>NW_024609881.1:118074231-118484380 GCF_016920785.2 Ixodes scapularis
AAACACGACAGACGTCGAAGATCGATGGGCGATGCGGCCCTGCAAACCGCAATCCCAGTAAGTGAAAGAATTGGACGAGCGACAGTTCCAGACTTTCGTTTATTCGTCCCGTCTCCTGCACAAAGCACAAGGGAAAAAAACAACAACTATAAACTAAAACATTTGAGTGGGCTTGCAGTGAAAGCAGATGCACAGAACACAGCAACCGGGGATGCTGATCACAAAGCCGGGATGAACCTTTTTCTTTTTTTCTTTTTTTGTATGAATTAACTTATGTTAATGCAAAAGTGACAATTGCGTCAGAGGACCAAAACGGCGAATTCCGTTTTGCTTTGAGTTTTCTCGGATGGCGTTTGGTTTTCGCTGTATACTTTGAGGTAAACAATGGGCAAATGAAAATTGCGGGGGCACCACTAGCCGTATGTAAGGGCTTCACATACATATAGATACGTGCCCCATCATAACCTTTTTCTTTTTTTTTTAAATTCCATGGTACGAAAAATGGCGTTCCCTGACTAAAAAGAAAGTGCAAAATTGCCGTTTCATTTTTTTAATCTCCTTGGTATAACTAACATTCCCTGCCGGAGAAAAACAAATCCAAACTTTCCATTTTGCTTTTTGGGGGCTAAATAAGATTACTGAACGTAAAATAATAATTAAAAAAAAATTTACACCATTGTTTTACGCTCACCACCCTTTGTTATTTCAAAATTATTTTCTTAACCTAGTCTTGCAAAAAAAAAATGAAAAAAAAAAATATTGCCTATTGTAGTTGTTACAAGTAAGAGGAAGCAATCGCCTTGCTTCGAAACCGTATTTGTTTAGCATTATATCCTGAAAGATGTAAGTAACCAAAAATATCCAGATGAATGAACAACTTGGATCGAATGAAACAAATTCCACGAAGCCCACCACCTTTTGTTATTTCAATATTTTTTTTTCTTAAATATTCTTGCGCGTTTCGCAAAAAAAAAAAAAAAAAAAAAATTATATTGCAGTTGTTACGAGGAAGCAATCGTCTGGCCTCGAAACTGTATTTGTTTAGGATTATGTCCGGAAAGATGAAAATAATCGAATATATGCAGATGAATGAACCGTACTTGGTCGAAGGAAACGGAACGACAGAATCTTTGGCGGAGCCGGGATTCGCCTTGTCTTCCTAGGTTTCCTATCTGCCCCGTTGATGCACCGAAACAAAATGCTTCCAATCAGAGGAGTTTTGGAAGCACGAGTCGTCGCATGGAACGCTTATACGCGGTAGGGTGGTGCTCGTTTAGCCCCAGAATTCCCCTCACTGTTTGTGTGCATGGGCGCCGCCATAACTGACCTTCAGTTTTTGTTTCCTCTTATTCCATGTTCTTCACTTCGTCATTACCATAGCAGTCCAGGTTTTTGCCATCTTAGATTCCATTGTGTCCTTCTTCCCAGCATTGGCCTTTCTGGAGGCTTGTCAACACCCGTTTCAGTGGTTCGGTATCGCCGAGACAAGGGAAGGTCAGCAATGGCGACTGTATTCTGGCGCGTGTGTAAAGCCTCTATACCTGTGCTATTCCTTGTTTGTGAGCTTTACAGACACGGTATCATCACCTGCGAGAATCAAGATCCACGTTTGAATATATCACGGGCACTTTCGTCATGGTACGTGGTCTCCAAAGGGGAAAGAAATGATCGAAACTATGCAGACGAATGAACCGCATTTGGTCGAATGAAACAAATACTACGAGTCTGCCAAAAAGGACGAAATCTTTGGCGGGGCCGGGATTTGCAGCAAATTCGTAAAATTTTGTTTTACTCGACCAAGTACGGTTCGTTCATCAATCTTCCTGGCGGCTCCTTAGGCCTCTGAATCCAGGTTAGCGCCGCGTGGTCTGTATGAATATCAAAAGTCGTACCGTCTATATAGAGGTCAAATTTCTTTGGCGCGAACATAACGACCAACCCCTCCTTTTTCGTTACGCTGTAGTTGCGCTCCGACGGTGTGAGTGTTCGGCTAGCGAATGCTCCTGTAACAGCACCGCTCCAACACTATAGTCGCTCCCATCCGTTTGTACAACCAAATGCCGGTTGAGATCTGGCAAGCGTATGCTAGCTGTGTCCGCTCTTGCCTCCGCGAGAGATGCAAAAGCCGCGTCTTGTTCTCGCCCCCAGACCCGCCTTGAGCAGTGGCGTACCAACTTGCTTTTGAGTGGGGGGCAAACCAGACTCACCCCCCCCCCCCCCCCCCCCCAACCCGATGACCGGGGCGCGGTGCCCCCGTTGGGCGCCACCGGCCACTGTTAACATATAAACAGCCGCCCAGTGGCGGCTGTTTATATGCCTTGCCCCCCCCCCCCCCCCCCCCCCCCCACTCTGGGAACTGGGGGGGGGGGGGGGGCGGCAGGCGCACCTTTTGACCTCCCCCCGGTGGGTACGCCCATGGCCCTGAGCCTTTCTGAAGCAGCAGGTTCAGTGGCCGTGACAGCTCCGCGCATCTAGGAATGAGCTTCCGATAAAAGCAAACCATCCGAAGTAACCTTTGAATGCCCTTTACATCATGTGGTGCTAGATAATTGAGGATGACCACCGACTTATCGTCATTCGGCTTCAAGGTTCCGTTGTCAACGGTAAAGCCTAAGAGATTAAGTCTCGAGGCTGCAAGTTGCACCTTCCCTGGGTTGATCGTCAATCCAGCCTGCCTCATTCGGCTCAAAACAATTCCGAGGTGAGTGAGGAGCTTCTCAAACGACTTGGAGAATGCAACAACGTCGTCCATGTATGCCATGGCAAAGTTAAACTTGGAGTTCCCCAGCACGATGTCCATCTGCCGTTCGAAACTACTCCCTGTGATAGGTGAACGCCGTCTTTTGGACATCGGCTGGCGGTATACCTGAATCTGTAGGAAACCCCTGCTACAATCAAGCGTGGTGAAAACCCTCGCGTGCCTATCGAGTACACGATAGACTCAATAGATAGAAAAGGGTGCGCGTCCCTTTTTGTCATCTGATTAAATCGACGGTAGTCAATGCAAAGGCGCGCTGTGCCGTTCTTCTTTGGCGCTGAGACCTACGGGAATGCCCAGGGGAAATGCCCAGCATCTCATCGAAAGCCGAGTAGAGCTCTCTTGTGCACGATCGACGGTCTGGGGTTACAACCCCACAGCGTATCGTTTCCCACGTCGATTTCGTGTCGTAAAACATTCATGACCCCCGGCCTCTCGGTGGCTTTGGGAAGCATCCACCGTTGCTCTTCCGGCCCCTGAAAGAAGCGAGGATCGATCTGACATTTGCCGGCGCGACCAGCGCAGCTAACACGTGCCCCTGGCCTGGTGTCCAGCGAGCGGGCATTCCGTTCCCTCCACCAATTTCGGTGGGGCAGCAAAAGGACGGGTCAGCGCGTTTTAATGATACCAGTTTTTTTTTTTTTTTCAAGCCTATAGAATCCTTTCCTCACGACAGACGAAATCTGTCCAAAGATAAAAGGATAGACATGCACGGCAGGTAAACAAAGCCCTGTCGCCTCCGTCTGCCGTCGAGGCCTAGGTGAAGGTGTACTGCGCCTTGCCCCTCGGCCGATTCCGCCGCTAAACCAAGCGTGTTACAACATCCCGTACGCAAAGGTTGCTCTTGCGCCGCCGTTGGATCTTGTGTACACGGGCATCGTTTACTGCGAACATGTATGCTCGGAGGACTACGGAAATAATTCCTCCAAGAATGAACGCGAATTTGCGAGGTGTGCGACTCCCCTGGGTCGGTCTAAAGCAACGGCTGATCGATCGGGCTCCAAGTTGGGCGCCAAATTAATGTGGGATCTTTCCTCCTTATACTACTCCCGATTCGATCAAGCCACGCTCCAGTCGCTTTCAAGGAAAGACAACACAGCAAGTTCAATCAAACAGGTTATTAACTCACATGCCATCGCCTCAAGTCCTGTTCCCCTCCGGATGCGGCAGCACCTTGTCGGCTCCCTCCCTCCATGAGAACTCTCCTACCAAAAACTCTAACCGGAGACCGTCAACTCAAACTCTCCCCACCCACCGCCTGCTATCTCCTTAAATGACCAGCCCGACTCTATTGCCTCCCTTCCACTCACGCTCCAATCGAAGATCTCATGGCCATATAATGCCACGGGCACGGCCGAGTGCCATGGCGCCTCTCTGGTGAGAAATCCCGGCTCGGCACTGTAAAGCGAACCTCAGGTAGGTTAGCGGGGTATGTCTGCTTCGGCACTGGGGACGATGATGGAGTCCACGAGTGTTCACGTCGGCAGGGAGTGTGGGCTTCGGCACCGGGCACGTGGACGCCAAGGCAAAGGGTCTTTACAGATGGTAGTTCGATCCTGATATGTTGGCAAATAGGAATATAGACGTCAGACATGGTAGCCCTGTCGATCTTTTCGAAGATACGCTATCAGAGAGGCTCAAGTATTCCCATAAACATTTATTTCGTCTACAAACGCTGCACTCTCACTCGCTTTCATCCGCTGGAATTTATAAAATAGGCACCGATAAATGTAGAATTCATTTTATTAAAAGTGAGGGCTACACCAGGATCTTGTAACTAAATTGCGAAAAAATGACTAAAAGGCAACTTTTTAATAAAAGAAAAAGAAACGAACGGCAGATATTAGGTCAACAAAGTAAATGTGGACAACGCTTCGCTCGTGACGTCCTGTTTGTCCGTGACGTCAAATCTATCTGCAAACGCCCGCCCCCTTCCACCAGGTCTGATGACCCACTATGTTTTTCTGACCGAAACAACAAGTTCCTCGCAGCCGGTTTCAGAATCGCCGAGTCTCTCGAAGTTGGCGTCGGTGAGCTCTCCGATGACCACTTCGGCCGTCGTGTAGATCTCCATCTCAACCACGTGACCGCCGATCACGTGACCGTTGACGTCTCCCAGGCTGGCGTGGAGGTGACCTCTGTCATTTCCCGACAGCGTACCGGTGAGGGACAGGATCTCCATGCGCTCCTTTCTCGTCTCTGTCTGGAAACAGAGGCAGGGTTCAAACGTTTAGCGCTAGGTGGCGCTAGCTACCCCCGATTCATGTTACAGGGGCGAATTTCATTTTGTTTTTTTCTCTCTCTCCCTCTCTCTCAATCATGGCTATGGCGCAAATAGGATCCGAGACTACATCCTACCGAGACCACCCGGAATAAACCACTTTCAAAAGTGCGCGCCATCTAGTAGCTATGCAAAATTTCTGTCTGCTATCATCATCATGACACTTGGAGCCACCATATTGGAGGGGTTTTACCATCATCCAACTGCATCTGCGTTCAACTTACAATTTCCATGATATTAGGAAAACGCACCTGGTTGCTTCTTAGTTGCAACGAAGAAACGTTTCATCAGCCGAATGTTCTCTCTCTCTCTCCCGAACATTTTTTTATCACTTTCTGACCCCGAATTTTGCGAGTGTGTGTATGTGTGTTGGTCATACTGGTCACACCCCTTTTTATTTCCCCTCCCCCGTTTTTTTTTTTTTTTTTTTTTTTTTTGCAAATGACGATGCGTTTTTATTACTGCTTTTTAGAGGGAAAACGGGTTGTGTTTGTATAATGGTAGTGAAATACGTGTAGTGAAATTTCACAAGATGGGGAAGGAAGCTGAAAGTTTTATGCGACCAGGGATTTCACTATCTCAAAGTACTGAAGTTTATTGAATAACACTTGTTTACATGTAGCTGCAAAGATATCTTTCGATACCGGTGTTTTTTTTTTTCTTTTTTTAATTAGTGCACGTTTTTGTTCGGACATTATTTATATTAAAAAAAATTAACACAGTGATCTTAAACTCTGAATTTGGGAGAGTTCGAAATTCAACAAAAATAAACTGCGATTCTCTGAATTTTGCATTAACACAAAATAAACTCCGACCCCCCCCCCCCCCTCTTCACCCGTATCCCAGGTCATAAACATCGCGCAAATAACTAGCCCCCCCCCCCCCCTCTTCACCCGTATCCCAGGTCATAAACATCGCGCAAATAACTAGCCCCCCCCCCCCCCCCCCCCCCCCACACACACACACACACACGAAAAAAAAAAGAAGAAAAAAAGTTTGGTTAGGGTAATGCACGACGCTCCATGCACCAATTCAGTTTCCCCGCTAGATTTAGCGGAGAGACTGATGTCATGCCACCTACACACCAGGTCAGTTTCCCCGATAAATTTATTGGTAAAACTGACGTCACAAATCCAACTTTTTACGCTAAATATAGCGGGGAAATTGATGTCAGGAAAGTTTATTACGATTGCGATCGCAAATTCGTCTCGTGCACATAGATCACGTTTTCGTCAATAAACAATTTTAACACGGCGAAACACCTTTTTTTTTTTTTGTTGTGTTGTCGGCACGGACAACAAAATATAATAAAAAACCGGTATAGAAAGTTGCGCTCACTAGTTTTAATAGACTACTTCCATGAAGCCCTGCATGCAACACCGCGCGCATTGCACTCTGGGAACTAGTTGGCCAGGGAGGAGAGTGCCATGGTTTCGGTATCGATCGACACGTCGACAAGAGATTATACACAGAGCGTAAACTATAAACGGCCGTCATTTTATGTGTTCTGGTCCCGAGAGCGTCATTTGTGGTCTCGAAACTAACCTAAATGGCCAGACCTCGAGGCTATAGCACAAGCCCGAGACGTATAGGTTGTCTTAACACATGCTTGTTGTATTTTTGAACTTGAGCCTTTCTGTTAGCGTTTCGAGGTATGTGGACGAGCCAGTGCTCGGAATGTCGACGCTGCGAAGCTCGGGGATCTTGCTTGTGCACGAATAAACAAGCTGTAGATTCCAGTAAGTATGCATACATCGAGCTCGCGCCTTTACATTATAGTGTTGTTGATCAGGAAGCTTGTTTGTTTCGTGCGTCGACATAGACGAAATATAACTTTTTGCAATTACTGTCTTTCTTAATACGCCTAAGTACGCGAGGTAAAACTCGGAGGCGCCATTGAAAAGCTCAATTTTAACACACTTCTTATCTTTTATCTGTACTGCCCCGCAGCACTGCACGAATTCGTGAAGTCCCCACCTGCTTGCATTTCACTAATATTCAACATCGCGTATGCGCGTAAAGTTATCCTGCAATCATATAGGCACATTCGCACGTGCAACCCGTTTAAAGAAAGTAAAAGTCGAGCACTTGTGTGAAGAATGTCGCACCATTCGGTGCAAGTGCGCCGAACGGGCATGAACCCCGGCCGGTGCGCCCAACGAGCGAAATGATTCAAAGCGCATTTGACGGTTGCTAATGGCCATAATATTTGTTATCTGTTTGCTTTCTTCCTCACTGAGTATGCCGAGATAATTTCAGACACACCGTTCAGGCACAGATCTTGGGCTTCAGGAAAAGGTCGCCCAAAAAGGCTTAGCGAGGAGTATAGGGACGCTTGCTATCCTCTGTCGTAGCTAGCCGATCTCAGCGTTTGCGAAAACTTGATCTTCTATCAGCATAAAGTTTGAGTGTGAGATAAGAGATGACACGAGGAAGACATCATAGTAACTTTTGTGCAGTAGTGAGGTCGAATTTATGGCGTTTCCTTAGAAGTTAATGTGCCAACGCTGGCTCAACTTCGATAATCCTGCGAGGATGCGGCTTGCTTTTCGCCCAATGAAGTATCAAGAAGCGGACGTTTGGCAGAACAAAATACGCGTAGTGCTCAATGTGACCAAATTTCAGTTGTAGTTCACTGGTACTAGACTGGATTATTGACACGAGCTCAAAGATGCACTGGTGGGGTGAGGTGACTAATAGCGAGTTCGTTTCACGGCACTCGTGCCCACGCGTGCCCACTCGCAGCGTGGAACGGGTTCGTTTCGGCCGGCACTCCACGAGTGGTTGCACTCTCCGAGTTCGTTTCAGCACTGACACCCCACGCGTGCATGCACTCGCTGCACCGAGAAAATCGGGAGTGCGCCAAAATGCAATCCCGTCATGCCTCGCTCTGGCGGGGCCGGCGAGGAGCGGGAGCAGACGACGAGGGTTCGTCTGCTACGATGTGTCGCGGAACCGAAAGGAAAAAAAGGTAGATTTTCTGATAGAAATCGCATCCCGCGGGCAACGGAATCAAACGCGGGCTTGAATTGTGAGCGTCTGCTATTTCCCGAAGGAAGCAATTGACAACCCGTGATTTATTTGCAGGTTTTAAATCGCTCTGTTGCCGCACAAACGCTGAAATATACCAGTGTGTAAAGAAATGCTCAGAACAAACGCAACAGCGGCCCCCGAGACGTCTATCACCATCCGTGTGCGGGTGAAAAATTTAACATTTTTCGACAAAACTCCCCCAGAAGAAACCTCTGACTGCCCAATGAGCATCAGAGAAAGCTAAAGATGGAGACTTTATCCGAGGATTGGGCAACATCATCATGTTTAACATTTACCTACGTCAGCTAACTTACCCCGTCGTATTTTGCTCGAGAAAGCTCTCATTCTCGACGCCCTCGCCAAGGCTAATATCTAATCCTGACGATCCAAATCGAAAGTCCAAATCTGGGAGAGAACTCGAACGGTGCCAGTGCGTGTGAAACGAACTCGCTATTAGCCACGTCTTACTACGTTTGCATACGCACGCACAATATCCGGTGTTTCGGGAACCAAGGAAAGTTCTCCGGTCTTCGTTTCTGTATTGCTCGAGAATGAGTGTATTGTACATTCGTCAAAAGTCAGATAGTCGAAAACGCAAGCAGCGCGTTCGGTCGCGGCGCGATGGCATGAAATGAAGCAGCTCAGTCGAAACCGAAACTGAGTGGCCAACTAGTTCCCAGAGTGCACTACGTGGTATTTCGCCGCGATGGGGCGCGTCGGTTTTGGAAGAAGTCTGACGAAAAAATAAAGTGAAGAGAGGGGGCGAAATCCATTAGCCAACCTAACATCGTCATAAGCCGATCCGTAAGCCGAGCCTCCCGCGCTCCGCTGGCTCCGCCACTACAGCTGACAGCTAGCTCGCGCAGTTCTTTGGTTTTTCGTTAATTCCGGTAGTGCTTGCTTGCTCTGGTTGTCTCTCACGCTCGATCCTCGTCTGCCGTGTTCACCTCTACGCCTGCGAGGGATTCTGGATGCCGTGTTGCGCTTCCGCCGTCACTGTCACGGCGGTATGGGTTGATCTTGGTTCGAGCGTCTCCGGCTCTTGAGAAGGCCGTCCGTCATCTTCGTCGTAGACGCATTCCGCGAGCTTCGGTTTGAAGACAGGCTACCGTACCGTACTACGTCTTCAAGCAGGCGTTTGGTTGATGCCGGCGACGTGATCAGGTACCTTGTGAATGTGTGTCGGCGTTACACAGAGTGCTTCGTTGGCCAGGTGACTTGCGCGCACCGAACCACCCCAGTGAGAAAGCGAGTCGGCGCTGCAAAGTCATACTCTACTGCGGGGGACAGAACCATCGCCAACTTGCTCGTCGTGGGGCAGACCACTGCCAAGTGATCGCATCCCTCGGATGCGATTGGCCGAAGATCGTACGGTGAAACTATGGGTTAAACAGACACGGGATAACCGAACACGAATGCCACCTGTGACATCAAGTTTCAGCACCAGCGGCTACCAAAGCACAATAAAAATAGCAAATACCCTTTTTGCAAAAAAAAAAAAAAAAAAGAAAAAGGAAAAAGTTTATTGTAACGAAATACGATTTATTAAAAAAAAAAGATGATGATGTTTGAACTAGTAGAAATAATATCCCGTTTCAAACCCACAAATTTAAAAAGAAAAAAAAAATCGCTTGTCTTCCTTTTACTGAGTGTCACTCAAAACTAACTAATGTAGCTCCTGTCAACATTCTAAAGTTATTCGTTAACTCGCTTTAATGGGAATAAAACAACTGGATTGAACATCTTCCCAATTGTGCATCCTTGATGAGTTGAAAATGACTAAATAGCTGTTTCTAAATACGAGACAAGAGTGCCAGCTTCTAGCAATGTAAATACCATGTTTAGAAGCGATAGAACGTTCTCCATTCTGTGGAGTTTCAAAGAAATGTTCCAAGCTAGCTGTGTGGTGAAATCTTGAGTGCTCCGCTTCCCCATTGAATTTCCACTTTTGACAATAATATGTCTAAGGTGCAAGATATTTTTTGTGCCTAGAGGACTGATGCATCTGTTGCAATGTTTCTATCCAGCTACAGTGATTCTTCTGGCTCTCCTAGACCACTGCTACCAGTTCCAGTATCTGAACGTTGGGATGCTGAGGCAGTGTTGTGACCATGTTCCAGAGGTTGGCACTGGCTAGCACTCGGGAAGCAGTGACGCTCCAGGCACATATGGCCATAGTCAATGGGACTGCCGTGTCCCCATGGATCCTGTGTAACCACGTGTTCCTGATAACATCCAACATGCTCAAACCTTGCCCAACCCAGGACACCATCTTGCAGGGAACTGCATGTCGATCAGTCAATTCTGTACATGTGACGACCCTCCCAGACTTCTCAGCATCACTCCCAACTTCTTGCACTGTTGGGATACTGAGGCGTGTCGTGACCATGTTCCAGAGGTTGGCACTGGCTAGCACTCGGGAAGCAGTGACGCTCCAGGCACATATGGCCATAGTCAATGGGACTGCCGTGTCCCCACGGATGCTGTGTAACCACGTGTTCCTGATAACATCCAACATGCGCGAACTTTGCCCAACCCAAGACATCATCTTGCAGGGAACTGCACGTCGATCAGTCAATTCCGTACATGTGACGACCCTTCCAGACTTCTCAGCCTCACTCCCAACTTCTTGTAGTGATGGATAAATTTCAGCCTACTACTGGCTTGGAGAATTAGAGTGGACACAGGGGCTATGGTTTCATTTACTTCATGCGCGAGTGAAGCTGAAGCTATGAGCATGAGCATGTTGCCCTGAACGATGCTCCCACTACATGAGCCTGCATGCTTAGTAGCGGCATTGAAAGCCTGGAACTTGCACTTAAAGTGAAACGGAATCTTGCATTGCGAGTGTTGTGTGTGTGCATCTGGCAACATCGGCGAGTCAGCAGAAGTCAAGCCAAGGCGAGTCAAGCTGGTTTTACCGAACCGTTTGCCATTCCGGGGACTCGTCATAAACCATGTGCCTCTTGTCTAACTCTTCTTTTCTGCATGGCCAAGTCAGCCGCCCGAATAAAGCTTTGGGTAACGACGAGAATGAAGAACCTCAAACTCCGAGGCACGCAACCACACTTTTTGGAGCAACTACAGCTTGAGAGTGTTTTCTGAAATCAAATAATCTTATCTTATCGTGGGAACTTGGCAACAACGAAAAGGATCAGCCTAACGTTGTCATCATGGGGCGGCTGGGACATCTAGAAGAGTTCGACCCAGAAAGGGTTGAAGCGTGGCCCCTGTACCAGGAGCAACTAAACTTTTTCTTCATTGCGCACAACATCGTCAAGGGGTCCCCAAAACACGCAGTCCTGTGTAGCGTTTGTGGACCAACAATCGACACCGTCGTATGCTCGTCGTGTGTGCCGGTGGACTGCCTATGCAGACATTGTCGGAGTTCACCGCCCACTTCACACCGTGCCTGTCAGTGATTGTTCAGTGCTTTGTGTTTCATAAGCACAGCCAACAGCCTGGAGAAACTATCGCGAATTTCGTCACCGCCCTGCGCCGCTTCCCCAAACACTGCGACCTTGGTGAGACGTTGTCAGACATGCTATGGGACCGTCTGGTGTGCGGTGTCCTGGTCAAAAGGGTGCAGCGTCGTCCCCTGGGCAAACCAATGTTGGAGTTCAAAAAGGCGTTTGAAACTGCAAATCCTTGCCTTTGTAGGATTTACAGCAACGACATTGATTTCCGTCAACAGCTTAAAGGGGCACTCAAGTAGATTCTGAGATTCTCTACTTATTGACATAACTCAATCTATGGGCTTTAAGCATAGTAAAAAACCAATAGTTTAAAATCGTAAATTCAAGGGCAGCCGATTTTCGTATTAAAAATCCAATTAAAGATTGTGGCACGCCACCTTTTCTGTGCCGTGGCGCAAAACACCAGGGGGTGCCACCGGACAGGAAGGCAGCAGGGGAGGGCACACAACAGCCAGTCACGAGTGACGGCTTCTCGGCGGACTGATTTTTCAAAGGCGCACATATTCAAAAATTTAGTCTGCCGGGGAGCCATCATTCGTAATTGGCTGTCATGTGCCCTCGCCTGCTCCCTTACCGTCCGGTGACACCCCCTGGTGTTCTGCACCACGGCACAAAAAGGAGGGCATGCCACAATCTTTGATGGGATTTTGAATAGGGAAATCAACCGCCCTTGTATGTAATTTCAGGTTTCTTAGGATGCTTGGAGTCCATAGAATGATTTATGACAATAAATAGACAATCCCAGAATCCACCTGAGTGCCCCTTTAAAACGATGACTGCCTTTTTTATTGTAAGTAGCTACCCACTCGGCCTTTTGCGCAATGCGAGCAGTCGAGTCTCTAACATTTCGCGGCACGACGCCCTATTTCCCCAACCAAGATCTAAACCACCGTGCAACCCCCTCATCATCACGTTCCACCCCTCCATACCCACGCTCCGCAAACTAATCATGGACGCCACTTCCCACCTCGTAGACTCTACAGTTATTTGTAAAGCACCTGCCCTAATTTACCATTATCAGCCCAACTTACGATCCCTTCTAGTACGCAGCAACCACTCCGAAACCCCCTCATCTTTACATTCCCTTTCTCCATACCCAGGCTCGGAAAACTAGTCATGGAAACCACTTCCCACCTCGTAGACTCTACTGTTATTTCTAAAGCACCCGCCCTAACTTACCGTTGTCAGCCCAACTTACGATCTCTTCTAGTACACAGCAACCAGTCCGAAACCCCCTCATCTTTACGTTCCATCCCTCCATACCCAGGCTCGGCAAACTAATCATGGACGCCACTTCCCACCTCGTAGACTCTAAAGTAATTTCTAAAGCACCCACCCTAACTTCCTATCGACAGCCCAACTTACGACCCCTTCCAGTACGCAGCAACCAGTCCACAAAGCCTCAGACTTTGCTCCCCGGTACCACGCCGTGCGGCACTCCGACATGTCTTGCATACAAACACACCGCATCTGAGATATGATAATGACCACTGTGCCCAGTTACACCAAAAGCTCACCGTCGCTAAGACTGCTCAAGTCCCTTCTCTCATCTTTTTATTCTCACTCAAGCAAACTTGTCGACAAAATTCTTGAAGTCAACTTGTGTCTCTATGCCGATGGTCTCGCCTGTAAATCAAGGAAACTAAACACCCTCTTGCCCCAAAATGATGAGGCTGCCGTCCAACGCAATGATGATGCCACCAAACCAGACAATTTACCCCTCACTGCCCCTGAACGCATTATCTTATCGAAGGGCTTGTCCTTCGTCCCTGCACTTCAAAGCCGACCTGACCCTTTTTGTTTTTACATGTGGACAGCGAACAATTTTTCCGATGCCTACTTTTAGATGCCCACTTCACCCAGCATCCATCTAACTTCAACCGCACCATATTCGACACATTAACCCAAAGACTAGTTACCTGGACCCTGCATCCCGCCAAACACCCTGAAACTGACAGTTCAATCAAAGCATGTCGTAGCATCCTTGTCAACTCGTCTAGCAAACTAATCTCTAAATACCGCAACACAACCCAACAAGAAGTTACCACTCTAAAATCCCTTCGAAACCGCACTGACCTCGTAACCAAGCCAGCCGATAAGGGTGGAGCCATGGTAGTATGGCGCAGTGATCTCTACTCTGAAGAGACTCTCCAACAGCTCTCCGTTTCCGATTTTTACCAACCCTTTTCCTCCGACTCCACCACTGCCTTCCAAGATACAATTTCAGCCACCTGTAAGGCTCCTAATCGAAACCAACTCCCTTCACCCCGCTGCAAATTGCCTAATTGTTCGTCATCCCTGCGCTGCCTCATTCTACCTCCATCGCGAAATTCACAAAGCTGGATCCCCTGGCCGACATATTCTGTCCACCATATCCTGCCCCACCTCATCTCCGCTTTTGTTGATTCAGTCCTTCAGCCTATTGTACAAAACCTGCCCAGTTACGTTAAAGACACAACAGGCATCCTCCAACGCCTATCTAATCTGGCCCTGACTCCGGACACTATCCTCTTCACAATGGACATCGCATATCTCTACACGGTAATTCCTCACGCCGAAGGACCACAGGCTCTCTCACACTTTCTTGATCAGCGTCCCTCTCAAAATCCCCCGTCTCGTGCCATAATCCGCATCGCCGAACTAGTCCTAATACTAAACGCCTTCCACTTCAACTACTACTTCTATCGCCAAAACTGTAGTGTAGCGATGGGCACTAAGATGGGTCCCTCGTTTGCCAACCTTTTTGTCGACTACGTCGAGCACTAGTTCTTTAATTACTTCCCACACACGCACCCAAAATTCTACGGTCATTATATTGACGACATCTTTGGTTTTGACCCCCCTCCTGTAGTCGACCGCTTCACCAATGCACTCTAACGCTTAACGCTCCCTCAAGTTTACCTCACTGATATCGAAATGTGCTGTCAACTTCCTAGACTTAAGTCACTAGTGACGGTCACAGGTTCCACACCTCTGCACACCATAAACCCACCGACAGCCATAGCTACCTTCTTTACTCCTCGATCCATCCTCGATTCCAAATCAACTCTATTCCCTTCTCACAATTCCTTCGCCTCCATAGGATTTGCAGCGACGACATCGATTTCCGTCAACAGCTTAAGGCGATGTCCGCCTTCTTAACTGAACCTAGTTACCCACTCGGCCTTCTGCGCAATGCGAGCAGTTGCTTCTCCAACATTTCGCGGCACTGCTGCTGCGACTCGCATCTTCCAAGTGCTCTAGTGGAGCATGTCGGGCTGCTTCAACATCGAGCCGAAGCAGCTTCTACGGGCATGTGGCCTCTTCCTTTTCACTCTTGTCAGCTCAGCTGCACATTACTGCTTGTGCCGGCCCTTATACCACTGCTTCGTCATTGTTCTGGAACTCGTGGCATCATCACTGACGTTGCCACTGGTCTCGGGTATCTTGGGGTCAATACCAGTGGCAGCCCTGATGCTGGCTATTGCACTGTCATCATCAGCCCCACACAATTATTTTATTGCTGCTTCTCCAGAAGGTACCTCAAACAGGTTGCTTTCTATGGTGCTTTTGCAATGCACGTCTGAAAACGAGCGAGGAGAATGTCACACCATGGCCATGGCTGCAAAAAAACTGCCACTTGTTATTTAGAGACTGATGCCGGGAACTTGTAGATTTCACTGTAATGTGGCCAGCTCACTTTGCCTACTTGTATGGTGGCCCCCAGCAGCAGATGTTTTTTGGAACATGTAGATATCTTAAGTAGCAACTGTGCAGCAACTGTATTCAATGTATATATGCAATACCTATTAAACAATTTTTAGGATGTTTTGGAATAAAATTGTGCACGTATCATGTAAACACACATAGCATATTTAGCTCTGAAACAGTATGGGATTATCCAACATCAAAGAAAGCTAGAAAAAGAAACATTCAGAGACTGACTTCATGGGGCATTTTAATTTCTTTTTGGAGTATGTCAATGGGAACGTAAAAGCCGGTAAAAAGTCACGGTGGTGAATACCTACACTATGTTTATTAGAACAACAGGGCTTTTACAAGATTTGTACCACTTAAAGAAAAGTTGTATTTTCAAACAAATTTACTACATTGAAGGATTACATCGTAATCGGTTGAGATGTCAGCGGTGCTCTACGCATTTGAGAGGGCATGTAAATCCTTGGAATGCTCGAGTTTGGCACATGCCAGACAGCTCACAACAAAATGGTGGACGAAATTGCGTCAGTGAAAACGCCCTATGCTCCCTAAATACTGCATTTTATGGATTACAGGAAGAAGATGAAGGTCGCTGGCTATTGTTTTCTTACCCTGCATTTTCCGTTGATATCCGAGGCGTAGCGGAGTGTGAAGCTCTGGACGCTACCGACGCAGCTGACGACGAACGCTGCACGAAGTTCCAGGTCGGAGATGACTCTCCTCAGACTAGCCTTCAAGGCGTCGCCAGGCTTAAGCCGCAAAACGTGACACTTGAGAGCAGACGACACTACCGCACGGCCCGCCATTTTGAAAACGCAGCGCGACGAGAGCTCCTTTAGTTGAGCCTCTCAACCGTAAACAGTAGTGTTAAACCTCGACTGCTCGTTCAAAGAGACTTCTGAGTTCCAAACTTACAATGTCCGACGATGATTTACGAGTTCACCGGATTCAACCAACATCTCCCGTTCAAAACACCGAACGTGGCCACTGCTGGACGCGGCTGTTTACAACTTTTATCTGGCGCACAATGTTTCTAGACCGAATTTCTTTTTGGGTAGCGTACGGCTCAAAGCACGTTTTTTATCCCCTTGAAGTAAGGACATTTTATCCCAGTTTTATCCACGGGGAAGGCATCACGCGAATTTCTTGACACGCAACCGCTCATCTTTATGACAACTGCTGGATCGCATATCCCCGCTTGGTCGCTGCAGCGCTCTATGCTGCAGCGTGAGAGCGGCCACCGGACGGCCATATTTCATGTCAACTAATCGCGTTTTTGGAGCGTTGCGGAGGCTGGCGGCAGCGTGCTGAAGACATGTTTTCTACTCGTTCGTCGTTTTTCGCCGAAGAAGTTCTTTACAACCTTATGTAAGCCGTGAGACATGCCATTGAGAACACGTGGAAATTTTTATGGAAGCGCAGTGCTGCAGGAAAAAGGCACAACTCGTTGAAAGCAAGTTTCGCCGGTCTCATGGCGTAATCAAAGCCTCCTTGGCACGCCAAAGCGCTGCGTCTCTTGCGTCTCTGTGCCTTCGCACGCTTGGATACCAATCAAGAATCGACACCATGTGGATGTGTTTTGCGAGTGCGATGTACGTGAAGCCGTGTGCGCCTCTGGAGCAGCGTTTTACTTGACTGTGGCGACTGTATTTGGAACTTGCGGCACTCGCGGTCAAGAAAAGAGCTTGGTCCAGCGTCCAGTGCGCTGGAAGGTACTTCTTTTTTTCGTCGTTAGACGGTTGGACGGCTGTGCCTATTTCGACGTCCACCGTCAAAATATCTGAAAACTTATTTCGACTTCTGTGACGTCACTTTTGTAGAACGTCGAAATAGTGGCTTTATAATTTCGACGTCCTCCTTCAATGCAGCAACGGTAGCAGTAGCAGCCGTGATATGGTCTCGTTTTGTTTGGTTTATGATGGTGTCGCCGGTGTTGTGTCTGCGTTCTGACGAATACTTTCGGTGCTGGTTAGCAGTTCAAATGTCTTATTCAGCGTGTGTGTGTGGGAATGGCTCGACAGTTCGTCCTTTTGGACGTGACACGCCCTGTGGCAATGTTCCGAGCGTTCTGAGCTCGTATCTCGGTACTAGACTCACTTAAATTTTTGAATTCGCAACAAAGGCGAGCTGGAAAAAGATATCTCTCTTTCTTCCCTGCACGTAACAAATGTAAGTGCGTGCACTACGTAACACCGAGATATTTGGCACGCTTTTCGTGCCTTTATAGAGGCTTTACACACGCGCCAGAATACAGTCGCCATTGCTGACCTTCTCTTGTTTTACCGAGATACCGAGCCACTGAAGCGGGTGTTGGCGAGTCTCCAGAAAGGCCAATGCTGGGAAGAAGGACACAATGGAATCTAAGATGGCAAAAACCTGCAGGCTGCTATGGTAATGACGAAGTGAAGAAAATGGAATAAGAGGGAACAAAAACTGAAGGTCAGTTATGGCGGCGCCCATGCACAATTGCTGCAAAGCGTCTATACCGTGCGAGCGCGTCTTCATATGTTGCAATCTCGCTTCGCACCTGGCTCCCGCCCTGTTTTTAGCCGCGTTTCGTGAGTTCGTTGTTTAGAATTTTGTTTGGTTCGTGTATGAGGAGTGGGGTAATTACGAAATGATCAGGATGTTAAATAAAAGGTTGTGAATGCAAACATTGCCTCCTTGGTGTTTCTGGACCGGTGGGAACGAACAAAGGTTCTGGCGCTGTTGTACGAGATACTTGCCGTTTTCAATGAACAGCAAATTTTACGACACAACACTCAGCTCTTTTGTCTACATAAATCACGAAAATCAGCGGTGCCGCATTTTGTGATCTTTAGCACAACCAAGCAAACGTTACTTTCGGCCTGATAGCTGATGTATTTTGAGATCTTTTTGCATTCCACATCACTTAAAAGGTTACAAAAACAGCAGACAACTGCGTGACATTTGTTTTCGAAAAATGCGTGTCGAACCGCGACGCTGGCTGCAAGAAAGATTATATTTTTTTTTGACCGCCACCTTCGACCGCTCCCCAGTCCGGACTCCGAAGATTCGAAGTTCTGAGTTTGAAACGTTAAGATATTGACAAAAATAGTTTGAGAGGGGACGTCAAAATGTTCTTGAATATAATTTAACGTCTTCAGTAAATGGCGTTACGGACGTTAAAATAATATTCAAACTTACTTTGACAGTGGACGTCGAACTATTCACTGCCAAACGCTTAAACTAAATGTGAGGGGCCGAAAGTTTTTCGAATTGAAAATTCGGCGCCGAATTTCGGAATTCGGCAAAGGCGAACTTTTCTAAAGACTCGGCCAAAATACATTGTTAGCACTCTTAAAGAGAAGCTGAAACACTTCTTGAAAAAACGAGTTAGAGGTGAACTCTGGCGTATTTTTGTCCCGTGAATCTGAATATCCCATTCGTTTTTCCTGAAGATGCAACTAACAGCGAGAAAACGCGGAAAACCTCCGACCAGTCGTGACGTCATACTAATCTTTGGGCCGCCAAACGCGCGTCGCTCGTGTGGGCAGCGCGTGCAATGGCAAGCTCGTCAGGTATATCTTGCCGCAATTACGACAGTCTCTTTCTGACCTTTTTGAAAATAGCAAGAGTGCGCGTGCATAGCTTTGACAGGCGCTGAAGATGCGCGAGAGCAGACATTCCGAAAACTCCTAGTGTGACGTCACGCCCCGGGAAGGAGGGGCTTCGGCAGTACTTAAAAAAATAATTCCTGAAGCCTCCGTGCACCAAATTGAAAAGTAATCTTAATATTCCTGATCCTGGAGGTAGAATGAAGGCCATTGAAGTGTTTTTTCTCAAATACAGAACCGCTTCCGTTTCCCTTTAACGTAGATATTTAGTTTCTCCTGGTTAAAAACGGTTTTATGTTTTTTTCTTTCTTAATTTAAATGCAGAATGTAGTGCATATTGACACAGTTATTACTAAATAAGGTGATATTCTACATGATAATTGTATCGGTGTCGTTTTTGTGTGTTTACTAGCAATTTTACACTGACTTCTTGCAGAGGTGGTGTGAAAACGAGGTTGGGTAGCAGCGAGCGCAGTCACGAATCACGATACGAGAGTTTCGGCCTTGAGACCTCATCAGCGCAAGCCTGCCAGGGCCTGTACATTGTTAAAATAAAGGCAATAACACTGCTTTCTTACTTTATCTGGTGGTCACCGTTTCGTGCGCGAAAACGAATGCAACGGTAACTGAGCCTCCGCAAGAGGAGATAACAATATTATCGTAAATATGCATGTTTTTCGATTTGGGTCATCATGACGGCAGCTTTGCATGAAACTGTGCGTCCCATATTTGCAACATCTCGTTTTTAGCCTTTAGAATGCCGTTTTTTTATGTTAGGACAAATACGGACGTTTAAGAAGATGGGAAGAGTGAGGAATGTCGGATGTGCAACATCGAGCATGATACATGATACAGAGATACATGAAAACCGCGAAATAATGGTAATTAAAAAGCAATATTTTGTTTTGGCACAAACTACTTGTTAGCCGAAAGCAGGATTGTTATAATTGCGAGGAGGGCTTTAAAGTAATTTTCAGTCAATGTTTCAAGTCTAACTCGTTGCATCGATGGAAAGGTCAAATCAAAATCACGTCATCCAGAATGCACCGCATCATTTGTCACTTGTGTAGTGGACTGCGTAAATTACTGATCGATCTTCTGTTCTTGACGCAGAAAAGATTGAGCAGAACCACACTCGCAAAGGCTCACAAGTGCACAGTTAAGGCCTGTTCACACATACAGCGGAGAGCTAAATTAGCGCTACGTGAGCGCTCCAAGGAGCGCTCATGTGGCGCTTCCTAGCGCGTGACTTAGTTCTAACACAGCGCGCGATTATTAGCGCTTCTGTAGCGCCTTGTTAGCGCTCCAGTAGCGCCTTGTCAGTGCTCCAGTAGCGCCTTGTCAGCGCTCCAGTAGCGCCTTGTTAGCGCTTCAGTAGCGCCGTGTTAGCGCTTCTGTAGCGCTTCTTGTATACCGCGGTGCTGCGGATTAGCGCGTGCACTGCGGTTCCGGTTCCTGTGGTTGGGTGCAACAGCAGCACTATGGCGGACACATGTGGGATGCTGAAATAGAAACGCAACAAATGCTGTTACATACGCAATTAGTAGACGGCTTAACGTCCAGAAGAGCCTTCTGAGAGTGCAAAATCTTTCGTCACCGAGATACCGACGGGTACCTGGCGAACCTTGTTCCCATGCTGAGGGACGAAAGTTCTTTTGAAGGTGATTAATTTTTAACTGCGTGCCTTTGAAACCAGGGTCACGCATATCGAATAGAAAGCGATGAAGTCGCACCCAATCAATTAGTCGCTCAGAGTCCATGACTCTGGATCGCCTGCCCGACCCTTTGCTTGGAGAGCGGCTGTTTTACTTCCTCTTTCAATGCCAAAGGAAAATGCCAAAGGAAAAACAAAGGAATCGCCGTGCACGCGCTGTTTTGCAGCAAGCACGGCACAAGGAGCGTGAGAGCGCTAACAAAGCGCTTCTGTAGCGCTAACAGAGCGCTAACAAAGCGCTTCTGAAGCGCTAACCGAGCGCTACATCACGCGCTAGGAAGCGCCATATGAGCGCTCCTTGGAGCGCTCACGTAGCGCTAACTTAGCGCTTCGCTGTATGTGTGAACCGGCCTTTACCGTGTTGCCTGCTCCACACCTCGCCGTAAACGCTGGTTGTACTACACTGCACGATGGTAACAGCACGGCGTCCATTTGCAATCCATGCACCGTCGCGTGCTCGCGCTTGCGCAGACATTTGCCGAATTTCTACCGAATCGTTGCCGAACTTTCCTTCAAAAGTTCGGCATGGGCCGAACTTTTCCGAATCTGAAGTTCGGCAGAATCGGTCCATCGCTAAAGTTTGCAGCATGCTTTTTCTTTTTATTTATTTTTAGAGAGTGTTTCAAAACCAGTCATTGCGAAACCTCTCGGAAGTCAGATGAGCCACGGGCTTCCCATGAATTCCGCTCTAGATGTTTTAACGAGGACATGCAAACATCGCGTCCCTAGCGGTTATGTTGGGAACACCAACTTATGGGAACACCAAAAACGTAGAGTATTCGTTGGTGTTTTCTGATGCAGAGTTCGGCTAAGGCAGTGGAGCGCCGACTTGAGCACGAGTCCCAACCAGACGCCGACTCAGCACTCAACGCTCCCAACCGTATTATAAAGTGATTTGTGTTAACGCTCCCCAAGATATTTCACACGGACGTGCACAAAATAATTGCAGTCAAAATTCACAAGTATTTAAATGTTTTTCTATGCAAAACACAATTCTCAAGCTGAATGGACTAACGCACACCGTTAGAACGTTGGTGGCTGCTTGAACAATAGTAACGGAGTGTAAAAAAAAAGAAAAAAGAAAGCCGTTTATAACTCTGTAACGCCAAATTAGAGCGCAGCTCTTGAGGAAGAGGAGGGAAAGGGCACTGAGGAGAGGGTATACTCCTCCTCCCTCCTCCTCACCTCCTCATCCTTACCTCATCCTGCCTGCTACTCCTCCCTCCGAGCGGCGTCGGCGTCGCTGTCGCCGTCGGCGTAACCGTGAGGTCACGTGACGTCACCGGGGTCACGTGACCTCACGGTTACGCCGACGGCGACGCTGCTCAAGCCGGAAACGGGTGCCTAAGGTGCTCTAAAAACAGAATTTCTCAAATTTATTGTTACACGACCAAATCAAAGGCAGCAGGCGCATTCAGCAGCCGCGATCATGAATAAAATCAGGGTGGAAGCTGATGCCATTCATTTCGTAGACGCAACCATGTACCATTCGATGCTCACGTGTGGTTCATATTTGAAAGGGAAATTGGCGAGGAGGATGAGAAAGAGGCGAGCGACACGGGAGGATGGTTTGGGAAAGCTACGTGGCTGACGCCATCCCCTCCCCGTGTTTCTATCCGTTTTTTTTTTTTGCAAGTGGTGCTCTTGGTTTTTATTCTAGATACCGATTATTTTTAAAATTAATAGTTGAAAACATAAAAAAAAATTAAAGACGTTTACAAATCTCTGTAACGTGAAATTAGAAGGCAGCTCTTGAGGAGGAGAAGGGGAGGGCACGGAAGGGAAGGTATGCCCCTCCTCCTCCTCTGTACCATCTCCTCCTCCCCTCCTTGTCATCCCTTCGTTTTCTCCTCCTCCTCCTCCTCCATACGTTCCCCTCCGAACCCCCCCCCCCCCCCCCCTTCCTTCTCTGTGACGTCAATTTTCCCGCTAAGCCTAGCGGAGAAACTGAATTTGTTCATAGGTGTGACACCAAATCATGTGACGTCATTTTCCCCGCTATATTTAGCGGGGAAACTGAATTGGTGTTGAAGTCACGTGACGTCAGTTTTCCTGCCATATTTAGAGCGGTTACGCCGACGCCGCGAAACTTGGAAAAGAGCGCCTAAGAGTAAGATATTTTCGTGCTTGAGCGCTCCCAAATTGAGGAAACGAATTATTGAAGCCCGGAGGTCAGTAAGCAAGCATCGCCAAATTCGCCGATAAATCCAAATCCGACCGACGGATTTGTTTCTATTTCCTGCTTTCATATATCTATTTCCTGCGCCTTTCTTCGGTCTCACTAACTCCCACGCACACGCAAGCGCAACCCAATTTTTAGCGCAGAACGAACCGTTATCTTATTCAAAAGTTTAAAGCGATTTTCTGAAAATTTCATAGGGAAAATGGTTACCGATGCCGATGGAGTCCTCGAAAGCATAGAGCTAAATCACGCCAGTTACAGAGAATGGGCAACATTTTCCCATTGGAATTTTCGCGAAATGAGGATAGCATATAACATCATACCGCCCAATAACAGTCACTTGGTCCTGTGCAGACTAACGATTCATATAGTAAAAAGAAGGATGGGTCGAAAACCTTTTAGGTGAGCTCCAGAATGGTTCCAAAGAGATAGAAGATTAGATGATAACTTATTCATCATCACTCAATGAATTGAGGTGGCACGGATGAAAAAACAAAAACAAAAAAAAAAACCGTTATGTATAGCATTTCTATAGACAGTAAAGGGGCGTACGACAATGTGAGTCAGGAAAAACTCTGCGCACTGCTAAGAGAGTAGATTTAGATGCACACTTGATTAGGCTTTTACAAAAGGTATACACAAATGATAAGATTGTTATAACATGGGAAGTAGACATTACAGAACCGGCAGATCTAAAAAGAGGACTCGGGAAGGGTTGTCCCCTATCACCTCTACTTTTTATAATATCCCTGAGTATAATGGAAGGGAAATTAGAAGAAATCAATTTAGGTTTTGATGTGTCATATATATGGACAGAGAGGGAAAAGTAAACCAAGCTATATCAGGAATGTTCTAGGCAGACGGCATTGTTTTGTCGGCAGATAGCCGGGAAAGGAAAAAAAAGGAATGCAGCAATTATGAAGCATAGGGCACTATGGAATTTGAATAGGTATTAGATTGCTAGGGGAAAGGAGTCATGGTATCAGGGAGATTTTTGGGCAATGCGGTATTATGCGCGAAATCTGAGGTCCAGTGGAGCTTAGAGATCCGGCAGAGGAGCGCGCACAGACTGTCACGGGGGCGTATGGGAAGGCATCCAATAGAAGGAGTGCAGGGGGACATGGGGCTGGGCATCTTTCGAGGCTAGGGAGGCAATCAGTGAATTGAAATTTGAACAAAGACTGGACACAATTGAGGATACACGATGGGCGAGAAAGGTATATAAGCATCCAGCGCCGTAGACTTTCCATTTTCCCGGGGGGGGGGGCAGGTTGAGAAGTTCTTGGGGAAGGGGGGGAGGGGGGGAGTGGGGGTGCTTTTCCGCGAAATATTTTTGCACCGTCAATTATCAGTAGCTTATTTTAGTGGGTATATGTCAATCACCGTGCAAGCTTAGCCGTGTGTTCATCGCCGGTACCACGGTGCATGCGCCGGCAAGCACAAATCTGAAAAATTCTCGCTAAGGATCATGGCCCGGGGAGGGGGGGGAAGGGGTTCTGCCCCCCCCCCCCCCCCGTAGTGGGGGGGGGGGGGGGCACGAGCCCCGATGCCACCCCCCCCCCCCCCGTAGTCTACGCCAATGTAAGCATGTGTACATGAAAGTTTGAACACTAGATGGACAAACCGAACCCGGAAACTAAAATTCAAATACAAACAGTCAAGTGCGGGGGCTGAACAGACTACCTCTGTGAAAAAAGGAAGTAAAAGAAGCCGAGAGAAAGATGAGAGAGGAAAGAATACAGAAAAAATCAACTTTAAATATGTATAGGAGACGAAAACAGGAAATGAGGGAAGAACATTGGTACTGTATAATTCACGGGGGAGCTCGTTTTAATTCGAGGCTAGAACAGGAGTATTGAGGACTAGGACATATAGGACAATGTGTGAGGAAATGAATACGCGGTGTGCCGTATGCCAAGGGGAAGACGAGACAATAGAACGGTGTTGAGGTGCACAGGGCTCACTCCCGCCTCCCCGGGGGGGGGGGGGGGGGGGGGGGGGGGGCGACGGATTTGGCTTTAGCGCTGGGGTTTGCAGACGAGAATGGAAGAATGGATGATAAGTGCATTTTAATAACAAAGAGGAGATTGGAAGCCTGGTGGAAATCATCTAGGGAGAATTGAATGACGTACAACTAACTGACGGTCTGACACAACTGGGGACGATCGGAACAGGAAAATTGGGACTCCCTCCCGCGTGACTCCGGCCCAAGGTCTCCACCCTGTCTCCTAATGGGCCCGGTGCCGGTGTAACGCCGACTATAGGTTTGACTAGAGGAACATTTGCAACTCCTTCGCCGGAGAAAAGAAGCGGGAAGGGGGGGGGGGGGGTGGGGAGGAGATGAAGTTTTTAGTTTTTTTTTGCTCGATCCCCCGAAGGTTACCCTGGTGATATCCCACACCACCTGGTGAGTCACGAAATTGCATAGGGTAAGAAAAGTAAGCATACTTTTGGTTCTTAAATTCTAGGCTAGGTGGTGCAAGCTACCGCCCGATATAAAGCGCACAGCCGTTAGCATTAGAGATGCCGCGAACTTTCTGCGAACCTGAGTTTCGAAGATCCAACCAAGGGGTTTGAAAGGTTCGCAAAGCTTTGAAACGTAAAAGTGACAGAAAAAATTCGACAATTTTTGAATTTCCAAAATTTGGCGCTGAGAAATTCGATTGTCTTTGAAGTTCCAATATTTCAGGCTGTGAAATTGGAAATTTTCGAACGCATCACGCTAAAAAAATCGACGATTTTCAAACTTTAGAACCTGCCGAGTTCAAAGGTTCGACGAACTTCGAACTAGTCCGAAACAAGTTCACTCTCATAGGTTTCAGGCGAAAAATACAAATACAAACACCAGATGTTAATGTGTGCAGTGGAGTTGAAATTACACTCAGAGTCTTACCGCTAGCTGATCGTGCCACAAACGACGTGCTTGTGGAGCTCTGAGTGATCGCTTTGGGGTGGCCTTGCCCAGGCACCTCACACCTTTTTCTTTAGAGTACCACACAAACCCTCCACAGCCCACGAGTCCGTAGGTTGCCCCGAGGTAACCTGTAGGCCAACAGATCCCTAACCTGCAGGCTTGAAATTCAGCCGGGGCGCTTCGCTGGGAGCGTCCTTCGTAGCATTAGTTGTTTTTGAACGCGAGTTTCTCGATTTCCTCGCGTCAAGGAAAGGCGCGCGCGGAGAGCGACGCCGATGCGCTACAGCGAACGCTGAATCGGCACTTACTTCAGTATCATTAGTAACTGGCTGCATTGCAGCGGCCAATATCTCCACTCATCAAATTAGAAAATTCCCAGGCAGCGGCAATACGGTTACTCCGATAACAACCGGTCGTGACCTGATCAGCTGTATTGGGCCGGGTGGCCCCCTAATTTAGTCTGGCTGCATTCTCCTCAACCCTGACTTAATTGTGTAGGTGCTGTGCCTGTGTTCAGTGTTTTATCCATCCCACGGGTCATCCCGCCGAAAGTAAGCACCCAGACCAACTAAACATTTTCGGGAAGCCTGGATGCCTTTATGTGAATGCGTTGTCCTGAATATTTAGTTGTCTTATACCGGCATTGCATTCAGGCGACTTTTGATCGGATTGGTACAAGTTTGCAAATAGTTAGGATGCACGTTCGCCTGACCGCCTCAGGGCTTTTCGATGAGCCGTTCAACGAGTCCAGCATTTGTTTCATAATTTGCGACAAATGACGAGTAATACAGGTAGTACCGTCAGTACCACAGCACTGAGAAGGAAGGTGTACATTCACGACGTGAGAGAAATGGGCAATGTTTTCAGTAAAATTTGTAGCAGATTTCGCGATTTTTTTAGGTAAATTCATGAAAACGCAGTTGGAAACTGCGGGATTTTATATCCATCCGTAAAATTCAGATTTGGATCTTAAAACCGAAACCTAAAAAAAAAATCTGAATTATTAGATTTTTCGAATTTTAATCTTGAATTAGTTTGAAATACTCAAAATTTTCGAACTAACTATAAAACAATATTTGTCATCTTTGAACTCGAACTTTTAGAAACCTTAACATATTCGAATTATCCGTATTCGAACCTCAGCGGGGTTCTAGGCTTGCGAACTTTTCAAATTCGAACCTTAGCGAGGTTCGAACATTTCGAACCTTTCGAACTCAAACTTAGGAAGGTTCGCGGCATCCCTAGTTAGCATCCATTCATCCGTCTATCCATCACAAAATCACTTGTAACTAACATAGAAGGTTGGGCTAGTTGGTATTTCATGATTAAAAATTAAAATAGCTCAAGGACACAAACAAGAACAAGAAGCCCTTGTTCGTCTACCATCTTGTTCTCGTCCGTGTCCTTGCGCTGTTTTAAATTTTTAATCACTTGTATCATTCGAAAAAGATGAAGGTTCGTACCGAAACTTTGTCATCTGGTTCGGAGCGCTAGCCCTACATTTGGACCGATAATGAGCGTTCGGTGACGCGTCGTTTAGTTTTGCGGCGAAAAAAAAAGCCCTGTAATTTCTTTTGGGAGACACCCTGTGGAGAGTTTTTGTTTAGCGTATATACGCTGCCAATAGTGGGTACCATGGGCGCGTTCAGAGCCATGCGATAATGCTTTAAAGTTCGAAGCACGAGATCTCGCTGGCAACTGGTGTGGAATGTTAGGAACCCTGGAAACTACACTATAAAAACAGAAGTATATGTCCGCTTTTTTTCTTGAACACGCAGATATCTAATCACCGAGAAGAATAGAATGATTATTGCCTGACGAAACTCAGAATACGATATTAGACCCGAAAAATTGTGCACGCGCAAGGAAAATGACCATAACATGTCACCTGCTCTTGTCCCTGCGCACATAAGATTGTTTTCAGCTCTAACCGTTTGCGTAACTTCATACTTGGCCGAGATCCTTCCGATCTCCGCGGTCATTGGCTACCGGCGTGTTCTGCGGGAAAGAGAACGCGCAGACCATTTTCTTAGAGTGCGCGCGATAACCTACAATTGTGCCAGGGAATTTTCCGATCTTTTTGAGCTTTCATGGCGAGTGCGTCTGAAAGATGGTGATGTGTTTCATGTGAATGAAGGTATACTTCGACAACTAGCCAGTTCGTTTACCCTTACACTTTTATTTACATGTGTTCCCTTTCCACATATCACATTTAGTTGGGTGGGCTAGACGCCAAGAGGGTCTTGGAACGTATATAGTCTTGCTCAACGAGTACCCATGCAGAGAAATACGAGCTTGTAATCGCTTTTCTTAGATTCTGCGTTTCCTTGTAACTGCGGGTCGGTTTTTCTCCAACCTACAGCGTAGTTGAATCAAGGAGCAAGTTTCTTGCAGGAGAGCTGTTGTATACAAAGCCTTTCACGATTAACTTACATACAAGTCACAAGGAGATCGATATGGTAGTCGCACACTTCATGATACTACTGTCCCTTCCAAAAGTATGAGAACAGGGGTCTTTCAAATGCCCGGCCTCCAGCGCGCACGCGTTGCCTTTCACCGTGTTTCGGCTTCCAGTGCGCGCTTTAGGCTTTCATGACTCCGAGGTCTTATCGAAGGTAGAAAGCTCAGGCTGTAGATAGAACAACTGAAGTTCCTCCCAGCCGTTCTCATTCTGTCGGCTGGTGGCCGTAGCTGAGTCCGCGGCTGCTGAGCGCGAGCTCAGGGCGAGCTTCCACAGCTCTTTTGCAACGCGCATTCCGCACCATCGAGATTGCCAAACTTAGCAGGCTACATATGAGAGCTCATTCGGAGCATGGGCAATGAACAGCGCACTAAATATGGCGTCCAGTGGATGTCCCCTAGCACTTTGAGCGTCTCACTCGGCGTCCACCCACCACGCAAGGTCAGTCGTCCACCGGTATCGAAGCACATTGACTCACAGAACTCATCTTGGTGTAACTGTTCCTGATGGGATGCGGCGAGCCTCTGTGCGTCGAGGATTGCGTCTCCTCTTCCGTCTCCACGGCTGGCGTGATCACGTCCCTTTGCCTGTGGTTGCCTTGCAGAGACAGCAGAATGCCCCTATTGTTCGGCGCGGTGTGGAGCACAGAGGACGTGTCCTTGTACCTCATGGCCCGCCTGGTACAGAAGCCGTACCGACTGAGCAGGACAAACAGGTCCCGGCGGTACTGCTTGGTCAGGATGGCGTAGAGGAAAGGGTTGGCGCACGAGTTGAGAGGGTAGAAGAACACCAGCAGGATCTTGGAGTTGGTGACGTCGATGAGGGGGTAGCCCGCGACCGCGGTGAGTCCGAAGAAGGCGATGGGCGCCCAGCAGGCGAAGTCGGTGAAGACGAGCAGGGCCATTCTCTTGGCCACCGTGGTGTCTCCCGCGGAAGCGTGGCGGCCGGCGATGGAGGCGTACATCTTGCCGTAGCAGGCGCAGATGAGGAGGAAGGCTAGGCCGTTGCCGCTCAGCAGGGCCGCCAGGTAGGCGAGGTCGCGTGGGCCCCGCGTCTCCATGGGCAGGCAGATGGAAGTCTTGGTGTAGCTGCTGACTCCCAAAAGGGGCAGGGAGGCGGCCAGGCCGGCCACTGCCCAGCCGGCAGTCATGACCTTGGCGGCGGTGCGGAGCTTCAGTCTCCGGTTCAGGTGGATGGCGTAGGTAATGGCGTACCAGCGTTCGAGTGTGATGACGGTGAGGGTGAAGATGGAGAGTTCGGAGGCGAAGACGGTTAGGAAGCCGGCCACCTGGCACCCCGTACCTGCGGTGATACAAGGTCTTGTCGACTCGAGCATGGAAACATTCTACTCGGTTGGCTTATAATCAAATACGTCACGGTGCTTGGTCTGTTGAGTTATCGAAATTACGATGCACACTCTTAACATCACAGACAACTTGAGAGAAAATTTGTTTTCGTGTTACCATAACAATGTTGCCTCTATTCGTTACATTGAAGTCTTCACTAGTACGTGAGCCTACCGTTAAGTCAGCTGTCGGTTTGCGTAATGAACCTCTAACGCTGGATCTGACTTACTAGCGACCAAGTAAAAGCATGTTTTGATTTTCAAGAGAAATTGTGCACGCCATATTTAAGCCACGGTCACATCGCTAATATTTCCTACAAAAGGCAGTTTGTAGACACTGCCTGAGGTCTGCTTCCTCCTTGCATGACGGTCTTCTTACATTGGTCGAACAATACACTGTCTGCAGGCTTGTTCTAGCATACATATATGCGTAGTAAGTGAACATGGTTCGGATGTGCTTGTAGCGTGACCTACAATGATTCTGTCGTTATGTCTACAGTGAATATCGTGTCGTTTGTATCACGTATAAGCAGTGTGACTGCTGCTTCAGGATCTTGCCCCCTCGATATACAAAGGTTTCCATTAGAACGCGAACCTATCGTTAGGTCAGCTATTGGTTCGTATAATTAGTCTCTGAAACCGCGTCTGACCAACAGTTGACCACGAAAAAGCATGCTTTGAGTTGCGAGAGAAAGTACACACCAACACGTTGTTTACAAAACATGCCCACGTATTCCCACACACGGTGTGGGCACAGCGCATGCGCAGAAAGCTAATTCACACGAGGTATAAAGCGTCGGCGTACGTGCAGTGCCGACATCTGCTCCACAGTAGTGGCGTGACATTAGAGAGTTAAGTTGGTGTACACACGCCAGCTGGTTAGGACACATTATAGTGTTTTGATGGCGGTCTTATACACGTTTTTAAGTGCGGTCTCGGGGCGGCTCCATCTTGCTCAGTGGGGTGCGCTTGGGCGCTGCAATGATCCGATTTCGACGCCTTAGCAAGGCTTCGGAATCGGATTAGGACGCGTCCAAGCGCACCCCAGCGAGCAAAATGGCAGCGCCCTGAAGCCGGACTTGCAAGCGTGTATAGAGTATACACAGCCGAAAAAAGTTCGGGGCCCCACCGTGCTGCCAGGGTATGGCGTGGTTGAAGTAGGCCCCGGCCGAATGGGCATCTACGGCGGCCAGCAGGAGGAGGTAGGCGCCCATGCAGAAGTCGGCGAAGGCCAGGTGGCACATGAGGAACTTGGACACGCTGAGGCTGAAGCGGGAGCTGAGCAGCACCAGCATGACGGCCAGGTTGCCCAGCAAGGCCGCCACCAGGACCAACCAGACGGCCGCCCTCAGCCAGGACCTGCCCATCACGTCCTCGCACGGGTTGAATGCGTCCGGGGCCGGGCTGCAGGACACGCTGCGGGTGGCCAGGGCGCCGCAGGCCACCTCGAGGAAATAACAGAAATTAATATATATATATATATATATATATATATATTTATTTATTTGTTTTTGCATAGCATTCAAAAGAACCGAGGCAAGGCGTCAAGCTGCTTTATTTGCAGCTTGACGAATCCCTAGCTCTCACACAATGGCCAGAAAACAGCGGAAATACTGCGCAAAGCAAAAAGATTTAGAACACAAGAAATTTGTACCTGTTTATAAGGCGTACTTTTTAAAAAGGCAATAGCAGTAACTGGTGCAACGAAAAAAAAATGACGGAAAAACGAATTATAACAAAGACAAGTCAACACCTTACAACAGGATTATGTAGTGTAACTACATTTCACTCATTACGTTGATTAACATAGATCTGGATAATAAAGTAACATCAACATTTCTATTTTAAAGCTCATTTAGAACGGATGGCAAAGTATATATTAACGATACTCTACCGCAATTTGTGTGAGGAGTAATAACACACCATGCTCTCGCCATGTCCAGTTACATATGTTGGGCCTGTTCTCACCAAACCCGACTACTAAGATGTTATTTCGTTTTATTGCCCTTATATACACCCATATCAAGCGATAATTATGCAAGAAAAAAATTGGCAAACTTTATACATGCAGTTCAAAAAGTTATGCCCATGATTGCAAGTATGGAACGTTTGCAACCATAAGAAGTCCCTCCATCTGTGTTAAAAATAACTGCGTCAGATTTTGGTTTGTTCTTAGACCCCAAACCAGGTGGCAGTACGCGTAGTGTGTGTACACCAGAGAATAATATAGAAACACATTTACTTGCATGGAAATTCTTAACGACCTTTACATATAATTCTAATAGCTCTACAAACTTTCTGGCGAATATGCACCACATCTAGATTCCAAGAAAATCTATTAGTAAAAATCACACCAAGTATCTTTACAGATTTTGCAATTTCCAATGAGGACAATCCAAGCGTAATATTCGAAAGCAAGGTGATTTCATGATTTCGAGGTCTAAAAGGTATACACACTTTGTTTTATACGCATTTATTTTTAAACCATTTATTTGAAACCACAATTGAACGTGCCCATGGGAAACGTTCAATCTCAAAATATGTACGACTTTTAATAAACAGAACAGTATCGTGCGCATACGAAACAATCTTTGCTTCTGGTGCACATTGTTCAATGCCATTTATAAATACTATAAACGGCAGCGGTTCAAGAACGCTTCCCTGTGGGACTCCAGTCCCGATTTTACTTGTGGATGAATTATAATCATTTGTGCTAACAAATTGTGTACGATATAGCAAATATGATTCGAAAAGTTTAAGTGATGTGCCGCGAACTCCATGGTACTCCAACTTTTTAACAGTAAAGTGTGGTTGATGAGGTCAAAAGCCTTCGAAGATTAGACGTACACACTCAGCATAAGCTCTTTACCCTCAAACAAATTTTAGATTTTTTTTTTTTTTTGTACTAGGACTGCTGTTCCCGTTGACCTCTGATTTCTAGGGAAATTCGGACAGTGTCGACGGTTTTTTCAGGTATGAAGAAAGTCTTAGTTGTATTATTTTTTCAAGCCCTTCCGGAAAGGTGGAAAGAAAAAGTGTAAAATAAAAAAATTGGTGTATGATTTTTAAACAACTTTGGCATTTCGCATCTCTCGGGAAAACGTGATACAGGAGCAAACATTTTAAGAACATATTTTATTGCCCTAGAAGTAAAGCCGGTAATGTCCCGGCTTTTACCATTTCTGAGGTTTCTACACACGGAAATAATCTCACGTTCATCTACAACAAAACAGAAAAACAAGGTATCTTTACTAAGGGCCGGTTGCACCAACGCCGCTTACCTTAACCCAAAGCGGCACTTTCCTGAGCCGGCTTAGCGCCCTAAACCGAGCTTAGGTAAGCACGGGTTTAAATTCCGGTTGCACCAAGGTTAAGCCGGCTTTACAGACGCGCCCCTAGCTAAACGCTGGATTTGCGTAGGGAATCTAGGGACAAACAGAGCAAACTAGGGAACGCTCAGAGCGACGAATACGATTGGCGGAGAGGAATCACGTGATGTAAACAAAAACAAACAAAAAAAAAAAAGAAAGAAAAACTGCCGTAGTAGCCGTCGTCCCGTCGTCGGCGTCTGCTTTTCGTTTCGCTGTATTTCTTCGGTGAGTAACAAATTAAAGGTCTCCAAATTCAATCATTTTTTTCGTTTAACTTTCAATAACAGAAGTCAAAGCTTCAAATAAACACGAATGCTCTTTACATCTGTGATTGTGTGTTTAATATCGGTTGATAACAGGATATTTTGACAGTGGTAGTAGTTTTCGTGGTCACATTTTGAGGCGAAGGAGCCATCGGGGGCCCCAGATCTCACCGAACGCGAGAAGGACACTCTACTCGCTACATCGCTGAAGACAAAACGTCATGGATATAAACCAAGTCAAGCCTGAGACCGATGAAGTTCAAAACAGTGACGAACTCGCCACGGCAGCTGCGAAAATGCCCGGAAATCGTCGAATAGAAGTCGTCGAGAGGTCAGGTCACGAGACCTTGCATCGACGGTACTCGTTGCTATCAGCAAGGTGACAGAACTGCACTGTACCGTCGTTGAACAACCGCTGCAGCCTCAAACGGACTTCAGTTTCACACTGTCGAGTTCAGAAAAAAAAAACAAAAAACTCCCACTAGTACATCACATCGCGCCGATAAGAACGGTCGTCTCTTCGCATCACCTGCCCCAGCCTGCCCCGATACAGCAATGAACGAATCTAACATAGTAGTCGTTACGATTTGTCGTCGCCACGAATTAAAGATATAAAGCAAAATATTCCTAAAAAATCGCGATCACCAAAAAAATTACGGAGGACACAACAAGGCGCAACTTTCAACTGAATTTTATTGAAAACGTGTTCCGGTATATAGTCTCAACCATCGTCACAATGACAACAAACGACAAAAGTAAAGGGAAAACACCATCACAGAGCACAACTCGGAAACAACAGTATCTCGTTCTCGGGAAACGAATGAAAGATATAAAGCAAAGTATATAAAACAAAATGCGATCACCAAAAAAGTTACAGTTATGGAACGATGCAGTTTTCTGAAGCCAAGATTCTACTCGCGAGATAAGGAAAATTCACTGAAGATTGTCTCAAAACTCAGAAAACGAAAGAAATTGAATTTTCGCTGTTTTATTACTTAAAAGCGCCGCAATCTAATGCAAACGGCAGAGGTGTCGACAATCAGCTGATCGCCGAGATCATGTACTGCCACTATTTAACGCGCTGATCAGATTGAAGGATACGCGCTACAAGTGTAAATAAACAAGGTGGTAAATAACAATACGTTACAGCTATGCGAAAATTAGTAAGTACATACGAATAAGCTCGTTGACAGAAGAACCAACGGGAATACAGACGTGAGCCCCACAGCTCCGTACGTTTCTCGGTTAGGGCTAACACGCACTGAAAGTGGAGAGCCAACTTGAAAACAGGGTCGATAAACACTTCACGCGACGATATTTTGCATCCTTGTCACAATCGAAGGTCATTCTGTCGAAACTCTCACGCTGATGTAGCCTAAAACACTTTGCACAACCAATTTCGTCCACCGCGTCGACCGTGACAAACCAGCCGCCATGTTTTTAATCCAGGATTAAGAAACAACCAGAAGCAAAGCGCCCAATGTTGGGCGCTTAAGTTAAGCGTAGTTTAGTGCTAGGTTTAGCGATAAGCGAGTTTGGTGCAACCGAACGAAACCGAAACTAAGCTTAAGTTCCCGGCTAAGCTCCGCTTTGCGCTAAGCGACGTTGGTGCAACCGGCCCTTAGAGGTGCAATGCAACAATTTTTGTACTTTCAATAAGTACCGTTTAAAAGCTGGTTCACACATTTGTGTCGATTTGGTCCATTGCGTTTACAGCGACCGAAACGAAAACAACGGCAAAGACGCCGGGACAAGTGTTCTCCGTACACAACGTGGCACGATCGCGAGAGGTATATAGCTTCGCGAAGCGATCATGAGGCAGGGTTGTTCCAGTGTTCTGGTCGTTTCTGTCGTTTTTGGTTGTTGTGAGCGCAACCGTCCCAAATGTGTGAATGAGCCTTTAGAATTATTTCTTGACAATCAGAACCTATGACTCACGCGTTCATTTTATTTATTTTTTTCTACTCGATGACCATCGGAGGAAAAAAAATCGTGAAGAGCGAGCATTAATAATAGACGAAGAGCGTGTTGGTGCGGGTCAAGATTAAATAAATAAACATGTAGGACGAAGACGACAGAACCGCATATTTTATAAAGATGGGGTTGTGTCGCCTTGGTTCTATGATGTTTATTTTTTCTTCAAACTTAAAACGAGCAGCGTTCGCCCCTACAGTGAGGTCCTCACATCTTCGGTAACAAATTTGGCCAAAAAAAAAGTTTGTTTTGATCCTTGAAATTACACAGCGACAAAGAAGCCCCTTGATCAGTGTCATCGCGTGCAAGTATTCTTGGATCCCGTTAGTGCCAGAAAGCTTGTGCAAAACGAGAAACATTCCTACCCAACATCGTTGCACGGCCCCTTTAATGCAGGATTGCATTCGTACGTGTAAGCGCGCGTGTCGTGGAACAGTTAGAAGCACCAGTTGACCAGTCGCCAAAAGCTTTTTGAGACAGCAACAAAAGCAACTTACAATTGTGAACGGGAACCGATTATTTCAATTACTAAAGATTGAGAAAATAAAATGAAAGCCGTTCGCGTAATGCCGGATTAGAGCGCAGCTCTTGAGGAGGAGGATGGAAGGGTACTGAGGGATAGGTGACTCCCTAAGGTCACGTGACCTCACGGAGGGGTCACATGACCTCAGGGAGAGTCACGTGACCTCAGGGGTCACGTGACCTCAGGGGGGGGTCACGTGACCTAAGGGGTGTCACGGTCACGTGACTTCAGGGCGGTCAGGTAACCTGAGGGGGGTCACGTGACCTAAACTTAGAGGGGAATTTTTTCCACTAAATTTAGCGAGGAATTTTTTTCGCTAAATTTAGCGGCGAAAATTTTCTGCTAAATTTGGCGGGGAAATTTTTCCGCTAAATTTAGCGGCGAAAGTTTTCCGCTAAATTTAGCAGGGAAGAATGTTCCGCTAAATTCAGCGGAGAAAATTTTTCGCTAAATTTGTCGGGGAAATTCTTGTGCTAAATTTAGCCGGGGAAATATTTTCCGCCAAACTTCGCGGAAAAAATTCCGCTAAATTTAGCGGGGAAATTTACCCATAATGCACCGCGCGGTCACGCCGACAGCGACGGCGACGGCGACGCCGCTCAAGCCGGAAACGGGCGCCTAAGAGCAGCGCTCTAAAAACTATATTATATTAAGGTTTGTCGTCTATACAATTAGATTTAGTACAATTTAGTACCTTTAGAAATTGTACCTTTAGTACAATTTCTGACTTATGGTTTCTTTAGCACCAAAGTGCGTTCTATTTTTGGTATTTGTTGTTGCTCGTATAATTAGATTGTAATATTCGAACTATTGCCCCCTCCCTACGTAGTGCTCTCGAAAGAGGGCGTTGCGCGAGGTGGAAGCCAATGTTGCGGAATGGGCACCCCCATTTCATTCGAACTCCGTTCCGGGGAATTTGTGTTTCCGATAATTTCATTTCTTTCCACTCTCACCCTACAATGGACTAGGGCCCAAAGGTGTACAGTTATTACATCGTGCGCTAGAGGTTCAACTGGCGCTAGTGTCTATGCGACTTCCGGGATGCAAATTGAAGCCTTCGATGACCAGCCTACTCTTGTGGTGCTCCTGTGCATTTTGTATTTTCGCCGGAAACTAACACAGATAACTTTTGTTATTTGGGCTGTATCGAGCAATCTCTGCCTTTATTATAAAAAGTATTTTTTTTTTATTTTTTTTTTATAAGGAGGTTTGAAATTATTCGCGCAGAAAGAGGTAAAGAGTGCGCTCGAAGTTGCTGCATGCGTGCTGTTTTGACGCCGTCCTGTTTTGGCATGCGCTCTTCTGTCGCTGTGCCGTTCGGACGCTGTGCTGTTTTGTCGCGTGCTATTTTGACGCGTGCTGTTTTGTCGCCGTGCTGTTCTGACGCGTGCTGTTTTGACTGCGTTGTTTTGTCCCGTGCTGTTTTGTCGCGTGCTGTTCTGTCGCGTTCCCCATACGTACGACAGAGCAAAGATACCAGGAGGTTTCTAACAGGCTCTTGATTGGACCCAGCGGCCTGTAGCATTGGGCTTTAGTGCATCGTAGGATGAGACGGAGTATAGGAATTGAGACACTGGTCCCAACATTCCCACTCCTGGAATGGCTGAACCGTTACATTTCATTCCCCTAATTCCTACACGTGGAAAATGTCTCTTAACAACTACATGGTATTCCCGGCAAAATTAGCGTAAAGCTGGCGCTGTCAAACTCATTTGACAACCGCAAAAATATGCAAAACGCGTCCGCATAGTACTCGCTCAACTAAGCCGAGCGGCGATCGCACAAAGTGCTTGGCGGCACCCTGGGGCACTACAAACATCGATGTGTGTAAAAAAAAAAAAAATGTTGGGTTGTGTGTATGTTTATACAGCCTAGAACTTGGTCTGCCTCAATGGGCGACGAGTCTCCCAGCTGTAGGTGAGCAATTGAGTCAGTGCAGTACAACCGCTAGCCTGGGGTCTTTAACGTGCATCACGCAGTAGTGATATACGATCGCACGCCAGTACGATGCTCATCCAGGTCGAAACGGGCAGGGGTGGGGAGTGAACCCGATGCGTGTCACAGAAACATAAGCCAGTTAGGGCACTTGTGACTCTGCACGCGCCTCTGGAGTCAGAATGCCTGCATCTGAGAAAGGGGCGGCATGGCTTTGACTCTGTATGGCGGCGTTCGGCCGGTAGTTTGATCGCGTCTGTTCACAACAGTCGCTCTGTCGCGTCTCGCGGCGCCAGGAACGACATCTTGTCCATCTACAACCATTCAGCTTTGCTTGCTTCATTGAGGGAGCAACTTTCATCCTCGAAGAAGCATGAGCCAATCAGATAATTAGAGCGTCAGTCACGTAAGTGCCATATGGTGCTGTTTCAAGAGCCATTCCCATTTCGTTACGGGCAAAAGGCATCTCATTCGATTCCCATTCTATTTCTCGCGGTCGCCTTCCCATTCCCATTTCATTCCAGGGGCGCAGAAATGCGGAAAGATGCCGGAATCATTCAAACTCCGGAGTGGAAACTCCGCAGCACTGGTGGATACCGGCCTTGCGAGTATATTTGGCCGTCTGTTCAACAGCATGTGTTCGTGTCCTGTTAGCAGGCAGACGCTACTTTCCCAGGATCCAATGACTTTAGTGATATATCATCACAAATTGTGAGCAAAACAACTTATCGTCTGCCATGAACGGGAGATTTCACGGTGAGAAAGTTATCTATAGGGAGTATTCACTGGCGGCCATAGCCGTGTGCGCGATTGCTGAGCGCGTGCTCATGGCGAGCTTCCACAGTTCTTTTGCAACGTGCATTCCACACCATCAAGATCTAAAGAGCACCCACAAATATGGCGTCCTGTGAATACTCCTTATAAAGAACTCTCGCTGTCTGCACGCGCTCAATCAAAGTGTGCTAGCGCAATCCGCGGCCCCGGCACAAACACAGGTGTGGCTTTGTGCTATACGTACAAACGGACGCACATCGTGCTCATGGAGAGTCAGGACCCAATTTCTGAAACCTCCCCATCGAAAGCGTGTCACACAGAGTAGTCCTTTAGCCTGGCCTGGAGAGCAGATTCCGATCGAAGCCTATAACCATCGGTAGGTTGCATCTCCGTGCTTTATGTGCTTTTCTCCCAGTTTTTCAAACTGGTCTCATATTTTCTGTGACTTCTAAGCACAGTGTCAATACACAGTTTCCATGATTACAAAATAACGATTCAGCGAGCGACCTTTACGGCCCAGCACTCGCATATATTAACTTCAGAAAGCGAGTTGTATCGGCCAGAGGCCCTTTTCTCGAATGGTCTATAGACTCTTTACACACGCGCCGTTGCTAAACTTCTCTTGCCTTATACCGAGATACCGAGCCACTGAAACGAGCGCTGACAAGACGGCAGAAAGGTCAATGCTGGGGAGAAAAATCTAGAATGGCAGTAACCTGACCTGCTATCGCCATGATGAAGTAAAGTAAACGGAATATAGGGAAACAAACACTTAAGGTCGGTTATGGCGGCGCCCATGGCACAGCTACTGCAAAGCGTCCACATACGTCTTCTATGCGTCCATATGAGTCATTACACGAAGGTGTAATACCTTCATTCGATTCAGCTGCACCTTCTGCCCCGGTGCAGAAAAGTGTAGGGCGGTGCACTTCCGGTCGTATCTAAATACACATACCGGAAGTAGAGTGCCCTGCACTTTTCTGCACCGGTGCAAAATGTGCAGGTAAATCGAGCGAAGTTAACGTACAAGGTATCTTAATTTCATCGAGGTGCTCGCTCGTAACTTGGCGTTGGCCGGAGCTTATATAGGTCTCCGCTAAATACTGACTTGGCGGGCTTTGTTTCCGTGCCTCCTAGAGAGTGAGCCTATACATGGCTTGCATTGACGTCACATCAGCCGCCATTGCTCCGTACCGTTCTCCTGTGCCGTAAATTCTGCAGCCTACATTTGACACCGTCGAATTTGTTTTTCTGGTCAAGGCTTGCCGATAAGAGCAGATTCGATGGTGCCAAATGTATGCCGCAGAAGGCTCCGTACAGGAACCTGGTACGGAGAAATGGCGGCTGGTACGGTGCCATATGACGTCACGTGCAAGGCATGTATAGGTGACTGTCAACATCTAATAACGTTGGTCACTGTAGCATCTCCACCAATGCGCGAAGTATATCAACGGATAGCTTTGGAACTCGCGCGTATCACCAGCACTATATATAGGAACGTATTATTTCAAATTGCTAACAACAAACGTTTTTGCTCAAGGTCTCCCGCTCCATGCTGCGTTTCGATTGCAGCCGCTTGTAGATAAGTGTATCGACAGCGGGCTCGTCGTCTTTTTGAGTTTGGTGTCGCTCGTCTGGACCTATCACTACCGTTAAAGACGCGTGATCGGGGGAGATTCACTGTGGGTGATTGGTTTAGCCGGACAACATAGCAAATGTACACAAGAGGTCTAAGGTTTAGACTTAGGCTAGGTGGCGCAAGCTACCGCCCGTTACAAAGGGTATGGCCATTAACATCCATCCATCCACGACGAGAGCCGTGTCGACGCATTTTTGGCCCTGCTTGATTCGGCTCCACCGGATCTTAGTGTTGACAAGGGTCGGACTTAATGTGAAACAAGTTATAAAAAAAAAAAAAAAAATAAACAAAGAAAGAAAAAAATTTAAATGTATGGCTTAAAAAAAAAAGGAAAAACTGTTAGCTGACAAATTAGAGACCGACCCGTGCCTTTGTCGAGAGAAGGGATGCCGAGCAGTAGCATTGTCGCCAGTTGCCATCGAGGCGAATGATCCGGGGATTTCTCGGTCGTACCGATTCGCAGCTCCAACTTCTATTGTCTTTCTCTATCCCTTTCTTTCTCTCACCTTTTTTTTTTTCTTTCTTTTTTTCGGGCATCTAGGTATCACTCTGCTTCGAAAAACATTGAAGGCTAAACAACGTCCGTGTTGCTACATAAGAATTCTCATTAGAACGAACCTTGTTTGCGCAGCTTATGTGTCAAACTCGTTCGCCTTCTAAAGACAAAAAAAAGTATCAAGATTTGAGAGCAATTGAGACTCAGGATGTCTGCAAACATTGCCAGCTGACGAACGCACATTGAAAGCGACGAAGCGGAACGAAACTTCGATGACCTAAGCTCGAAAATAACAACTCGTCGTTTTCTTTCCTTTTTTTTTTTTCTTTCTTGCTTTCGTTAGAGTTCATTGTTTTATAACTGGATGTCCCTCTAGGATGCGATCACCGTAACTTGTCGAATGGCGAAGGGTATACGGTTAAGCGAGCCAGTCAGCACGTCGGAAGGAGACATGTGACCAACTAGGTGCGCGTAATGCTGTCGAAAACACGGGCGGGAGAGAATACCGCTTTTGTACAAATTTTGAGTGACACGCCCTGGGGGAGACAAAGCGACGTTGGGACACAGACAAGAATGTACGAGTTCCTAATTCCCCTCTTCTTCAACGGTTACGCGAAAGCCACCTACGCTCCCTCCTCCGTACTCTCTTTTTTTTTTTTGGGGGGGGGGGGGGGGGGGGGGGTGTCACGTGCTTCGCATCTGTCACTCGATTGGCCCGAGCGGGCCGTAGCGTTCGGTCTTTGCCAAATTACGGTGCAACGGAGTATAGGAAAAAAACAATTTTTATTTTTATTTCTTTGTAACTTCAAGAACTTTGGTTTATCTGATCGAAAATCGTTCATTTATCTATATTTTGTTTTCGAAATATACCGGGCCCAAGTGGGAGTTACTTCTGAGAGGGAGCAAACACAAAGCTTCGTCAGCACAACATCGAAACACCCCATTTGGTACTTATTTCTCGTCTTAATAAGATTGTCATCCATTTCGGTAGATTTTGTTCTTTTTTTATTTTTCATGCGGTTTCCAGAAGCACACCTGCGTTCGTATTTCGTTCAAAGCCGTGACGAAAGCTAAACAGAACTCCTTTTAACCTGCTTCTTTCTTTCGCGACCTCCCGTCCACGGTACTAGTTCTGCTTGGGTATTCGGTGACCTCTCTTGTGGGTTAGCGTTTCGCTCAGGGTCGCTCGAGGACTTCCTAGATTTGAGGTTTTCCGACAGTCCTCGTAGACGTGCTGGTTCGTCAGCAGATACGGGGGTTCGGCAATTATGTAGTTGGAGGATTTTGGTCACATTTTAAACAAATGTGATTCTTAAGATTCACTCAATGTTCGAGTAACCCTCACATTTTTGTTTTCCTTCGAGAAGGAATGTGTCTCTTTCGAGAAGCATCAGCTTGGTTTGGCTACGATGTTCGGCTACGAGACGGCTCTTTTTTGGCGGGGTAGTTAAAGTGTAAGTTACCGTCTGGCCGGCGCTCCGCTCGTCTGCCAGCTGCTCCCGTCCTGATTTTTATAAATGTGTTTCTTTGGAAGGACGAGGCCCTAGTTGTTACCTTTTCGGCGTTTCGCCCTCAGTGGCGTGCTTTTGCCTTCGGGCGTGCTTTGACTTTGGTCTTGCTGTTTCCTTCGGGCGTGTTGTGGCCTTCGGGCGTGAGTTTTCCGAGCGGGCGTTATGTTTTTCCCGTTTCGGGAGTGCGGTGTCGCGTCGACCCGCCGAGCAACGAGACCACGACGACCTTCCGGACTCGTTATCAACCCAGCATCGGTGAGCATGCGAACGTTCCCCTGGACTTTGGCAGTTGACACTTATTTTTCGGAACTTCTTTTATTTGCACCGGCGAACCAACGTTCGCCGGTGCAAATAAAAGCCTCGCTCGCTGCCTTTGTGCCGCGAGCGAGGCGAGTTGTCCCGCTGTGTTTTGATGATGGAATCTTTGTTCTTCGTGGCCGTGGTGCCCGAAGTTTTGTTGAGCCTGATTCCGAGATAAAACGCGTGTACGCCGTTCCTTTTGCTGAATTTTTTTTTCTTGTGTGTTTCCCCGTGCGCTGCTGTTTATCGCACTAATTAGATTTGTTTTCTTTTTGTTTTGAGCTCTGCGTGTCCTCGTCTTCGCCGGGCGACTTCACACCGGGCGTGGACCTATCCCTTGTCGCGTGTCCATGTCCAGCATTTGTTTTTCTTTTGAAGTCATTTATCGTTTATTACAGCTAGTATTTTTTGTATTTATTTCCCCGCTCCGCGGCAACGGTGTAATAAGATTCATAACATTGTGATGTTGTTTTCTGCCCCCGACGTTTTGTTTTCCGATTTAGTACTTGTGTACATATTGCCTGCTGATAGAATGTGCTACGTACGGTGACTGTCTCTTACCTTTTCTTCCGAGACAATGGTGTTCAAGGTCGCTAGTCTTGTCGAACACAAGGTTGAAACCGAAGTTTGCGGAACAAACTCAATTAGATTCTTGACACACTGACGTCGCACCGAACACAGATGTTAATCATTAGCACTTTTTTATTCTTTCGAGATAAAAACAAACTTTGCAGGGCATGGCGAAGTTTGTCGAAGCGTGCGTGAGGTGTGCCGATTGAACGGCTGTGCCGATGACGTAGCGCTCGTCTGTCCCTACATTCCTACATCATGCTAGAGTCAATGCTCTGTAGTTGTCCCTAGGCGAGTTGTCGACATTCCAAAGCCGCTAAACTCGTCAAAAACAAATATTCTTTGTGTTATGACATAGTGGGGGGGAGGAGCCGAAAAATTGCCCGCGAAGTTTTATTTTCTCAAAAACCCGCAGATCCGTGTATCGTCGTGACGCATTTCAATTGAAGGGGTGAAAAATCCCTACCACTCCCTAGGTGTCAAACAAGAGCAGTACGAGAGAATGCGCGGAGGCAGCCATGGTTCATACGTGTGACATCACGACAAAAATTATCAGCTGCCACCGACATGTTTGATGGTCTCTAGAAGCACGATGGAGGCCTGGGTGATTGCATTCTAAGATCCACACCGTCGAAGTTGATAGTCTCATGTCGTTCTTATTTCCGCCGATAAAGCAGAATTTACTAAAAAGCGTCCCTGTCCTTCCTTTTATTTATCTTGCAACATCCGACGTGGCTGGGTCACAACCAGCCGAGTAGCGTTGTTCACTTTCGGACGGATTTTGCTCCTAGAAAGTAGTCCCCCCCCCCCCCCCTCCCCTCCCCCCCCCCACCCCCATCGAATCGACGAAATAAAATCATTATATGGTGCACTAGCCAAACTGGGATTAATTTTGCGTTCATCAACGGAAATAAGAGTACTGTCGAGTTGTCAATATTGACGATGATGTTTCGGGAACGCGAGGACACCAAACTTTCATCGTACACAACCAAACTTGTCACCGTCGATTTCAACACGCACCATCAAATTTCTCGTTCACAACTGATAATCCTGACCCTGACGTCAAAGGTGTGAACTATAATAGGACATTACTAAACGCGCCTATTGGCGACGTGCGCGGCCGAAAGCGTCGCTGTGGTCGGCCTTCCACGATTGGCCCAAAAGCTGACTATGACGTCGGAAAGGGTATACCATCGACAGAAATAAGAGGAATGAAAGAACTTTAATTTCGACGGTGTTGGCAGTGTTGCTTTGAGAGCTCAATGATTTCAGGCTTCCACCATGCCATTTACAAACACCATCGAACTTGTTGTTCGCAAGGTAATGACGTCACAAGGGGGAACCATAGGAGGGCGCCACCAAAACATCTCGCCGCTAATAGGGAGTATTCACTGGCTGCCATAGCTGTGAGCGCGAATACTGAGCGCGAGCTGATGGCGAGCTTCCACGTTCTTTTGCAACGTGCATTCCGCACCATCAAGAGTGCCGGTCTTAGCAGCCTATTGATGTGAGCTCGTTCTGAGCATGCGCTCTAAACAGCGCCCACAAATATGGCGTCCAGTGAATACTCCCTATATACAACGAGCCCTGGCACGAGCCTCTCGCTTGAAAGTCTGTCATGACCGCTCGTGAGTTCATGGAACGCGAGCCGTTTTAAGTCTAGAATCTCTAGAACCATTATTTCGAAAATTTCACACTGTGCTGTTCCTCGTCATCGCTCAGTTCAAACGCCTCTGACTCTGAGCAGGGTCGTCGAAACAGGAGGACGGGGAGGGGGGCGATTCACCCACCCTCCCCCCAGTGGCATCGAAAGAGGGGGCAAGGAGCATAAAGGTGTAAGGAAGGGGAGGGGGGTATCGCCCCAGCCCCTGACCGTAGCATTTTAGAGAGTTATAATAAAAAAAGAAAGTGAAATACGTTTACAGTTCTTTGTAATATCGAATTAGAGCACAGCTCTAGAGGAGGAGGAAGGGAGGGTAAGTCCCTCCACCCCCCTCCGTACCCTACAGTCAACTTTCCGAAGGGAGGGGGCCGGTCAGGATGGTGACGACCGACGATGGTGTTCGCCCGATGGAAGTCCCCCGGGAAGTCGCATAAGAAAAAAAAAAAATTAAACTAAAAGTTGTTCGATCCCGCTGGACACATTACGACGTCGGTTGGTTTACGATGGCCAGTGTGGCCATGTTTATTTCAAAACAAAACGACAACAAGTCAACAGTAATTTAAATTACAAAATTCCCTAAATTAAAACCGATACTTTAGTCCCAGTCTCAAGAGCTGAATCTCCCTGATCTCAAAAGTCGAATCCCTCGAGAATCCTCTCGGCACCCCTTTTCTGGACTCGTAGGGCCTTCCTTTCCCTCCAGAGACCGACCAATCACTTCAAACTTGTCCATTGTCACGTGGTGCACTCTTACCCATTGATCAGCGAACTGTCAACGTGATCCCCCTCCGACACCTCAACGGTCAATACCAAGTTCCTTGTAGAGTCACTACATGCTTTCCTCGCCGCCTGGCTGGCGCCACCCTGTTAAGTTATTGCGTCGATTAAAAGAGAAGTTTCTACACTAAGCGGCGAAATACGCCGGACACAAGCACACCCGCTCAAAAGCCACAAGTGCGGACAGAAGCACAAGACGCGGGTGTTCCGGCGCCCCAAACTAAAACCCAATCCGTTTGTTAACGACCGGGGTCCGACTCTTCTCCACCGAGCCCCGCGGCAGCTTGAAGCCCCCGTGCCTGGAGGCGGAAGACGACTCCCCGTTCATGCTATCCCGCGAGCGTACCCCCAGCCGGGGGTCTGCGAGCAAACGCCCCAGAATGCCGACACAAACATAGGCAGATTAAAAAAAAAATGCCGACGCAATTATAGAAAGATAAACTTTTCTAAAGCGAATCTTACTTATTACAAACGAAATCCTTCGTTACTTAACACCTCCCTTCCTCTTCTCCTGCTCCCCTCCCGTTTAGCGGGGAAACTAAATCGGTGTTTAGGTCACGTGACGTCAATTTCCCCGCTAAATTTAGCGGGGAAACGTCCCATAATGCAACTCGCGCTGCTACGCCGACGGCGACGCCGCTCAAGCCCGAAACGGGCGCCTGAGAGCTGCGCTCTAAATATTCGGGGGAAGAGATATCCCCCTTCTTCACTACCATCACCCGTCTCTCTCTCTCTCTCGCTTTTTTCCTCTCTCCCCAACAATTTCTACGGCCCTTCCTGACTTCTATTTGTGTGTGTGTGTGTGTGTGTGTGTGTGTGTGTGTGTGTGTGTGTGTGTGTGTGTGTGTGTGTTGGTCCTACCTTTTCCTTTTTTGCCTTTTCCCCGGCATTGAGTACATCAAAGACTTCCTGACGGAACGGACCACTCTCATCTAAACTATTGTCAATAGACCGATCTCACCAAGCGTTCGACACATGCGCGAGGCAGCCATAACTTTAGTTCACAGGAGGCAATCGGCAGTGCACGAGACTGTTCGTGGCCTGCACGCGCAGAGCTCCAGCGAAGTTGTCGCACGCGCAGAAAGACTAAAGTTCCCTCGATGCTTTGCGGCAGCGGTGGCGTAGTCAAACTGGCTGGTGAGATCGGTCTATTGGTATGGGGAACAACAACATTTTGAAACCTTCAACTTGTTCATATATTACAAAAAAAAAATGTCTTCGGCATATTTACAATGAGCCTTATGGAGCGCCAAGTACTAACTTGTTCTACCGCTCCCATGTGATTAGTGCATTCAACTTGTATAGATATCGATTAAGTTCGAGGTATAAATTAGTAACACGAAACAATATTACTAACTTACGTGATCTGGCTCATCTTCAAATAAAGAACATAACTAGTTAACGAAAAAATAGTAAGAGTGCAGGCGAGCTGGTGTAAGTTGAACATGATTGTAAACCTGAGACTGGGGCAGGAAGAGAACACAACAGAAGGTAGTAAAAGAGGAGGCAACGTCTCAATTGAGAAGTTTCCTCCTCTTTTACTACCTTCTGTTGTGTTCTCTTTCTGTCCCAGTCTTAGGTTTACAATCATGCATAACTAGTTACTCAACAAGATATAGAAAATTGGGTAGTGCGTACACCTCGTTCGAACTGTAAAAAAGATTGCCCAAGTTTCATACTACCGTCTTTATTAAATAGATATCATATTGTGCATTTTGATTTATTTACCTGTAAGTACAGTGAACTCCGTAGAATGTATGAAACCGAGAAAGTATAATTTTTTACGATTTTTTTTTGTTTACATGTGTGCGCCCTAAACATTTATGATCACAATGATTTTTTTTTGGTGAGTGTGTTGTTGCAATGTATTGTTAAGATTACTTTTCTTCCCGCATTTCTTGTTTTTCTCTTCTGTGAATACTTTAGCACGATGCTGCTGAGCTGCCAATATTAAGGGTCAGTGGACCCGTCAAACTGCAATGCTGTAGCTTTTTTCCACAGCTCCTTCATCTTTTTTGTACAAGGTGAAAATAAAACTGATTTGATTTTATTTTATTTGAAATCTGCGTGGGAGACCTGCAGCTCGAAGAGAAGAAGCTGGGCAGCGTCGGAACCCCGCAGGGCTCGGTGACCTCCCCGTTACTCTTCAACCTCGTGATGATCGGGGTGGCCAACCGGCTAGAAAGAGTAGCGGGAGTCCGGCACACCATCTACGCCGACGACGTTACGCTATGGGTACCGGGAGGAAGCGACGGACACATCGAGACAACGCTGCAAGAAACGTTCAACGCCATCGAGGAGCAGCTGGACGGGTCTGGACTCGTCTGCTCTCCGGCCAAGTCAGAGCTGCTGGTGATTCCACTGAAGGAGCGGGCAGGAAAAGAAAGAATATGGAAGTCAAGTACGAGCGTCCCAAGATCATGGTGAAGACGGCAGGACGACAAGAAATACCGGAGGTCGAGAAGATTCGAGTGCTCGCGCTGCTCATCGAGCGAAACCGTGTCAACGGTGAAACGGTGAAAAAGCTCGCGGGCAAAGCGGCCGCGGCAATGAGACTCATCACGAGGGTGTCCAACAGAAGAGCGGGGATGAAGGAGGAGAGCCTGACTAGGCTCGTTCAATCCTTCGCAGTTAGCCACATAACGTACGTGGCCGCCTTCCACAACTGAAGGCCGAGTGAACGTAACAAGATAGACGCCACTATACACAAGGCGTATAAGGCGGCACTCGGTCTCCTCGGGAGCATGAGCACCGAAAAATGCATGGCGCTAGGAGTCCACAACACGCTGGACGAAATAGCCGAGGCACAAAGAACGGCGGAACTCGAGCGTCTCTCTGAAACGAGAATCGGAAGACAGATACTGCGGGACCTTGGCCTCGATCCGAGTGAAGGCAAGCAGCAGAACAACGTACCTATACCGGATAGCGTCGACAGAAAGCTCAGGGTCCACCCGATCCCGAGGAACGTGAACCCGGAGCGCAACAAGGAGCGGAGGTTGGCGAGGGCCAGGGCTCTCGTGGACCTCCACGCCAGAGAAGAAGGCGCCGTCTACGTGGACGCGGCGGAGTATCGAGGGAGCAGCGACGCATACGGGGCGGTGGTCGTCGGGGCATCGACGGGTGCAAAGAAGACCGCGGCGAGCGTCCGGACTCGAGAAGCGCACCGGGCGGAGGAGGTGGCCATCGCCTTGGCCGTTTCTGACCCCGGATGCACTACAGTGTTGTGTGACTCTAGAACGGCAGTGAAGAACTACGTCAAGGGTAGGGTATGTAGTGAGGCCGCGCGCATACTGCACAAGGCCGAAGACATCGGACGCAAAAGTGCTGTGGCGATCAAGTGGTTTCCGGCCCACATGGGCAGTGACGTGTCGGAACGCGGGAACGCGAACCACAACGAGACGGTCAACGCGGCCGCGCGAGGACTAACCAACCGCGCAGCTGCAAACACGGCCGACTCGGAGTGTTGGTCGCGGTACAGTGCCAAGGACAAGATGACCTCCTTCAACGAAATAGTGAAGTGGTACAGACTAAACAGACAGACTATGCCGCCACCTCACCCAGGGCTTACCCGGAAGGAGGCAGTGTTATACAGACAATTACAGACGGGGTCCCTGCTCACCCCGGTGCTAGCTAAGCACGTGTGTCCGAGTGTGTACGCGAGTGACGTGTGTAGACTGTGCGCGAAGGAGAGAGCTACCGCGGCTCACATTCTTTGGGACTGTAGCGTAAACCCGCGAGAAGCCAGCGAGAAGACGACGATCCCGCCGCAGCTAGAGGCTGCAACGAGGAGCTACGATCAAGAGACGCAACTCAAGGCCGTCCAGCAGGTCTCGGCAGCTCTAGAGAGGCAGCGACCGAGCGAAACCGGGGAGAAGGGGGGCAGCACCCCCAGGAAGGGGGCGGCGGCCCTCTCGGACCCGCGGAAGTAGCGAGGAAGCAAGACCTGGAAAAGCACTTGCAGATGCTTTTAACAAATATTTCGTGAATATTGTTAATAAAACCGTAACGAACTGTAACCTCGTGAACATTCCGTCCAACCCGAATTCTATTTTTCTTAACCCTGTAAATGAAAAAGAAGTTATCACTACAATTATAAATTTAAGCAACAGCAAGGCTAAAGACGCTGATGGATTTCAGATAAACCCAATTAAGCACGCCGTCGAACTTCTTGCCCCTTACATAACGCATATATTTAACCTTTGCCTTAGTCAAGCTGTTTTTCCTCGAAGAATGCAAGTTGCCCATATAAATGTGTTGTATAAGAAAGGCGATAAAAAAGACATGGGAAACTACCGCCCCGTGTCGATACTTCCAATTTTTTCAAAAGTGTTAGAAAGAATAATTTTAAACCGTTTTATTGACTTTGAGCAGAAGCATAACCTTCTAAATGAATCTCAATTTGGTTTCCGTAAAGGACTCGGTACAGAGTCCGCACTGCTCGCGCAGAAAGAACTAATCTTGACCGCACTCGAGGAAGGAAAATTGGTTCTTGGTATCTTTGTAGATTTAACTAAAGCATTTGATCATGTAGATCATACATTACTTGTTCAAAAACTTCAACGTTATGGTTTTAGAGGGAAGGCTGCATCCTTAATCACCTCTTATCTACTTCATCGTTTACAAACAGTCCGTATAGACGATCATTTCTCCGATCCACTTCCTGTTTCTTGCGGTGTACCACAGGGGAGTATTCTGGGTCCTTTTCTTTTTAATATGTATGTAAATGACATCGTCTCTGTTGGATCAGATGTTAATATGATTATTTACGCTGATGATACCAGCATATTTATAACCGGAAATGTATATAATGAGATAGTCGATAAAGCAAATTCGACGTTACAAAAACTAGACGAATGGACGTGCCAAAATAGCTTAAAGATAAATATAAACAAAACTAAGGCCGTCTTATTTCGTAGTAAAAATAAAAGTGTCATGTTAAATCAACCAATAATGCTAAATTCGACACCCATTGAAGTTGTTTCTAGTTTTAAAGTACTAGGGGTTGTTTTTCAAGAAACTTTGTCGTGGGATACACATACTGATTCCGTAGTCGGTAAGCTGTCCCAAATAGTCGGACTTGTTTATCGTAATCGGCACATTCTGCCACGAAATATTATGATTTTAATTTATAATAGTTTGTTTTCATCTAGGCTTAACTACTGCCACTTAGTCTGGGCATCCACAACTCAAGCAAATCTACATAAAATACATGTCTTACAAAAACGGTTCCTAAGAGTTGTTGAAAATATTCCGTCTTACTTTCACACGCACGAGTTGTTCGTAAAATATAATGTATTGCCAATTCATAAAATGTACGATTATCGGCTTTCTAAAACTTTTAAACAAGAGGTAAAAACTAAATCATCGTTTTTAAAAGGACTAGCTAACTTACAAAGCAATACTACCGCCTACACTACGCGCCATGGTGAGCCTTGGAATGTTAGTACTTACAGAACAATCTACGGGCAAGATACGTTGAAAAATAGACTGCCAAGGTTACTAAATAGATTAGCTGCCGGAAATGTCGAGCTTTTAGATATTACGTTTAAAGCATTGCGTCGTTATTTCAGCCCCCAGTCGACTTTCCTTATGTAAAAAATGCTGTGTAATATTATTAAACGTGAACAACAACAACAACAACAACAACCTCGAGGAGCAGAACGCACGAGACTGATGTAGTGGCCGCGTCGTCGTGAAAGCTCGTCCTCCGTGCGTGGAGGGAGCATAACCGATTTTGCACGCATTTTCAATAAAGTTGTTCTCCCTTCCCCGGCGTTCTCGCCATCCCACGTCGCCTCCTCATCTCTCAGACATTACCGACGTCTCTACACAGACCGCCTGCGGGTGACCCCGGTAGCATTGTTGACAGTGGCGGAAGATAAGCTCTCAAACCACGTGCACCGCGCACCGGCTCCACAATATCACAAAGTTCAATCTTCGCCTCGATTCCGAAGCGAAGATTATGGCCTCAAATAACTCCTTCCCAAAGTTGTGAAACGTCACTTTGTCGTCACCAATAACTTCCACAAACGATGGTCTTGCGACGAGACAGTTCAGAGTATTTACAGCCCGCCTAGGTACACCCTACTTATTATTGATTCTAACGCGGCGTAGGGATGTAGGAACAGGCGGGAGCGACGTCATCAGTGCAGCCGTTCAATCCCCTGGCTCCACGGTGTTGCTCGCGCGCGCTCCAATCAAGCTCGCTACGTCTTTGTGTTTCACATTCTCGCTGGAATCTGAGCACCGAGACAGCTTGGATGATTGACATCTCGTCCCGCGTGATGCCATTGTCGCCAGAGTCCAATCCGCACGCTCCGCGAACTTCGGCCCCAACTTTGTGTTTGACGAGCTTAGCGACCCTAATCACTGGAAAGTTTGTGACGAAAAAAAAAAAAGTGAGTAGACTCGTCGTTTGTCGAAGTTGTCACTGACGTGAACGTGACGTTTCAAAACTTTTCGAAAGGAGTTGTAGTTTGAGCCCGAAATCTTCGGTTGAAACCGAGGCGTAGATAAACATAGTCAACATGGCTGTGCCGCTGTTATCAAACCTATCTCCACCGTTGACGACGCCACAAATTACTGATTTCACGGTGCACAACTATTGGCGACGTGCGCGACCGAAAGCGTCGCTGTGGTCGGCCTTCCACGATTGGCCGAACGCTGACTATGACGTCGGAAAGGGTATTTATCATGGACGAAATAAGAGGAATGAAAGAACTTTAATTTTGACGGTGTTGGCAGTGTCCCTTTGAGAGCGCAATGATTTCAAGCTTCCACCCATGCTATTTACAAACACCATCGAACTTATTGTTTGCAAGGTAATGACGTCACAAGGGGGAGCCGTCGGAGGGCGCCACTAAAACATCTCGCCGCTAATAACACAAACACTAGTAATTTTGACAAACGCACAACATACACACTGCGCTGAACCAATACACTAAAATTGACTCGCAGTTATCTCCGTGTAGCCAATACACAAGACCCACTACACAAAGTTTTCGCAGTTATCTTCTTGTTGCCAGGTAACCTAACCGTTCTTCTGACAACGTGAGAGGTGGAGTGCTGACAGATTTATCGTCAAGCCTAACAATATATTCGGCCTCAGTGATTAGATTTCCCTGGTTACCATGCCTGTTTAGGATGGTGCAACTTTATAGACTTGCCGCACACCCGCAATTCTGGCAGTGTATACCCAGATGGACCCGAGTTTTTAGTGGCAATATTATTGTCATGCTCACGAAGTCGATCGTTGAGACACCGTCCAGACTGCCCGACGTATCCTTTCCATGGGAAAGAGGAAAGGAGTACCCCACTTTTTTTTGTGCACTGAACAAACCTGGTGCGGTGTTCCTTTCTGCAGTTCACATGCGTGTGTGTGTGCGATGGATTGTTCACTTTCTTGCGAAGGCTGAAGAGCTTGTTGGGAGCAGTGAAGATTACTTCAACGTTGAGCCTACTGGCTACTTTTGTGAGACCATGGGGGAACTTTTGGCTGTAGGGTACAACTGCAGGTCTAGCTGTCCTGATTTTTTGTTTTGTCTTAATAGCTTCACCCTTTTTCATTGCATTGAGGAGGCTCTCGGCGATCGATGTCAGTAACTGGCTAGGGTACCCTGCTGATGTTAAAGGCCGACGACCATACCCGAGATTCTGCAAGGCTGAAGATCCTCCTCATCATGGGGGAGGAGGAAACAGGCAACGGTGGACAGGGTAGAGGGGGAAGAGGAGGAAGCGGTGGGAAAGGGAAAAGCGCGAACTGGTCGCCGGTTTTTAAGCGAAATATTTGTGCGTGAATGCAGTCTTGGATAGTACGTTTGCATGATTTGTTAAGTGAGTTGTTGAGGCAGAGTTTTATAATACCCCTCTTGACCAGTTTGGAATGCGCGGGGTTGAACGGTTCAGCGCGGTGTGTGTGTTGTGTGTTTGTCCAAAATAGTATGTGTGTGTGCTATATTTGTGCGCTGTGAAGTCAGTAATCTGTTCAACTAAAGGCCGGTTCTCCCACATGCTGTGGAGCGCTGATATAGCGCTGTTCACGTGTCGTTAGCTACTTATCGCCTGCAGTGAGCAACAGTTTTGACGGTACGATACATATATGATGAACGCTGCCGTCAGCACGCGCTTAGCGCAAAGTCAGCGCTCGGTTTATAGCGCTCCGTAGCATGAGTGAACAGGCCTTAACCCGCCAAAGCTGCACTTTTGACGCTAGAGAGATCGCCTTCCAGCTTAGGGCAACACGGGTTGCTGATTTGTATTCGCAATGAGAAGCTCGCTAGGGGCGCTTCTCTTTTCCTCGCCCCGGTTAGTGCACGCGCTACCCACACGGTTAGGTTTTCATTTTCATAGTGCATACAAGCGTAGCCTTGCACCTGCTTGCACCACCAGAGGAAGTTGAAGTATCCTCACTCTAGGTTCTGAAAGAATTCCACCAGGCGGCGATGCCCATACTTCTCGCCGCTAATAAGCAAACACTAATCCAGAAATATAACAGCAAATTATTATTGTTTTTTTTTTACTTAACAGATTTGTTTAAAAAAAGCTGTGAAAGTTACACTTATGCGGTTTGTGCAGGTGAGCTATGCGGCCAGGGGGACATAGTATAGGAGGCTAATCGCAACGATCAGTCGGCTAAATAGAGAGTTTTAGTAGATCGTTCCCATGACTCCGATAACTACCCCCGATACTCCGCCACCGTTTCCCTTGCGCATGCATAGTATCGTTATCAGGGCTATCTGAGGTATCGGAACGATCTACTAAAACTCTCTAATAATAAAAAAAAATTGTGAAATAACTTTTTAATTAACGAAACTAGACATATGGTTCTAATTAGAAACTTGCTCAGCGTCATCGAAAACCACTAAATCCGTATTTTTCAGAAATACTTTGAGCGCGTGATAAGCGTAGTAGTGTACTAAAGTGACCACTCGTGGGGCAGGTACAAGGCAGGGGCTAGATAAGAGACGGAAAAATCGCGCGGGCTCCTTACCGCAACCGCCAGCCTTGTACCTGCTCCACGAGGGGTAACTTTAGTGCACTACTACGCTTTTCACGCGCTCAAAGTCTTTCTGAAAATTACTGAATTAGTGGTTTTTGATGACGCTGAGCAAGTTTCTAATATGAACCATATGTCTATTTTCGTTAATAAAAAGTTAATTAACGAATTTTGATTATTTAGCCGACTGATCGTTACGATTAGCCCCCTATACACCAACTCATGTTTATAAACAAACGGGAGCGCCCCTAGCGGACGCCGCCGGCGCCGCGCGTGCGCGGTGGACGGTGGGCAAGAAGCTCGCCGTCGCCCATAAACAAACCATTGAATTCCGTTGTTGTCGGCATCAATGTGAGTCCCCGTGCTCTTTTTCGCGTTGGAATTGTTGATTCTACGTCCTCCTAACACTGACTGACTACTTGAGTAGCTTCAGCAAAATTAACGAGGCTCGTTACACCGCGAAACTTCGCGTGCATAATGTAGTTTGTGTCGATTCATTTCACGTGGACGCCGCAGAATGGGCGCTAAAGCCTGACTCCCACGATGAAATTCTGCTCGCTATTTTCAGTCGCGACGTCGCTCGGGCTGCAAAAGCGTGGACCGTAGCTGAGATGGTGGACGTCGATACTGAAAACCGCAAGTACAATCGGGCATTACAAGTCGGTGATGGCCACTGGTAACGATGATCAACATCTTCTTGTATCTGTTTACACTTAGCCTACTCACCCCAACCAACGTTCAAAAGTGTTTTGAGGCCTGCACTTAGTTCTTATCGCAATTACCGGGTCAACGTTTGGTTTACGCGCCGCTGTCGTTTGAACGAGCTGACGACAAAAAGCAGACAAGTTTGAAAGAGCAGACGACAGTTCGAACGCATGCGCAATGGAGTGCGGGCAAGAAGCACCGTGTCCCGCGTCAACAAACCATTGGAATGTCATGTTGTCGGCGTCTGTGTGAGTCTGCATACTTTTTTTTGTGTTGGAATTGTCGATTCTACGTCCTTATAGCAATGTCTTATCACTTCAATCGCCCGAGCGAAATTATCGAGACTTGTTACGCCGCTAAACTTTGCGTAAATAATTTGACGTGTGGTGGTTTATTTGCATGAACGCAGCAGAATGGACGCCAAAACAATGATGAGATTCTTCTAGCTATTTTCGGTCGCGACGTCGCTCGTGCTGCAAAAGTGTAGAAGGTAGCGGCGATGATCGACGTCGATACTGAAAATCGGAAGCGGGAACAGACCAAGCGTAACAAGTCGGTGATGCATGACAGGCCTGGTCAGGATTTTCTCTGCCGTGTCAAGAAAATGTGTGTTCCTCCAGCCGTGAAAAGTTTTTTCTTTAAACTTCACAGTAACACGTTACCTGTGAAGACATGGCTCAGAGACAGAGGCATATTTGTTCCTTGGTCTGTTGACTGCATATTATGCAAGCAGCCAGAAACAGTGGAATATGTGTTTATACTATGCTGGGACGCATTGTTCTTCTGGGACGCGTGTTGCAGCGGACGCTAAAGAAAGAGTTATGTGTTACGCGGTGGTTGTGGTTAAATCGAGGTGGTTGCGCAGGTTAAATCAGTGTTCTGTCGGTCTGAAGAAACATCGCCCGTTTGGGCACCACTGTTCGATGATCTCCTAAATATGAAGGAATTTTAATGCGCCCGCAAGAGGCTGGGCGGTAAATACTTGACATCGCATGCATTTGCGACGAATGAGTGTTGAATAAACTGTACAAACGTGTCCAATAAATAAAAAAAAAAGGCGCGCCCGTGGTTTAACGGTTATCGCGCTTGCCTTCCACGCAGAAGGCCAGGGTTCGCTTCCTGGCCGCGGCTACACATTTTTGTTGACACTGTAATGTGATGTCCTGGTAAATTGGAGAACCGTGTTGGCTGATTCGAGGTTAGAATGTTCTACGCGCCGAACCTTCTACGCCGAATGCTCCAGAAGCCCACGCGTGTACAAAAGCGGCTCCGCGTGGCAAGCCGGAGTCAGTTTCGCCCCAGCGTTCGACACTGCTGTCACGTCGACTTCGACGCCCACGACGCTCTGCTTTCTTCTGTTCCCTTTTTATTTTCGGGCACAAGTTCGCCCTATCAAACGTTTAGTTTCTTGAGTTATTATCGCCTCATCAATTGTTATTCGTGACAATATGATCTCAATGCTCGAGACATGGGCCTGGCGCACTGTCGCATTTGACGCTACTTGCTAGACAAACGCCAACATATCGAGGGGCTCTATTGTCCGGTGCAACCTAAGAACGAAGGGCGAGGGTAAGACGGGCCAGAGAGGAGGAAGCAGACGGAACGCTGGAGAAGAGAGAGGGAAGCCTCCTCCTCTCTTTGGCGTTCCGTCTGCTTCCTTCTCCCCGACCCGTCCTACCCTCGCCCTTCGTTAAAACCCCACAATGTGTTTGCGTTTTTTTTTTGTTTGTTTTCTTTATCAAGGGATTTAAGCAACCGGTGGAAACTTTAAGCGACTTCCGGTCAGCTATTCGAGCGCCATCTCTTATCCGTTATTCTATGAGGAACTTCCGATTTACGCCGGAAAACTTATTTACTAGGCAGAGACACATATTGTTGCTGCTTACAGAGTTAAAAAAAAAGACTATCCTGGTAAGGTGAAACAAATATTTTGTAGCTAAAGTTTCGCCGTCATACTTTGCTCTCATTGGTTTTTTTTTTTTTTTTTTTTTTTTGTATTTTGATGATCTTAGAGAATAGTTGCGCGTCGGCCCGTCGGCTGCTCGACGGCGCCTGTGCCAGCGGTCCGGTGGTGCTTTTCGTTTGCGGGCAATGGCATTGGCCTTTTGGTTATCGGTCTATTTCGCCTACCAGTATGCCAAGCAAACGGAACCTTGTCTATTGCTCGACTCAGTGCTGCTCTAATTCCAGTGGCAACAACTCTGCTAAGTTCTTTTGGGTTCCCTAGTGACGAAAGGTAAAGACAGGGGCTGCTGTACTTCTTTTGGTTACACAGTTTCGGATTGCCGAAAACTTGCTGGTGCATGTTTCATATTGGTAGAGTTATTGCAGAAAGTTAGAAGGGACAGGGCATTTTTGTTAAGATGAGCGGTATGGGAAGGGATCGGTGTTAGAGCACCGCAGCTCGGTAGCACGCGCGTGGATGCAGTTCGCGCTGCAGAAGGAACCTGCGAGAAACCATGGCGATCGAACCACTGTCGCTAATTACAGCCAGAGACGTGTATTTAGAGAGTTTGGTCAATGGGAGGCGCGGTCAGGGCCAGAGCGTGCACCAGACTCGGAAAGAGAGCTTGGCGTGCTCTCTTGACCAACCAGAAGCCGAAAAGAATCCCCTAGCGGTGGTAGCGAGAAACAGTTCTGATCAAAGGTGTATGTTCGTATATGGTTTTAATAAGCGCGTAAGAGTGAAGTGTAGTCACTCTTCGTGGTGTAAAATAGGATGCACGTGATGTTTTGATCATGATCATGCAGGAAGATGTAAGAAACGAATGCGCCGCTCAACTCTGTTTTGCCCGGACAGAGTGTGACCGCTCGGACAACAGATTCCCGGCCCTCGGCGCAAGGATTATGTCGATCGTTCAACTAGTCGCGCTCTTCCACCATCATTTTGGATGAGCGTGATTGAAACATCACGTGTACCATATTTTCAGTCACCGAGAGTTACTCCGATGCAGTTATCAGGTTTGTCTCTCGCGACCACCGCCAGGGTATTATTTCCGGCTTCTGGTTGGTCACATTCGAATTTGTGAAGACGCCCTGGAACACGCCCAGTCCGCTTTCGGCCAATGGCGCCTCCTCATTTGTCTCCTATACTTTCCAACGAATGGCCAAACTCTCTACATATACGACTCTGATTACAGCAAAGTTAAATGTGTGATTGCAGGTCTGAATACTTGAATAGCAGTTTCGTGTAGATTGTATTACTTTGTTGTGCCGTGATGTGAACGTAGTTTTCTGTATAAAGAGCGTGCCTAATAAAAAGAGAACTTGCAAAAGAAGTTTGGACTTGTGATCAGACTGGCGATGTGCGCCCATCTTAAGCCAGGAAATACCAGCGGCTGGGCATTCATTGATTGACGATATAATGAGAAATGGCTGGTATTGAACATGCATTGTTGCTGAGACAATCTCAATCGAGCGACGCAAAGTCAAGTGCAATTGTTTCGGAAGCGTCGGACATTCGCAGAATAAGGGAAACACAGTTCCCCCCCCCCCCCCCCCCCAAAAAAAAAAAAAAAAAAAAGAAAAAAAAAAGAAAAAGATATTGCTTTGTAGAAGAACGAGACGACGGCAATGGGGTGCAAGCCCGTCCGGGCAGTTCCCTCTTCTCTCAACATCGGCGACAATAGGAGGCAATTTAAGTCCGGAGTTCGGAGGCTGCTCCGAACTCCGAACGAACTTGCATCGTCGTCGAGGGTGAGAACGAGGGAGAGGAGGGACAATGCGTATAACACCCTCCCCCTTAACCAAGCTGTTGCCATGGCGACGGCGCGCGTATTGTTTTGTTTATTTCAAATTGTTTTTGTAGAAACCCAACGCCTGTTAGGGGAGATTTGGCGCTGCCGTCTGCAATTGGAGTCCCAATTGGAAGGTATAGGAAGTTTCCGCTGGTTGACTTTAGTTGGAAATTGAAGCAAACAGCAAGCAGTCTGGAATTGGCTTCCAACAATGCACCTCTATGCAAAAAGAAAAAAAAGTGGGGTAATTTTTTTATTTGCGTTTTACTATACGAGATAATGTCACGAATAATTTGTACACAGTAGATAGCTTAATACATGTTTAAATCGTGTATACACCAACTCATGTTTCCAAACAAACCGGAGCGCCCCTAGCGGACGCCAACGACGCCGTGCATGCGCGATGGAGGTGTGGGCAAGAAGCTCGCCGCCGCCCATAAACAAACCATTGGAATGGGATGTTGTCGGCGTCGGTGTGAGTACCCGCGCTCTTTTTTGCGTGGGAACTGCTGAATCTACGTCTTCCTGGGCAATGTCTGACTACTTAAGCGGCCTCAGCGAAATTAACGAGGCTCGTTACACAGCACAACTCGGCGTGAATAATGTAACATGCGGCGATTCATTCCGCGTGGACGCCGCAGAATGGACACTAAAGCCCGATCCACATGTTGAAGTTCTGCTCGGTATTTTCAGTCATGACATCACTCGGGTGCAAAAGCCTGAACCGTAGCAGAGATGTCGACGTCGATACTGAAAATTGCAAGCAGAATCGGACCGAGTGAATCAGGCATAACTAGTCGGTGATGGTCACTTGTAACAAATATCAACACCTCCTTATATCTACTGTTTAAACCGAGCTATACTTACCGGAAACAATCTTTAAATTTAAACGTATTTTTAGGTATGCACTTCTTATTGCAATTACCGGGTCAACATTTGGTCTACGGGCCGGTGTCGTCTAAAAGAGCAGACGACAAGCAGAAACGTTTGAGAGAGCAGACGACTGCTCGAACGATGAGGCGACCGTTTGAACGTGATGACACAGTGAACGTAGTCCGCAGGTAATGCCGTGCAACTTGACGGTTTTCCCGCGTTCATGTTGGAACAAAAAAATAAATCTGACGGCCACAAGTATCCGTGAATTCAGCCCAAAGTGCTTCCTGCCCAAGCAATCGTAGTCCGACGGCGTCTGTTTTTTCTTTTTCACGACCCCTGTTCAGGTTCTCGGACGAACCGAGCAGGCAGAAAACGAAAACTGACCTTCAATTCTTTCCCGACTCTTTTGGTAAAGCCCCAGTCGCTGCGTTTTGACGACAAGGCGGGTTTTGTCCGGTTTCTTCCAAAGTAACACAGGAATGCACGCGCCCCATGGCGGCTTCCGCCCACAGCTCCAGACCGGAAGTGCGCCCGACGCGCCACCACCGCGCCGTGACGTAACAGAGATGAGTTCGTGTATAGGTGACATTCACTTGACGTCACTCGCTAGGTTGGCTGCCATAGCACACCACGGTCGCCATCTTCGAGGTCTCTTGGTCTCTTTGTATCGCGGGTGTCGTCTGGCCGAACCTTTTGAGCGTGGTTTGGCAGCATTTTACAAGTTTAAAGGGTCTTTTTGACCGAAACTATAGGGGTTATTTTTATACTTTTGTGCTTTTGAAGCGCCGTAGGAGTATTTTTTGTGTGTTTTAGTTCGTTTTTGTCGCTATCGGACTCGTTCACCGCGGCCGCGTTGCTCCCTCGGCTCCATGAAGTGCTCCGTGTCGCGCGCCGTGCCCACGGCGGTAGCTCTTGCAAGAACTGATTTTTCTACTTTGGTGCTTTTCTAGCACGGTGTGATTACCCTTTGTTTTGCTAGTTTCATTATTGTTTTTCTCTAGCGCATTTTTTGCACTACGGCCGTGTAACCGTGTTGCTCCATCGCCTCTGTGTCGTACATACGTCGTGCCTTCGGTGTTCGTTCCTGTGCAGAAACATACCGTGCGGCTCACAGAGTGCGCAGCTTATGAAAAATGCGGCGCATTTTTCATTAGCACAAGCGATTTAAAAACCGAATATAAGCGATTTGGCGAGCGGCGAGACAAGCGACGGCGACCCGCTTCGCTGCCGCTTTGCTGCCGCTCGCTCACTCGCGCGGCAAGGCAAACCGCGCATGAAAGCGACGGGAGCACACGACTAAAGGCCCGTTCACACTCTTGCGACCGAGTACGACTGAGTGAGACGAGATCTCTTACAACTTCTTAAATGTTTCTAGAATGAGGGAACACACTGACATTGCGGCGCCATCTATGCGGTGACCCTAGAACTGCATTTCACAAAAGCGAAGGTTTTGCGGGATTTTCGAGGTCAAATGTGCGTAATACCCATAGAAAGGCTCGTTTATAACATTGACAAAAGTTTTTCGAGCCAAAAAAGAAAGGATATTGCGCGAGAAATGAAAAAAAATATGCCGGGCCGCCGAGTTTACACTGCTTCCCAATAGATGGCGCCAGTGTGTTCTCTGGTTTAGAAGTTTTAAGGAGCCCAGGTTTAAGAGGTCGCAAGCAGTCGCAAGAGTGTGAACGGGCCTTAAGGCGATGAGCGCTCAGTTTTCTAGAAATCCCAAAACCGAGCTACGCAACGAGCGACAGTGAAGGGTGAACCGCTTGTAAGCGATTTAGCGAGTGACGGCAACAGCGACGGGGGTCGGCGACGAGCGACGGAGATTTCTCACGGTCGGTCGTCGCGTCGCTCGGTTTTTGGATTTCTAGAAAACGTCACTAATCGCCTTGGTCGCTTGTTCCCGTCGTTTTCATGCGGTTTGCCTCGTCGCGCGAGTGACCGAGCAACAGCGGAGCGGGTCGTCGTCGTTTGTCTCGTCGCTGTCGCCGTCGCCCGCTAAATTGCTTACATGCGGTTCAGCCTTTACACACGGTACTCGGCGGCAACAAGGGAACTAAAACGGCCCGCCCCCGAGATAAGCCTTTTTTCCTCTTTTGTTCAACGAAGCTTCTTCAACTATATGAAATTTGCACACACTACGGTCGACCGCGTACCCAAGCCAGCCAAACCGCGACCTCGAAGATGGCGGACCGACGGTGGCGCTCCCTGGCAAAACCGAACCTGCAGGCTCAGTGAATACCACCTGTATGAACATATTAATCGGTGTACACTGTCGGACGCTGTTAGCGCGATCACGGCATCGGCGATTCTCTGCATGGGAGATATACGTGCCAAACGAACGAAGGACATCTGGGAAATCATAAGAGACGGCAAGAACTACGCAGCAACACTGAATCTGTAACTCTCTGTGCGTGTGGCCAATCAACATAAACTGAAGGCCAAGGAATATAGTCAGATTTGCAAGCAATAAATACGCATTGCTTTATTCTCCCTGCTCATGCATATGCACGAAGATGCGTGTTCTTCGTTCAAAACGTAAAGCGCACGCTCGAAATCTTTGTATATAGCTAGAAGCCAGAGCACATATGGCCGATAAAAGCTACCTGGCATAGAAATAACAAAAGGAAACACCTTTCATATCCCACGTACTTCATTCTTTTCAGAGCTAGCATATTAGCAATATTAATCATCGCCGGAATGCTGGAGAACCTTGAGCTGACTCTATATAGAAACGTCGCTCCTTTTTACACACCTGATATGGAACAGAGGCTTGGGACTGAAATATAGCGAAGTTTAACATTGTTCACCGATAAAGAAAAATACTGTAACTAACACAATGGCACTTTTATAAACGCGCGTTTTCAGGAATGCACAGGAGCACCGCAAAAGTAGACTGGTTTTTATCTGCTTCAATTTTCATACCGAAAGTCGCATAGGCATTAGTTCCTGTCGAACCGGTAGCGTACATTATAATACATCTATGGCTACACCATTCATTGCCAATGCCTAATAGTGCAGCGCTCTTTACGGCTTTGTTGTGAAGCGAGCGATGCAGGGCGCTGCCATGTTTGGGTGGGTGCCTTAGGTGTCTCGCGGATATAGACGCTTTGCAGCAGCTGTGCATGGGCACCGCCATAACTGACCTTCAGTTTTTGTTTCCTCTTATTACGTTTACTTCACTTCATTATTATCATAGCAGGCTAGCTTATTGCCATCTTAGATTTTATTCTGTCTTTCTCCCCAGCATTGGCTTTTGTGGAGGCTCGTCCACACCAATTTCAGTGCCTCGGTATCTCGGTAAAACAAGAGAAGGTCAGCAATGGCAGCTGTATCCTGGCGCGTGTGTAAAGCGTCTATACTACCTCCAAAAAAAATACCTGTACGCAACACTGCGCGCGTCGCCTTATGAGATATATTTGGCCGAATAGAAGAGCGGCGTGGTTTCGATTTCGATTGCCCCGTTGACGAAGTAGTGCGTCGCGCCATATGAAAATCAAGACCTCACTCTCTTGGATTGCAACCATTCATCTTCGTGAAAGCCCCCGTGAAACACAAACCTTCCGTGGCCGTAGGGAACGGCTTATACACGAACTAATGTTGGATGGATGGATGGATGAATGCGGCTGAGCCCTTTGGATCGGGCGGTAGCTTACGCCACCTAGCCATTTTGTTTTACCATTTAAGCTTAGAATGTTTAAATGTGAAATCTACATTCACTCCGCACTGCAAAGAAAGTGGGGCTATAAAACCCCCTTGCCATCACTTAATAAGAAAATACCTAGTTTTCCCTCGCTTTCTGCCACCATTCACTTAATCTTTGCTTGGTAATCTCTACAGTCTTGAAATCCACTCTCCCTTCGCTGTCTCTAAAACCCAATGACTTCATTAAATCTATGTTGTCTTCGGTAGGCATAGGGTGAAGCCCTTGACAGTAGAGCATCAAGTGCTCAGCCGTCTCGTCCTCCTCTCCACAAGCAGTGCACACTGTATCCATTTCTTGGTACGTCGCTCTGTATGTTCGGGTTCGCAGAACACCCGTCCTCGCCCCAAACAACAATGAGCTTCCCCTAGAATTGTCATAAATGCTTTCTTTGGCAATAACTGTTTTGTTTAATCTATAGCTTTCCAGAGACGTTTTTGTCTGCATTCCTCCTAGCCACCGATCTCTTTCTGTGGCCTTAACTTTCTTCTTAACTGAGACCTGCTCTTCCGTATCTTCACTATAGCCTAAAAACTTTCCTCTTAATTTCCTAGTGCGCTGTCTCCACTTTGTGTCTATGCTCCTCATGTATAAATAGCTGAAAACCTTTCGTGCCCATTGGTCCCCATCCATTTGCCTCAACCGATCCTCAAATTCTATCTTGCTCACCGCCTAACTGCTCTCAAAAGACGCCCATCCCATGACAAACAAACCGGAGCGCCCCTAGCGGACGCCACCGGCGCCGCGCATGCGCGATGGGGGTGTGGGCAAGAAGCTGGCCGTCGCCCATAAACAAACCATTGAAATGCGATGTCGGCGTCGGTGTGCGTCCCCCTGCCCTTTTTCGCGCTCGAATTGTTGATTCTACGTCTTCCTGGCGATGTCTGACTACTTGAGAGGCGTCAGCGAAATTACCGAGGCTCGTTACACCACAAAAATTCGCGTGGGTAATGTGACATGTACGTAAAGCCTGGTTCGCATGATGAGATTTCGCTCGCAAATTTCAGTCGCGACGCCGCTCGGGCTGCAAAAGCGTGAACCGTAGCTGAGATGGTCGATGTCGATACTGAAAATTGCAAGCAGAATCGGACCAAGTGAATCAGGCATAACAAGTCGGTGATGGTCGATGGTAAGAATCTACTGTTTACATCGAGCCTACTTACCAACCTCCAAACTACAGTCTTTTGAGACCTGCACTTCTTATCGCAAGTACCGGGCCAACATTTGGTCTGCGGGCTGGCGTCGTCTAAGAGAGCAGACGACAAGCAGAAACGTTTGAAAGAGCAGACGACAGTTCAAACAATCAGGTGGCCGTTTGAGCTTGAAGACGCACTGAACGTAGTCCGCAGGTGGTCCGCACAACATGACGGTTTTCTGGCGTTCATGTTGGAACAAAACAAATACATCTGATGACCACAAGTATCCGTGAATTAAACCCAAAGTGCTTCCCGCCCGAGCGATCGTTGTTTGACGGTGTCTGCTTTTCCCTGGAATCTCGGACGAACCGAGCACGCGAAAACTGACCTTCAAACCTTTCTTGACTCTTTTGGTACGGCCCCAGTCGCGGCGTTTAGACGAGAAGGCAGGTTTTGTCTGGTTCCTCTCAAAACAACGCAGGAATACACGTCTGGCATGGGGAGTTCTGCCCACAGCCCCAGACCGGAAGTGCGCCCGACGCGCCACCACCGCGCCGTGACGTCACAGAGTTGAGTTCGTGTATACTTATCGAGGAGTAGGTGTAAGACCTGCCATGTCCCGTACCTTTCTGGCGACTTGGCTACGACTCTATACACTCCGTGCGACGCGACTGGCGCGCCGCCGCGCGGCCGGTACCGAAGGTAGGCAGTGAGAACCCCGAGAAAACGAAACCGAAACCACGCCGCGTACGTTGGTACGCATTGAAGTCGGAGTGGTGCGGTTGCGCTGGGTTCACAGCATGAAGTGCTGCCTGTGCTGCGTCATTAAGTGCTTCAATAGTTATGCGTCGTATCTCGTGGAGACAAAGTTTCACAGTTTTTCACCTCGCCGATGTTTTGCGGGACAGCGACAACGATGGAGCCGTGCCGTACGACGCGAGAAATTTGGTCTCCCGATCATGTCTGCCACTGTGTCGGCACGGCTGACATATTCTACACAGTTGCTTTGCGCTCTGCGTTTGGTTTCGTACCAGTAACGCCTACATGTGTCAGCGCCGATCGGACGAACTTAAATGCCATCCCACACTCGCGGGTATGAAGTGCCAATTTCGTTGGAGGAATGCCCTCCAAGGAAGTTTTGTCCCCATCGCACGTGTCGATGATATTTCCGGACAAGTATGGCAGGCAATATGTACTTCCTGAAGAAAGATTCGAACGGTAAAAAAAGTGACAAATATAAATCTAAAGAAAGCAATAATGAAACCCGGAATCACTGTAGAATCGACGTTTGACAATGGAAGTTTATGTGGTGTGCTTTCTTTCTGGATCAGCCTCCTTTTTGGATGTGGAAACGCTGACACCCCGAGTTCTGTAGACAACAATTTTTTTTCTTGGCTTTAGAGCCACCTATCGCAAAGTGGTTCGAACTGGAAGTACCGTCCACTGGTCCCTTCCTCCCTGTAAATTGTGCACCTCCCACGACGAGTGGTATTCTCTTGATAGCCTTTGACGTTCAAAGCCAGTTCCCATTTAGTTACGCCGCCCAAACTAAATTTCCACCTGGTTTCGCTATGCCAACTCTTTTTGTTAAAATAAGTGTTGTGCCAAGTGACGGTCATGCCAAAGTACCTGTGCGCCGAAAATCAGCACCTCGCACAGCAGGTTATTACACAACAGCTGACCGCAAAAGCCCTTGGTGGCCAAACCGTGTGTTGGCCGACAACTTTGTTTTCTCGGCTTTGGAACCACCTTTCGTAAAGTTGTTTCAATTGGAAGTACAGTTCACTAGCCCCTTTCTAACTCTAAAGTCTTCACCTCCCCCGACCAGTGGTATTCTCTTGACAGCCTTTTCATGGTCAAAACCGGTTCCCACTGAGTTACGCCGTCCAAACCAAATTTTCACCTAGTCTCCCTATGCCACCTTTTTTTTTTTTGTATATTAAGTGCTGTGTCATGTTACTGTCAAGTCCAAGAACCTGTGTGGCCAATTCTGCACTTTGCACAGCCCACTATAACACAACATTTTGGGTCCAATATTGGATATGCCGTACAGCTTTATTTCTTTATTCGTTAGAAACATAACCTTCACACCTGCTGTCTTAAAGAAACTTGGCACTCTTCGCGCACAAACTTAGTGAACATCTCACTCGCCTCCAAATATCATCGTTCCAGCAGTCCTAAGTTTACAGCGACGAGCGAAATAAATTTCCCACTCAGAGCAATTATGGTGGCGGCCGTCTTGTTTTTCGGAAAATAGCTCCAACTCCTTTTTCGGCCGCAACTAGAGAAATTACCCCTAATAACGACTCAAACTCAATACGTAAGAAGTGGAGAACAGCTATTCCAGGCTTCCTTTCCTTTCAACACTTCTCTCTCTGGAGAACAGCTAAATGCCCTTCTGCCCCAGCACTCATGCAACGCCACCCTCAACTTTTCGGCTCAAAAAGCAAAAATTTCGTCCGTGCTCGCTTCCGCCGCCACAGCTTAGCATGCGAAAAGGCGCCGCAGGCAGCTGAACGCGCCTCACAGTCGAACGCCAGCTCCTCCGCTAGCGGCGCTGCGCGCGTTTTTCAAAGCGCCCCCTATAGTTCCCGCACGGAGTGTATAGGGTGCAGCATGACTTTCCCGGGTTACAGATCCTTTAAGAAGCCTAGGACATTGAGACGATAGAACAGGATGATCGGAACAATGCATTTCTTCGATCATCGTCCTATGTTTACCTGGGCAGAAACTCTGGTACGTTGGAAGCCCCAGAAAATATGTCACAGCATTGCATCCGTATTGGCAGGCAGTGGCGACACCATACATTTAAGGAATGACACATCTTCGAAAAGGCACGCGTCGTGTTTGGTCGTGACGGGATGTCGTGAATTGAGGTTGGCAAAACGAAACCGAAACGGTAGGCCTAAACGTACCCAAGATTCTTTGCGTGGCATACGCCGCTAGGCTCGCTTCGATTCGGCAAGAGGTCTATTCAGCGTCAGGTAAGTCAGAACGCTATTCCAAAACATGGTTTGGGTTCGGTGCGTCCGCAGTGGTGAGCCACTATTTCTTAGGGGCACCCTGAAGTGTGGGACCCTTATTCTGAAACTCCATAATATATCGGTCTATGCTTGGCTTCATAGCCACAGAAAGTGGTGTCAAGCAAACTGCGCGCGGCAGGTGATGTTTGCTTGCCACCGGGTGCGGCCGAGATTGGTTATGTCGGAGAACTACGAGATTTCATTGCCATCTAGAGAATGTTTATGGTCACAATAGGGACTTAGCAAACCGTTACCGGCTTCAGCGTACCGCACTACCGGAGCCTTTTACACGTGAACCCGGGTGATACCTTGACCGCGGGCCGCGCGCTTAAAATTTTAAAATTTTTTTTTTTTAATTTGAATTTGAAAATTATTTTTCGGGTCGTCGCCGCTGCAAAAGCTCTGCGCTCACGACCAGGTTCCCCGAGAAAGGCTCTGTGCTGCGAGGTGCTCGCGCTCCAAATCTGCGACCGGGCGCTCTTTGACTTCATCGTCGAACTGCTGCAGGCTTTGTGAGTATAGAGGAGGATATTGTCATACATACGTCGCCTATCATTGATTTTTTTGTGTTGTTTTTTTGGTGCAGCAAGCTCCAATTGCACGAAGACCATTTACCGGCAAAATGATCTCTGCGGGGTCAGGCAGACGACGCGTATACCGCGAGCCGCAGCCTGAGCAAGCTCGAGAAAACAACAGCAAGAAAAGCTCCGGTTTGGGCGTTCGCTGCTGGCGTGACATCTCGTTGAAGCCATTGAAATTCAATCTAGCGGGAGCTGTCCTGTCAAATTTAGTTACAGAAATTCGCAAATACCACGACATTTCTTCTTCCCGTCGAGGTCTTAAAATTAAGCTTAGAGACACCTCTGAGACGCACTACCATTCGAATTGTCTTCTTATTTTCTAAGAAATTTTAATTTTTAAATTGCCTTAAAAGGCGCTAAAAGCAGTCAAAACATTCATAAATCTGGATTGTATTCAAAATCTCCAACGCACTCAAGGGAAATTTCAAGGGTTGTACGACGATTATTGCATAGTGAACTCCCAAAAGAACCAATACTCTGGTGCATTCCTGAAAGGGGCGATGAAACAATATTACCTTCGGAAGAATTTGTATTTTTTTAAATTTTCACAATGCTTATCCAACCAAAGAAAATGAAGAAAGCTCCTAGTTATCTTGAAATATTTCGATTCTGTTGCATAATAGCAAAGCAAGGAACGGGAATATTCCGCGATTTGCAGCCGCGAGGTGGCGGCCATGAGAACTAAGGGGTGACGCTAACACGTGTGCATTGTAAGAAATTGGCAAGATGTGCCATGATGTGCTCAATCTAAGGCAATATTTTGTAAATATTGTCGTTTCAACATGAGTAAATGCGTCAAAAACCTCATATTATCGACCTAATTGTAATATATTCAGTTTTAGTGGCGCCTTGTGACCGAATTGAACAAAATCATTCTTCACTCGAGTCTTACCCCGTCGGCGCGGAGAGCACTGCTGAAATCTGCTGACTGTAATTGGACACCTTTGGTTAGCACATGACCGCCGTAGGTAGGGATTTCAAGATTTTCATTTCTAACTCTATGCAAGTTTGTTCATTGAAAATATTATACCTTAATGTACGCTCGTCGGCCAAGTCTGTGAAAAATTTTAGGTTGATACATGTAGAACCCGATTCATGACATCCCTTCCAACAGCCATCGATCCCTTTGTCTCACCACAGTGATTTCCCTACACACACCCTAAGGGGGAAGGGGGGGGGGGGAGTGAACCCTCCCCCCCCCCCCCCCCCTTGTTTTTTTAAGGCACCCCCTTAATTCGCAACGACTCCGTCGAAACGTCGACGAAAGATGTTTTATTCGGTGTCACATACAAGTGAGTAACTAGTTGAATATCACCTACTACTAGACCATCCGAGGATAAATAGCTACGTGTCCTATTCCGCCTAAATCCCAATGCTCCGCAAGGGATAAACATGTTTAGGAAAAGATATTATCGATCTACAAAGTTAAACCGATTTATGTGACAATTTGGGTTCAAACCGATTTCACAGCATTTTATTGTCGAACACATTGACTATTTTTCGCAGTCAGCATTTGTCTGTTTAATTAATAATTGAGTTAAATCAAAATAAGGATCATTTCCAGGAGGCGAGATAATTAATCCCCTGATGAAGCGAAATAAGAATAGAAATCTAAGCACATTTTACTTTTTCTCGAAATAAAATGTGTACATCAAGTTTCACTGCTAAGTACTTTTAAAGGTCATAATTGACCACACGATTTCGCGTGGTCCTATTGGCACTCATTGTTACATTTGGCTATAAGGTTGCACACATACGTATTATAACATCGCTTGCAGCTTCTAGATAACTACGTTTGCTTTCTGCATTTAATACACTTTGAATTGGTGTTCGTTCCCGCCGCAGTCGGTTCCTGTCCTAAAGACGCATGTCTGAATTTTGAAATAAAAAAGGCGTAAAACATCGTCGATTTTTAACATTTCTTTACATGCGGCAGGGACGAAGACTGTAATTATTAGAAATAGTACATAAACACAATCGGTTCAATAAGGAGTCAACTAGCGTCAATCGTTAGATAAAACAATCATGTTACACGGGCCGGTTCAACCATCATTTAGGCAACGATTGTTGGCCTTCCCAACTGTCATCGAGCCCAACTAAGCTTTCCGACGTTATATCAGCTTTCGATCTCTCTTGGAACTGGTTCAAACGGTTGAAACAAAGACAAAACCAAAACTGATGTCGCATTACGTATTTTTAAGTGATGCAAATGAACTAAGATATGCAAACTTTTTATTCAAAATAAACGTGAAAAAAAAATATTGGACTTTTTTTATTTTTGAAGTAAAGAAACAATAATCAGAAGGCTTAATACGAATTTAAGCAAGAGAGACTTAACGAAAGTCTTATCGGCATCGACATCACAATGGCCACGGCTCGCCGAGCGAGGGCTTCCGCGACGTGCCGTGATCGGCAGCTCCTCCCCCGAAATCATACCTCATTCGACAATATTTTCTGCTACGATATTTTCTAGGTATACCTAGCGCAATCTTTCGCAATAGTAAGTGCTTCGCTGGCGCTGGCCATCGGCGGCAAGGCGGCGGATGCCGCCATCTTTAGCTCTCTTGGGGCGAACCGTATGCGGAGAAATAGAAGGCCTCGACCACATCTTCTGGCACTGCTCAGAATACAACTCTGCTCGGCAAATACTAATGGCATCAAAGGACTGGAACACACGTGACTATAACTAGGCAATTATTATTTCCTACAGGTACCAAGCAACAGGCGAAGGTAGTTTTCCGGGCATTACTGGAGTTGGTCCATGAAACCAACCTCTCGAACCGCCTAGCGGAAAACGAGTGAACCTTCTTGAACTGCAACTACTTATGGTGCAAGAGTGTTTTCAAGTCTAAAATGACTATTGTGGTAGCCGTGAAACGCGAACTTAATCGCGCCGCCGCTTCGCGGCGACGCGACGGACCTGTGTGAGTCATGAATCTGAAAGAGACACAACGTACTACCAGCTAGATTGCGAGCGTCGCTGTTTCGCGACATGTGACTTAATCACAAGTTCTCATGAGCTATTATGATCTGTCAACCGCTCTACATTTCCTCTCCGACTTTTCCCTCACATACGTTGATGGATTGGCATCCTTCCGCATATCTGCGGCCAACTATTCTTAACAAACCCCTCTCTCATCTTTCTTTCCCCCTTCCCCGTTGCCTATGCGAGTCTTTCCCCTTCCTGGAGGATATCAATCTGCATAAGCATTAAACCATTTTTCCCGTTTTATACAACCCCCCTCCCCCCCAGTCGACTGAGGTAGGCAAGCTCGAGTTCAACTCAATGATCGTTAGCGGTTTAATAGGGAGTTTTCGTGGGTCATTTTCGTCGTCCCGCAGAGGACGGAGAATGGAATATCCCGCTGCCGGCGGGCCAGTCTTTTTCGACGGCTTCACGACATCGGTCCTAATGCGCCAACTGCATCAAACTATTATTGTGTGTAACTGTCAAGACCGGTTATAACGAAGTCGGTTATAACGAAATAGCGGCTACAGCGAAGTAATCGCAATTTCTCATTCCCTTGTGCACTTCGTTAACCGAAGTCGGTTATAACGAAATAGCGGCCACAGCGAGGCGATCACGATTTCCCATTCTCTTTCGCACTTCGTTAACCGAAATCGGTTGTAACGAAATAGCGGATATAGCGAACGATGACAATTTCCCATTCCTTTTTGCAGTTCGTTATAACCGAAGTCTGTTATAACGAAATAGCGGATATAGCGAAGCGATCACGATTTCCCATTTCTTTTCGCACTTCGTTATAACCGAAGTCGGTTATAACGAAATAGCGGCTACAGCGAAGCGATCACGATTTCCCATTCTCTTTTGCCCTTTGTTAACCGAAGTCGGTTATAACGAAATAGCGGATACAACGAAGCGATCGCGATTTCCCATTCCCTTTTGCACTTCGTTAACCGAAATCGGTTATAACAAAATAGCGGATATAGCGAAGCGATCACGATTTCCCATTCCTTTTTGCAGTTCGTTATAACCGAAGTCCGTTATAACGAAATAGCGGCTACAGCGAAGCGATCACGATTTCCCATTCCCTTTCGCACTTCGTTAACCGAAGTCGGTTATAACGAAATAGCGGATATGGCGAAGCGATCAGCATTTCCCATTCCCTTTCGCACTCCCTTAACCGAAGTCGGTTATAAGGAAATAGAGGCTACAGCGAAGCAATCACGATTTCCCATTCCTTTTTGCAGTTCGTTATAACCGAAGTTCGTTATAACGAAATAGCGGCTACGGCGAAGCGATCACGATTTCCCATTCCCTTTCGCACTTCGTTAACCGAAGTCGGTTATAACGAAATACCGGATATAGCGAAGTGATTTCCGATTCCTGTTGACTTGGTTATAATTGGTCTCGACAGTAAGAGACAGAAATGAAGCTTGAAGTCATCGCATTCTTAACCACACACTGTCAAAGTCGGCAGTCTGATATTGTTCTTATTTTTATCGATGAAAGCGAAGATTACTTCAAATAAAGGCGTCACGGCGGACGTTTGGTCGATCGCCGATCACGACGACGCTTTTGGCCGAGCACGTAGCCCACGATGAGACCGGCAGGGTGGTGCTTCTGTTGCCCCGCCTTCAGCAAGAGCTTCGTACACTCTAAAAAAAAAAGGTGTCGATTTAACTCTTTTTGGAGTGTAACTGGCTTGTCACAGAATCCACTCTTTTAAAGAGTAACTATAACTCTTCGGAGGCAAGTGTATGTTTAACTCTTTCATACAAGTGTTCATTTAACTCTTCTATAGAGAGTCACGACAATACCTTTGAGAGAGTCAGTGCTACTCTTTTGATGTGTAAGTGTAAGTGTTACCTTCATTCCTTTGTGTAGAGTAACTATAACTCCATGAGAAGTGTTGCCTAAACTCTTTAATGAGAGTAAATTTCACTTTTTTGTTTAGAGTGACTATAACTCTATCAAAAGTGTTGCCGAAACTCCTTGTTGACGAGTGAAGGATACTCTCCAGGAAGAGTTACCTTCATTCCTTCGTGTAGGGTAACTACAACTCTATTACAATGTTGCCTGAACGCTGTATTCAAGAGTTACGCGTACTCGCCAGGAAGAGTTACCCTCACTCCATCGTGTAGAGTAGCCACAACTATATTAGAAGTGTTGCCTAAACTCTGTATGCAAGAGTTAAACATGTTCTCCGGGAAGAGTTGAATCCACTCGTTTGTGGAGAGTAATGACAACTCCATTAGAAGTGTTGCCTGAACTCTATATTTAAGAGTTAAGCACGCTCTCCAGGAAGGGTAGTTTTAACCTTATTGTGGAGTAAATACAACTCCATCTGAATTGTACCTTGAGTCCGTATTAAAGAGTTAACTCTGCTCTCTACCAAGAGTTAATGTCACATAGCAGCACATTTGAGCAGTTTGTATGACCCCTCCTTAGATAGTACTTAACTCTTTAATACAGAGTTGAGGCCACACTTGAATGGGACTGTAATTACTCTACGGAAATATTTTTTACAGTAATTACAGACCCATCTGATGTGTTGCCTAAACTCTGTATAAAAGAATTAGCACCCTCTTCAGGAAGCCCTAAAATCTAAAAGCAGCTATGTACATGTTCACAAGGAGATGGGTGCAAAGGAAATGTGGAACTGCAGCTGAAAAATGACAAAATATAAAGCATGAGCCTGCACGGAGGCTATAGGTTCTCATAAAAAGTCAGCACTGAAATAAAACAGTAGAATAGAGTTTAATAAACCAAAATTTTAATTTCAGCACATGGCAAAAAAGGCAAAACCGGCACATAAATTTCCTCTGGCTAACAAGTTTTTTTTTTTTAACTTCGTGATCAAGTCTAAAGCCAAGACGGACTTTATTTGTACTTCAAACTAATGAAGTGTCCAATCACTGCGAGTGACTGGCTTGCTTTTTGACGGTAAGAAATGTCGTCGACTCCGTGCGATGCAAGAACGAGCGCTGCACCAGCCCGTCACCTCAAAGGAGTGGTCCTCCAACACCACAGTTATGGCACTTGAGTCCTCTTCGTCAATTCTCGTCACCGGATAGGTCGATCGGCCGTGTCCCTCCTCCTGTGAAGAATGAATGCTTAAATGCAGAGTCAGCAATGTTAAAAGAGAGGAAACAGCTCGCGAAGTGCTTTTAGTTAATACCAGTGCACTCATTTGCGAGACAATAGACCATTTTCGAAAATCCCAGGAGCCATTCATAGGATGCGCTGCAATAATTGGCTGGGGCTCGCTTTCTTGCCGATTGAATAAGAGTCCCAACCGAACACTAAGGCAGCACTGATTGCTAGCTCGCTCAGCTGCAAAAATCCAAAACCGTTCGTATCCCCTGCTATGAACACCTAAGAGAAAGATAAACCACTTCCCTCGCTCTCTCTCTATTTGTTTCCTTTGTATACAATAGCAGCCTTAAACGGTTGCATTCATTTATGTTATCCTCAAGTTTGCACCCGATCAGAAAAAGGGGGCAAGGAGAGGGGGCAGTTCCCCTCCCCCTTCTCCCTGACTTTTGGAACAATTATAACAGACAATATGGGAGTGAGGGACAGAGTTTAGCTTCCTTGCACATCACCCCTCCACCTTCCAAACAGTAGCAAATCAGCTGGCCTCTGCCCATAGCGGTGCAAGACATAGCTTTATTATATAGACACTAGACTGAAAGGTAGGACGAATGCAATTTCTTAACATCTGCATTTGTCCAAGTGGCATACAATATGTTAGTAACATTTTTATAGATAAATTAGTGTAAACAACGTATTGCGTTTCAGTGCTGACTGCCATATATTATAGTTTATTTCACAACTTTAGAAAGGAAGCTAACGAATGCAAATAACATCTAAGTTTGGGGAGACCAATCATTAAATATTGTAACTACAGCTCTACAAGGGGATAATTCGCCATAAAGTACCATTGAACCTTAATAAAAAAAAAGTTGTGGCTACTAAAATTCACGAATTCTAAACAAAACAAAACAAGAAGAAAAAGAAATTTAAAAGTAGGCCATACCAAGAACATACAAATTAAGATTGGCGAGTATTAAAATATCTGATAAATATGCTACATGTCAAAACAGAACATGCATCGCGGCGAGCTTAAGTTCTACCACAACCGACACTACTAGAAAGTCAGCGAGCTGCTCATGTGTGCCAATTCATCGTGCTGCTGCGCAATAGATGTGGGCTCTATGTTTTTTATTGCATGCGGATGAACTGGTTGCACCACTCTGAAAGCAGGGGCAGGCACATGCATTGAAAGGTCGAATTTAGAGCTCTTTTTTTTCCACATAGTAGAAAGGTTAATCTATAAATTGCTTAGCCCTACTCTGGCAGCATCACCGCGTCTCTCAATCCTTCATCTAAACTTAAAACATGTTTATTCCAACCTCGACATTTAAGTTCGCACCTATATTTTTACGTTGACTTGAAAGAAAAAAAGAAACAGTTTTAAGAAATTGCGGTGTTTGCGGCGCAGAAATATGTAGTTATAAATGTACGCATAGGGGGGGGGGGGGGGGGGGGGGGGGGGGGAAGGGGCTCTATATTATTTACAAGTTATAAATCAAATCGCTGGCCTCCCCTTCAGCTCGCCAGTGTCAAATGTACTTTTAAATTATCAGTCCAATAAATATCCTGTTATACAAACAAAATATGACAGTTCAACGGAACATGATGCTTGTATCAATAAATCACTCACGTAAAAAAAAAAAAAAAAAAAAAAAAAAGCTTTGTCGAGTAAAGACGATTACTGGCAAATACGCTCGCATAGCGCAGTGACATAGCTGACGCTCCACAACCACCCGACTAGCTGAATCTTGGCAAAGAAGGACTACTCAACGCCCCGTGCAATTCGGCGTTGGACATACTGGGAGGACTTTACTACAGCACACATCTACCTTCAAGAAGACAGCCGTATTTTAACAGAAAAAATGAACTAAATGACTTCAAACACGAAAATACCCAATCAGAACGTCTCTCAGAGACTATTGGAATAAAAAGCATTTACAAATAACGCTGTCCAGGACCTTTCAGGCCGATCGCTGTGGACTACACGCGGGACTCGTCGGAGACTCCCGGCCCAGAGTTAGACACGGTTCAAACGGATCGGATCATGACAAAACGAACATTACGTAGCAAGAACACATGTCTCCGATGGTCAAGAAGAAGGAGAGGATCCTGTCATTGTCACTCACGTGCAAAAGAAAGTGGTCCGTCGTGTCTTCGGTCCGTCGAAGCTGGTGGTGACATGTATGGCCGCAACAAAGGAAGATCACCGGTGTGTAGGCGCTGCCGAGAGAATATCCAAGGTCTTGACATTCCGCACGCTGAAGATCGCACTTGGCAATAAACCATCGTTCTTACCGGTTCCAGTTGGGGAAGCGTGGATAGAGGAGATGCCGAGCCGGTTCACCCGATAAAAAAAAAATGTCCACTAAGCAATCAAATGAACCTAAACAACTTAAGAAACAGACATCACGGTGTCCTGATATGAGCATGTTGATCTTGCCCTTCTTGAAAAGAGCTATCTCTGCAGGAAAAAAAAAACAAAAAAACTCCATAAATTGCGAAGCGCCTCTGCCCCTTTCCAGTTCGCGGATGCGCGTGTTGGACATCGAGGGGACCGTCCCCACCGTCGTCCAGTCCCTACCTTATCGTTAGGCCTTGGTTCACGCGACTCCAGTTTCTGTGAGTGTGTGTGTGTGTGTGCGCGCGCTTCGCGGGCTGGACTCCGTCACTCCTAAGCTGAAAGTGAAGAGGAAGCTAAGGTGTTCGGTGAGCCAATCGTACATTTGGCTTTAATCACATGATCACGCTCCCTCCCGTAACCACGCGCAGAGAGCGGAGCACGCGATAACTGGCATGGCGGACTCGACGGTCCTCCGAAACTGTCAGCTTAGGAATCAAGGGAGCCCTCCTCCTTCAAGGACGCGGACGCCGAGTCCCCTAGGCTCACAGGAGATTTGAAGGGATTAGTGATGGTGGGTGGGGAAAACGGGGGGGAAATTATTTTCTCAGCACCTTCTCTCGCCCTTTTCGAGGGAGAGATAGAGCTCTTGCGCCAGGCCGAGGGTAAGCAACCCGTTTCGAGGCCATCGGCGCGCCCCTCCACTACGCTCTTCCCTCTCTCGAATTCGTCGGTTTGTCTCAGCTGGTATTTGCTATCCGGGTATCCAAAAAAACAATATAGTAGAGATTGCTTACACATGATAACTCTAGAACAAGGGGACAAAAAGGAATTGACAGACACGAAGCACTGAACTCAGCTTGAAGCCTCGTCAAAATAAAAAAAAGATACTGATAAATCAAATGTCTCCCAACGAAAAGAAAAGGGGTGATATAAATTGCAAGAAGATTGTCGGCCACTTGGCGTTCCCTCAGAGCACCAGTGAAGCCAACTAGCGTATGCCTCAAAATAAACAAAACAGGAGAGCATGCGCTCAAAGAGACATGCACACAAACATGAGGAATGCGCCACATCGGTAGTCTAAAATATCAACGACATGTGGGCGATCGTACGGGTGTAGTATTATAGCCCCACGTGCAGAATCCTTGTACACGCTTGAACCGCCGTTGTTTCATGTCATAACCTAATATCTTGAGGGTCTACAAATGACGGCATGATTACCTTCCACGCGCTCGCGTGCACACAAGCTGGCTCTTAATTAAAAGCAGAATGCTCCGCCGTCACAGTGAGGACCAGGCCACATGATCTGGGAATTCGCGTCATGGGCTTCTGATAAAACTAGCCCTTTGAAGGCAGGGCAAAAGGGCGGGTGTCAGTCATGGGGCATTTGATATCGGGTGCTTTCGTGCACCACCCGATCGCACATAGGGCATGAACTTTCTGTAAAGCGGTCTTTTTTAGGGAACTTGGCAGTCCACTGTGATAAATGTTCGTACGACCCTTTGCTGGATAAAACACAGATTCCGGGCAAGTAGGAACAGAAAACAGAGGGAAATATTTTGAGGTGTTCAAAATCAGTGTAAAGGAAGATGACAGTGGCATCAGTGCGTCGTTGCTCGTTTCATCAAATAAGAAATTCAGATTCATTTGGCTTGAGGTATAATAAAGTGTGTATCAGTGGCGTAGCCAGGGAATTTTTTTCATGGGTGTTTTTCTTTGCTTAAGCTGTTTGAAAGACACAAAGAAAAGAAGAGACCGGGAAAAGAAACTGCCCAAACACAATTTTGTTTGCTATTTTCCTGTTTCTTAGACGACAAAAGTCCAACCTTCTTTTCCACCATATCGTTCGTCCAGTATTTAAAAAAAGGAGAATTTAATGTTAAACGACGAAAGAACGCAGTCAGAAAATATTATAATTGACTTCGAGCAAAAAAGTCTAAACAGGCTCACAAAAAATTACGGTGCGTGCACTTCAATGCGGAACACTCGGGTATCCAATGACTGAAAACTATGGTAAAGTGCCAGAGAATAGCGAAGTTTAGAATACGATTAAACACAAAAACTGCAATGCGCAGAGGGGCAATGAGCGAAGTGAATAGTGAAGCGTCACGCTCATTGCTCCTGCGCGGATCACATTTTTTCAAAAAATATTGTTGTATAGTCATGTTTTAGGCTATTTTCGTTCTTCGTTGTTGTATTACGAGAAAGTGTGAGAAAAATACCAGTTTTTATCATTTTGTGGGGTCTAAACATTTAGTGGAAGCCGCCGTCGGTCGATTGGAAGAAGTGAGAGTACCCTTTCGGTGCTGATTTGCAGTTTTCGGTGAATGTTCAAAAGCGCAGCCCCTATTAGCGGCGAGATATTTTGGTGACGCCCTCGTATACGGTTTCCTCTCGTGACGTCATTACCTTACGGACAACAAGTTCGACGGTGTTTATAATCAGCATGGTGGAAGCTATTGCACTCTGAAACCAACACTACCAACACCGTCAAAAATGAAGTTCTTTCATTACTCTTATTTCTGTCGATGAGAAAACCTTTGCTGACGTCATAGTCACCATCCGGCCAATCGTAGAAGGCCGACAACAGCGACGCTTTTGATCGCGCACGTCGCCATCTTTCTGCCCTTGCAAAAACAAGTGTGATCGCGCAGGCACGCGCAACCAAAGCGCTACCGAAGCCAGCGAGCTCGCGTTGAAGGCGGAGCGTCTGGTCTCAGCTTGGAACGGAGTAGCAAGCGCCCCTGGGACGTTGAAGTACTCAGGTGCTTCAACGTCCCAGTATTCGGAGTCTAGAAAACAAACGTTCCGATTCAGCGCTGCGAACGAGCATGGTGGCCAGGATTGGCAGCAGGCGGGTTACATTAGGATACAAAGCCTCTGGACAAATGCAAGTTGCCTGTACCGCCGAGACGCGCTACGCGGTGCGGTGCCTCCACATCTGTGTCAAAATCAGTACTTCCCCTGCGCGGATCACATTTTTTCAGAAAATATCGTTGTATAGTCATGTTTTAGGCTATTTCCGTTCTTCGTTGTCGTTTTACGAGAAAGTGGAAGAAAAAAATACCAGTTTTTATCATTTTGTGGGGTCTAAACATTTAGTGGAAGCCGCCGTCGGTCGATAGAAAGAAGTGAGAGTACCCTTTCGGTGCCGATTTGCATATTTCGGTGAATGTTCAAAAGCGCAGCCCCTATTAGAGGCGAGATGTTTTGGTGGCGCCCTCCTATGGTTTCCTCTCGTGACGTCATTACCTTACGGACAACAAGTTCGACGGTGTTTATAATTAGCATGGTGGAAGCTATTGCGCTAAGCAGGCGGGTTAGACTAAGCAGGCGAGTTACATTAGGATACAAAGCCTCTAGGCAAATGCAAGTTGCCTGTACCGCCGAGACGCGCTACGCGGTGCGGTCCCTCCACATCTGTGTCAAAACCAGTACTTCCCCAGTAAGTGTATTGAACAAAACGAATGCTCCGCACAGGCCGCCGATTTGATCGAAGTTGAGGCTTGCGACATAGAGACCGACGTCGTTGGCCACAACATCGCTCTCGCCTAGGGCGGACGATGCTGCCTGACGTGAATGTGCCGACTCTGTTGGAGACGGTGATGACACGCTTGAAGTTGTAGGTCAATAATCATTCTTAAAAAAAAAGAAACAAACAAAAAAAAAAAGAAGAACGTCAAGAACGGCTTGGCTTTTGAACTCATTTTTGAAAAAGTTCCACGACTCACGTGCTGAACGCAAGCATGTAAACATTACCCACTTCGGCGATTAAAGAAGTCAACTAGATACGCTTTGAAACCAAGTGATTATGAGCATTACAAATATGCTTCAACAGTGCATATGCTGTCGCTTTTCTCTGTTGCTTCTTTTCTTTTTTTGTTTTTTTTTAACGATGGGGATGTTTGTGTGTGTGTGCTTTTTGCATTTTTGTGCCATATTGAAGCTAAATAAGCGCAAACGAGTGAACCCTAAAAAAAAAAAAAAAAGACGGAGCAAAAAAAGAAAAACGCTAAGCTGTTTGTTATTTTGTCGTCCGGTTTTCTCCGCATTGTAGGGTTCGTAAAGTCAAATCATTGCTATTTTGGAATTTTGTTGTGCTGCCCTGAAATTGTCGTCGAGTCCTTGACACTCAAAGGGTAGGGGAACTTTAGTTAAGCCGCCTGCATTCCCCGAAGCGAGGCCAGCGTCTTTGGAGGTCAGGATTTCGCGGCTTTTATGACGTCGGGAGCTAAGCCATTCGCACCTGCGAGCCTGAAGAAAGGCTTCGGTTACAAACGTGGCCGAGTTTGGAGAGGGCTGTTCGAAGAGCCGGAGCCGGAGATGTGTTTTTCACGCAGTCCACGGACAGCGTCGTCTTTTTCGTTCTGCTTCGGTATGTTGTGGGTATGCACCGCTCCTCGCCGTAGTGGATTGTCGAAACGAAACACACACACAAAAAATACTGACATTGGAAAAGCGGAAGGGGTAAAGGGGGACAACCATGAAACTTCGGCGGTGTCCCGACCCTTCAACACCCAACACCCCGTTCCCTGGCTACGCCGCTGGTGTGCAAATATGTTCGTGTTTTCCAAATAAAATTGAGCTGCCGGTAGCCGCTCTGAGTTTGCACTACTACTTCTTTCAGTTCGGTTGTTTGTTTTTTCTGGCGCTTCTAAGAATAGGTTTGTTGCAGCTAACGTCACTTCCGGCTAAACTGTAGGTCAAAACCAACATTGTCGTCTACTATCAGTGCTTTGTCACCATGTTGGAGCCAAAAAATGTTCTTCTCCTGACACGAAGTGCAGTCCATAAACCCGTAGTTAGGGTATGAAGCTTTTCTATCAAGATCGTAAGTCAACATAATAATCGAAAGCGAAAGTCCCATGCGTTTGGCCGCGACGGGAGGGCAATGCATAGACGCGGACATCGGCGGCCTCATTTGGTGGTCCCTATAAGCTCGTATCGCTGGCGACGCATATGCACAAAGGAGCAGCAAAAAACCACCTGTAAATTCTGCACTTTTTTTTTTTAATTAGCAGAAAAAACATTTGAATTGCGCGTTGACAAAATTAAGTAAAGGTAGGCTGTATCAACTCACTTATTAAAATATCCTTGTCCATCTTCCCCACCCCCTCCAAAAAAAAAAGCGGCTAGGGAAAAAAAAAACCTTCCCCGGAAAAAGAAAAACACAACAACAAAAATCTGCGCCGAGCAGCGTCGAAAATGCGCCGCCCCATAGCGGCGCCATCTGTTGACAGCCCGTGATATCGCGAGGAGAAACTAACTCTAGCTACAGTTACCCTAGAGTTCGAGTGAGGGTTAAGAGAGAGTATCATCGAAAGAAGCGGTCGCGAAAGAGTAACTTTGATGAAGAGAGGGTTAAAGTAGGGTAACTTAGGGCAGTTACTCTCCTTTGACACCTTTTTTTTTTTAGAGTGTATCCCTTCTCATCGGCATCACTTGATCTTGGAGTACGCACGCGGAACCAGGTCACCGTGCAACGGGTGCGAGCTCGTGACATTCGAAAAGAACACATGCCATTCTCTATTTGTCGAATGTCATCATCGTAACATTTATCGATAGTAAAATATTGCGAGTTGAAGGGTACAAAAGTTGAGGGGTCATGAAACGATTTTTCCTACTATCCCTAAATACTACTTAGAGTCACTTCCCGACATAAATAACTGGATAAACTTGCCTCAGTTTTTCTTTTGAGGCAATGGCAGTCGTGAAAAACATTAGAGAAATATGATCATTATTCAATCCCTCAACTCGGAGCCAGAACATGCGACCACGTGACCCGGTGCCTATTCTATGCCGCCAAAGCTAATCCTAGACACTCGCTGGGGACTGCGGTTGTCAAAGTAGAAAACGCGTGCTGAGCTCCAGGCATTGTTAGAATTCGGCTACTGTCCTCCCCGCAGTTGTTGGACACGAGCCACTACCTGAGTGTCCGCCGAGGCATTGATTGTTACGAGTCGAAGTCGGGTGCTCACGCGGTTCTCTTGTCCAATCCATGAGCCGCGCTCGACTGTCGTCAGGCGGGTGGTTTCGATCCCCGTGCACAATTACGTCATCGAGCTTTGCGAAGGCAAGACAGAATGAGATAGTCCCCTTTTTCCGAATCGTTGGCGGTCTGTGCGAGTATACTTGGGCCAAATGAGGACCATGTACGCCTCTGCAAAGTCACGAACATTCCAACCCGATATCGTTTCATAGCCCCTTTAACGTCATTGGTACTCTGAATGAAAATGGAAACGACGAAATTTTGCGCCGTGGACATTCACACCTCACCGACTGCAGTCCCACGTCAAGCGACCGTCTCGTGAGCTGCGTGGGTTCCTCCCAAGGAAAGATCCGAGCGACCACTCACTGTCAGATTTCGTTGAGGTCTCACTTCGCCGTGAAAGAAGCCGTCGATGAACGGCGCGTCCGAGCGATTCCGGGAGTCGGCGCGGACGGGGCTGTTGCCTGCAACGACAACGACGCACCGACAAACACTGGGTTAAGAGAGTAGGACAGGCGCCACCCGCAAATGCACTTCACTCTTTCCACTTTAGCAAAGCGAACGCTGGAGAGGAGATATGGGCCATCAAACAAGGACAGGAGAGGAAGGCAACGCGAGGCGTTGGCACTTGAAAGTGGCGCTAAGTGTTGTAATTTCTATCTTACTTGGCCCATCTCCATCTCAGACTTGTGCCTATCTCAAATACTCTACTCAAGATACAGTATCTTCAATACTTTTTGGAGTATCTTGGTATCTTGGAAATACCTTTGATGGAGAGTATTTAATACTCTATTTTAATTATAATTCCGAGTATCTTGTACTCGTTATCTTAAATACATTTTTGACATTCCGACATTTTCCGAGTTTTTCGGTATGAAGTGGGGTGCGCGTGGCACGAGCAAACGTGAACATTCTTTGGAGCAACCAAATCCTGTTGCTAGCTCCGATTAGCTACGGTGACTTTAACTGAGCTCGTGAAAATATCGCTTTTTTGCCGACTGTGACTCATATTTCCGCCCAAAGTTCCTACAATGAAGGTTCTCCCCTCGCCTTCCCAAAGGCGCTTTTTGTTTCTATAGAGTTCCTCCCCCCCCCCCCCCCCCCCCCCACAAAAAAAAAAAAAAAAAAAAATCCTCAAAACAAAGGTATGGTTTCACGGAAGTAAAGATGCCACCCTGAGGCGCAAGCAGACTGGGAAACGACCTACGAGAACAATGCAGACTTAAAGGGCAACTCCGCTTCATTTTTTGTTTTGAAAAAACAATGCAGTCCTCTTCAGTATCGCCTAGGAAGACCACACGTGAAATCTTACGACGCAGTTCTGTCTAAATGTTTCTTAAACGGTCCGGCAAACTTTGCAACTCGCCAAGTTGCCGAAATCGGCTGACTCGAGCGGGCGAATTCAGGCGCAACCAACAGCGCAGTCAAGGCTACGGCATGGGCGGAGCCAACATTGAGCTAAACGCCATCTACATGGCCCCCTTTCGCTTGTTTTCACTTCTCCGGGCGAGCGTAGCGCATGACGTCAGCAACGTTGCCTCTCGGCGCTCAGCAGTGTCCACGTGATTGGCGTAACGCGCCTGCGCAGCGCGTTTCTTGGGAGCCGTCCGGCCGCCCGCCGTAGTCCCGCCGTTACCGCCGTCTTGCGCGTCACAACCGCCGTCGTCGTCTCACCGATTGTGATTATTGTCTCTCGGAGTTTCGTCCACACGGACACCACGAGCGCGCACACTTATGCCGCAGTTGTGCAGACGTCGTCGAATGCCGTAGACACCAAAACGTGGCGAAGAGTGCGGTGCAGACGACACTCGCGCCTGCCACACGCCCGCCCCAATCCCGCCCGTCGTTGGGCCGAGGATCACGTGACATCTCGTACCACGTGATGGCCATGCATTTGGCGGCCCGAGGCCAATGTTGCCGGACGGAGCCGAAGTTTCGGTTTCGATTTCCGCTCGTGTTTAAAATCAGATTTAAAAATATATATCCCATTTTTCGCGAAGCAAACGACGTAGTGTGTTTTACTAGGGCTTTTTAATTTGAAATCAATCATTATCCCGAAATCTTCGGAATTGAGCGGAGTTGCCCTTTAAGTGTCAAGAAATAACAAATAGAAGAGAATGAGAAGTGGACACACACAAAAAAGTAGACATTTTTGTTTTGCTTTTTGTATACTTGACCCCGCTAAAGCAAAACGTCGAAGTTTTTTTTTTTTTTTTTTTTTTTTGTCAGTGCGGCACTTATTGCTGTCGCGAACATTGTCTGCAAGAGAACATTGATAAGCAGAAAATAGTACAGGAAACGAACTGCGAACTGGACGACTTCTCAAAATCCCAACAAAGCGCCCCCAACGCTGAGTGCCTTTCTGAACGCAACCTACTTGAAGAAGGTGCGACCACTACCGTGGTTATTATGTGGGTTCTCTTTGTTATCCATTCACTCACACCCGTGTCTCAAGTTCGTTTATAGTGAACTCCCCGTATAGGGAATATGGATTGTAGCTAAACAATCCGTCTAAGGTGCGCCACAGGATGTCATATTAACCGATGCAACTATTGGCGAAGCGTTCTGACCCGTTTGTCACCCCCACACTGCGGTGTTTACCCAACACAGGGCCTCTGCACAGAGTATCGAACCGAAATTTTTATTGGTTCGGTTCCGGTTCGGGTTCACGGCTTTCGGTTCGGTTCCGGTTCAGTTCCGGGGAGCAAATAATAACGGTTCGAACCGGTTTGAACCGGTAAATTGAGAATATATTTTTCGTGTTGTTCTGGCATTTACGCTGTGAAACGATTAACTCTACACTTTCTTCGATCGTCCATGCAATTTACTTTTGTTTTTAGGTACCAAAAATATTAAATTCAGTTATTTTATTTCGACTCAAGAGTAGAAAAAAAAATTACATTAACATACATAACGTCGTGTTCATACGACTCCACATCCCTTTGTTTACCAGTAACATATATTTTACCTGAATCAAAATGTTTAAGTACAAGAGTAAAGAGTTGAGCTGGTTGGTACATACCTGTAAATAGATCAGCTTCAAATTTAGAACTATACTATATTTTATTGTGCTTTTTTCACGTTTAAGTAAAATTCTAAAGTTCAAGCTGATCTATTTAGACGGTATAAAATGTTGTCGCGAAGTGTGGTAGGTCGCCTAAAATACACGTGAATATTACAACTTTTTGTCGCAGTGTTAAAAATGAAATCGTGATTGTGTCCTTGAACTAAGGAATTAATTACATCACATAAAATTATGATATGAGCACCTCGGTGCTCATGCTAATTATGAAATATGGTTTACGAAATACACTTCACAATATATGTATATGATGACGACACAACTGAGCTAAAAGCAATGAAATTTTCAGAAAGTAACAAAAGTTTTAGGATAATTTTTTTAAGTCTGTTTTTATAGAAACACCGAGCGGCAATCCAAATGCTTGTTGTTCTAAGCAAATATTGTTTACACTCAGCACCGCATGCATGCCACTAATCATGCAGGAGGAAGTAATTGCAATTGTTCACTCTAAACTATACACACCTTCGCACTCAGATCGAATCTGGCCCAAAATAGCGCTTGCCCAAGTGAACATTTTCTTATGCAGAATAAGCTGGCATAGCCTGGCTGTTGAGGTTTGTTCTTTACACGGTGCCGGTCAATTTAATTTGCAAATGAGCATCACCTTCGCTAACTGATGATTTTAACTCGATAGCGTTAAGGAGCTCATGTCGCAGAAAAGCCGATGTCGGTGGCGTGACTGGAAAATCCTGATTGGTCGATAGGTTCATGACGTCAGAGCTACATACCCTCGCGCAAGAATTTCAAGCAACCCACAATGCTCACGTGAAACGTGACATCACGCGTGGAATGAGAGTGATTAAAACATGACATGTAATGCAAATTAAAGGTCGCCGTATGTCTCAAATGATTTCACTTCCGAAAGTAATTATTTTGCCTTAAAGAAAAAAATTAAGAATTTTAGGCGGGATTGGAACCCACGACCCTTTAGTTGCGAGTCAGACGCTTTTCACTAGGAACGGCGCGAGCGTCTGGCACGACAAAACATGCTTTTTGGTAAGAGCGTTTTTGCAAGCAAAGTAGTTTCCGGAGTCACGCTTTTTGGTCTGCGCCAAAGATGCACGGAAGAGGAACCTTTACAACACAGTATGTTTTGGGAAAGAGACAGCTGTCGATATCTCCTCAGCTCGCAATTTGAACAAGCGGCCACGTGATCTGATACCGCCAGTGTTCATCACAGTCATACTCTAGGCGGCTAGGGCTTGGAAAGCAAAAGCTTGGGCTGAACTTCAGATATTGTTAGAGTTGGGCTATTATCATATTTAATTGACATGAGCCGTTACCCGAATGTTTAGCGGTGCTGATTGTCATGAACCCGAGCACTCGACTAGGGGTTATGAAAATCGCTTAAGTCACGGTGTCACGTGACTCTCGATGCGAATTCGTGATGTCATGTTACGTAATGCTGTCAACAATGTTAATACATCTAGTGACTTCCTCAAATTAAATCGAGTTGACGCAGTGAGTCACGTGACGTCACGAGATCACGTGACAACATGTATTGACACCATGACGTCACGTGACAACGTGACACATGGCTAATCATAGTGCCAAGAAAACCCACAACTTACCATACTTTTCAATTCTGTATATGACGATTTGATCCATAGATAGAAATACAGCCGCCAATTTTTATTCCCATATGTTCATTTTGTGATACTAACGAAAATGAAAAAAAAAATATATTACCTTGAACCGTTTTGAACCGGTTACCGTTATATTTTTTTTTCGGTTAAGTTCCGGTTCAGTTCCAAGATGGCGGCGAAGATTTCGGTTCGGTTCAGTTCCGGTTCGGCTAAAAATAACGCTTCTGTTCCGGTTTTCGGTTCGGTTCGGTTCCGGTTCGACACCCTGCCTCTGCAGATGCCCACAGGCTTGGGGGGCATGTTCGTGTCATCTTTTTTTTAATAGAGCGCGGGGCATAGTGTAATAAAAAAATACCAACAATTAGTGAAGTGACGTTAAGTGCCAGATCTCCCGCGAAAGCAGTCGTCAGAAGATGCGAACTTGACCCACTTGGGCTTTTTTGCTGAGCTGGGCGGGGTGCATGCACGTTCATGCGGGCCGGAGTGGTAACAAAAGAGCCCCTCCTCCCCCTCACCGGAGAACACGAACTCCAGCCGAACGTTGGCGCCGCGAGCGCTGAGCCATTGTATTTGTTGTCCCCATTCATCTAGTTCTAAAGTTAACCACTTGGGGCGCCACGGTCTGATCTCCTCCCCAATAGCCAAAGCGACCTCTTTCTTGTCTTCCCAGAAACGTTTTGTAACATCTATCAGTGATATTGCCACGTGCGTTGCCCAGCGTGGCCGAATGGTTACCGCGCTTGGCTCTCGGGCGAAGGCTCCGGGTTCGATACCAGAAAGCGGACTTCTCTTTTATTTATTCCTTCAACTTGACATTCTGGTAAGTTCGAGAATTTTGTCGTCTGATTGAGTTACGAATGTTCTACGCGCCGAACTTTCTACGCCGAATGTTAAAAACATTCTGGTAACCCAGATTTGCGTAGCTGCATAATTGTCGTTGTCAATGACGTCGATACAAATTAAGCAATGCGGAAGTATCTTCAAAAGTAACTGAAATACATTTCTAAGTATTCGTACTCCACTCCAGGTACTTTACAGCTAAAGTAACTTGAGTAGTAATTTAAATACTCTATGACGCAGGTATTTAGTAACTTAACTTAAATACTTTCATCGAGTATTTTGTCCAACACTGCGAGTCCATCTTAAGTGCCTCTTCTCCAGCGTTTGCTATATGAAGCTGAAAGGGTGGAAGGCTTTGCTCTGCATCGTACAAAAAAAAGCCTGCGGACACTGACTGAGAAGTGTCTCCTTCTTGTGTAAGGGTCCTGTCACATTAATCGTGCAAAAACTCTCCGCAGATCTTTTCCAAGTATACATATGCGTGAATTGCAAATATGCTCCAAATGTCCACGAGGCGTCTCTTTCAATCCTTCTGTCATCGTGTTTGCGGCGAACACCTTGTCTTTTGTATGATGTGTGGGCGGTGAGACTGGGGATTTAACTTGTCCCCCGCTGACTGCAGAAACAGACGCGGGCAGGAAAACAAGCTGCACAATGTTTCCTCGAAAACATCTTGTCTCGAAGAGCAAAAAAATTGCACCAACAGAATTCGTTGAACCTTTGCACTTGCAAGAAGGGGAAGACAAGACAATTCATGACACGTTCGTGACCCATTTTTTGCAAGAACAAACGAACAAACAAACAAATATGTTCGCGCGCGAAATTTTGTAATGCGTGAGATACACTTCTTTTGTTTTCTTTCTAGAAAACCTCATAATCCCCAAATTCTGCCCCTTCATTGGTCTCTCCGTCCGTCCGTGCAGGCATCCGCTAAATTTAGGTGGGAAATTTGACGTCCACGACGTGAGGTCACGTGACCTGTCGGCGGTGTTTACTCGACGCCTCTGCACTGGGTTTCTTACGTCATCTATTTCAATCGATCGCGGAATAGAGACACGAGGGCTGGGTGTCAGTCTTCGGCTGAGACTCGTGCTCTGTCGGTGCTTCACTGATTGAACGAAGGACCGAATACGGACGCAGTGTTCGGCTTCGTCAGCCGAACGCTGCTTCAGAAACGAACGAGTAATTTATGTTTGTTTTTCAAACAGATGGTTCGATATCCTGTCCAATAGACAAATCCAGTTTTCGGCCAGCGAGAAAATTGACCTCGCGGGACATAAACACCAATTCGATCATTTTCCCCGCTGGATTTAGCGAGAAATTGACATCATGTAACCTGACCGTCACCTAAGCTGAAGTTGATAAAAAATATTAATCACTCCCTGAAACGACTGTGTAATACCTTCTAAACGAATGGAAATGATCCCTCCGGCAGGATTTGGTGGACATCGATTCCCCTCAAAATTGGTTCAGTACATTAATGGACAGATCTAAAATAGTACCTCAAATTACAAATCACAATGCCTTCCCTATTGGAAAAACCAGCATGAAAATCAAACTGGCCAAGCTGGTAACTAAGATGGTCAATCTGGTCAATGTTGTAGTCAAACTGGTTTAACTCGCAATCAAACTGGTTTAAGCTGGACAAGCTAGAATTTAAGCTGGTCAGTCTGGTTTAAGTAAAAACCAGCATAGTCTCCCTAGAATCTGGTTTTAGATTCAATCTGGTGTAGCTGGGAGCCAGTCTGGTCTTAACTGGTCAACTGGTTTTCTATGGAGCCAATGTGGTCAAGCTGGGAGACAAGCTGGTCATGCTGGGAGACAAGCTGGTCATGCTGGGAGACAAGCTGGTGAATCTGGTCGAACTAATAATTGTGGTGGTCAAGTTGGTCATGCTGGGAGCGCGCACGCCAAGGTCGGCTAGAGATAGCCGAAGTGGCATTGCTGGGAGCCCGCGCGCCAAGGTCAGCTTAGGCTGAAAGAGGCTACGTCCTGTTCTTTGTCCTCTCGTTTTTGGTAGACGACTGGGCGCGTCAGGCGCGCTTCAAGCTACCTTTGTGTGTGAGAAAAGAGAGAGAGAGAGAGAGTGGCAGGAACGACGAATTTGCGACTCGTTTGGCTATCTTGGAGAGATTTTCGAAGCGATAGCTGTGTGCGCGTTGTTTGAAGACTATTTGAACGACGGTGCAAGCGAAGCGGGTTTTGACGAGACAGCAGTGGTGTGAACTTAGCGAGAAAGTCGCTAAATTTAGAGTGTTTTCAGTCGTCCTAACGACAATTTTGTGTTTTTGGAGTCTTAGCGACTTTTTTGGGGACTTTTTTTTTTTTCTAGTTATATAAATTGTTACTAAAGCTACGTGAACGGGGGGAAAATATGTCAGTCGGATAGCTCTCCGGTGGCTTCCAGGGGACAGCTCTGGATGTCACTCATTTTTGTTAATTTTTATTCATCCGGTTGTGGGTGAGGTGACGTTCTCCGACCCCGAAGCAATTCCCTCGCTTTAACGCGGGTTAAAGCGAGGATTTTGTTCGATAAGGATGAAGCAGAACAGGCTTCCGCTGTTTTGTTCATGGACCAGGATCTTCTCGCCAACGCCTTGAGTCACTCAAGCTGTTGGCGAGTCCTTGGGAATGGGACGGCCGACTCCAACTATTCACTTCTCTCGTCACAAAAAAAAAAAAAAAAAAACCTTTACGTTTTGTAAAAAAAAAAAAAATTCCCAAAAAGGTCACCATCATCATCACCACTCAGCGACTTTTCGCTAAAACTGGCGACTTTTAGGTCGCGTCCTGGCGACTTCGCCCAAAAAAACTTAACAGCACTGCGAGACAGCGAGCAGCAGTCCGTTCAGTGCGGGAAGATGTCGGACGTCCCGACTGAGTCGTCGCTTCGTGTCTCCGAACGTGTGTGTGCTCAAGAATTACGGTGGTGCCGAGGAGTATCGCCAATGCAATCCAAGCCGCACGAATTTCCTTGCCTCTGCCGACCACGCAAGTTGCCGCTTCGCCCCCATCACTGGCGGGACCCAGGTTCGCTTCTGTCATCCGTGTAGTATTTTCGTTTGCTATTGCCTGTTTTTGGCGTGTGTCTAGTATTTTTCGTGTTGAAAGATACGCAATCTGGTTTTATCAACATTGTAGGGTTAGCACCGAGAACCACTGTCTGTGCGTCGGTTAGTACTGTGTCAGCGCCAAGGATGTGTAGCATCTGAGTTCTTGTGAGGCGGCCGCAAGTTCGAAAATAATAAATTGGATGACGAGTTGGCTTTTCTGAAGAGCTTGGCTTGTTTATCCTGCGTATTAATTTAAACAGGTTAAACTGGTTGGTAAGTTCACCAGCATTACCCGTTTAACCAGCATGACCACCATGCCAAACTGGGCATGCTGGGCAATAACCCAGCTTGAAGCTGGGACCAGATCAACCAGCATGACCAGTATAACCAGATCAACCAGCATGACCAGTATGACCAGATCAACCATCATGACCAGCATGCCAAGCTGGGCATGCTGGGGCAATAACCCAGCTTGAAGCTGCGACCAGCTTAAGCTGGTTTTTTCAATAGGGTTTTTTTGTATGTGATGTTATTGTGTCTTGAAATTTGGTCCGAGAGGCTGAGAAGCTCTACTGGCAACTTTGGGATCGTCAAACGTTATAATATGGGGGGGGGGGGGGGGGGGGAGGGAGGGGGGGGAGCACTAGCTCGTTCCCGACGGATCAGGAGTTTATGGCGTGGAATAAATGTTGACGAAGCTCACGCATCAGAAAAACAAATAAAAATGCTGAACATACTGCGCTTTTTAGGCTGCCTACTCGACTACCAAGTTATACGACATGTTAAGTACCTTCACGGGAGAGCGCGACATTTTTGATGAAGGTTTTGGCAAAACCTTCATTTGCCATTTTCTCAATGGGAATCTTAAATTTAGAGATAATAGATAGCGTGCCTGGAACAGAAAAGCACGCGTATTCTGAAAATGTGTATAGGTAGCTTAAAAAGGCGCCTTACATACTGTGTTTTATGCATAAGAGGACTTTGGCGGTAAAGGTCGCTACAGATTGTTCTTGTTCCTCGCACGAACGTGCACGTTGAACTTCATCTCTTGGAAAAGGGGTAGGGCATCGGTATCTCTCAGTCATCGCTCGGTAGTTCCCGCTTGCGTTACCCGCGACTGTACCCGACTTTTTGAGAAACTCGCGTGTTGATCGGGCGTCTCAAAACCTCGAACAAAATTAAAACGCAAAACTTCGGATCAAAAATCTTTCTTCTCATTTTTATTACCCCTCGAATTTAATAGTTATGTTTCATTCAAACTGGTGACATTTCAACGTTGCGCTCTGAAGGCTGGTTAAAACCAGGGGCGTCACTAGGAACAACGGCAGTCGGGACGCAAACCCGTTGCAACCCCCCCCCCCCTTTTTTTTTTTTTTTCGCTGCCCAGCTGCACTTGACTGCGTTTTAACCGTTCGGTTCCACTTACGACCATGGATTACATGGATGGATACGGCTGAACCCTTTAAATCGGGCGGTGGCTCGCGCCACCGAGCCAAAGCTGCTAACAAGCGAGAACACACAGGCGACATTTATAGGCCAGCCTCAGAACACTTTAGATCTGTTTGCTTTACGCATTATTCCTTCACCGTATGCTCAAAATAATTCTGACAACGTTATCAACGTTCACTTCTCAATGACAGTGCGTTGATTTCGATGCTACAAAAACCTTTCGGTCTACGCAGATCAGAAGCGGTTACAAGCGGAGGCAGACCGGTCGGTCCCCCTCAAACCCAAATGCGCGAACCAGCATTACAAATAGAGTTGGGCGGCGGAGAAAAGCTCACCGGAGAAAAGCTCACCGGAGAAAAGCTCACCGCAAAACCGGCCGATGCGGAGAAAAGCTCACCGGCCTTTGAGCAAATGCGAAGAAAAGCTCACCGATTTTTTTTTTTTTAACTTTGCGGATTTTGCGTGAAACGTGGCGCCTTCGTCACTTCAAAAAAATTGGGTTGTGTGTGTGTTTATACAGCCTAGAACTTGGTCTGCCTCAGAGGGGCGACGAGTCTCCCAGCTGTAGATGAGAAATTTAGCCAGTGCGGTACAGCCGCTAGCCTGGGGTCTTTAACGTGCACCACGCAGTAGTGATACACGACCGCACGCCGGTACGATGCTCATCCAGATCGAAACGGGCAGGGGTGGGGCTCGAACCCAGGATCCCTGGGTTCTGCAGCGCGAGCTTTCGCTCCACGTGCTCCGGACTGGTGTGCGCTAGACCACTCGGCCACCGATCCCCCCTATTCGTCACTTCATTAAACATATATCCTGTTTTTTGTAATATTCTTGAAGTTAATTGGAAATATTTACTGATTCCTCAGAAATTAGCAATCACCCATTCTGTATATTAATGAAGCCGCAAGTATAAAATCAGAACATCGTACTCCGGTAAAAAGTAGGCAACAATTTATTGATTGCTGACAGTGCGCCGTCGGTAGCGCTGTCAGATAAAGCGGTTTGTTTTTTTGCGGGCTAATGTGAATAGCGATGTGTGACCAGTTTCAGCTCCAAATATTTTGTTGTGCCTAATATATAAGTAGGTATTTGTTGATGTAGTAAGTGTCGCCTACACTGTTTTCTTTTTGTTAATTTCACTAACAAAACTTTAGTTGCGAGGACAGCTTCGTCATGTCGCGTTTGCTGTCTTCACTCCGTCGTCGTCGTTCGAGCCGTTTTCATCATGTATAAGTTTACCAACTCGCTCTATTCGCTACCTTACAGAAGACTTACATAGGTCACGAGGAACAAAGGTGCTAGTGTGCAGCTCTGAAGGTCATGAGAGGCGCACCGTAGAAGGGCACTATCACAAAAAAGCAACGTAAGGAAACACCATGGCAGGAACGGCTGGAAAACGTGCATGTCCGTGGAAGAAAGAAGCCTCGATATCCTACTGATTGTTTTATCCTGTTTTCAAAGGTTAACAAAAGCTTCAAAGAGATTTTCAGGCACCGTGTTGTTGCGCGTGCACTTCCGGATTTTCGGCATTTACAGTTTTGTTTTTTAGGTTTTAGGCAGACGTTATTAAGTTTTCGAACTTTTTCCTGTTTTTGAAGTTCATAAAGTTTACAGTTGGGCTTTCGTTGGCGTACTCTCTGTGGCTTACTCTCTACAGAGAGTAAGCCACAGAAAACACTCGCCCGCAGTTATTAATTTGGGGGCCATATACCCATTAAGCTGAACAAATAATACAAAAAATTACATTGTCTTTTTTACAAAGCTGACAAATTTTGATGATAATAAATTTATATATGTTACGCATGATTCAACAGCCTTTATGTAGAAAGAAGAAAAAGATCGGTGAGCTTTTCTCCGCATCCGCCGGTTTTGCGGTGAGCTTTTCTCCGGTGAGCTTATCTCCGGTGAGCTTTTCTCCGGTGAGCTTTTCTCCGGGATTCATAGAGTCACCCTGTTTGTCCGTCCAATACGAAGGATAAGGTGTTCTCTGCAAACGTTATGACGGAATCCTCTGCGCACAAGCCTCAGTCATGTTCGAAGCAAGTTTGCTCGATACACTGTGCATACTTCGAACATATCTGCAGACAAATGAATGGATGGATGGATGTTAATAGCTATACCCTTTGTAACGGGCGGCAGCCTGCGCCACCTAGCTTGACTTTTGTATGATGCAGTAGCAATGCGACTGCTGCTTACAAGCAGCTTGCTTCGAAGGATAAAAACATTTGCGCGCTCACCGTTTACGAGTTCGTCCAATCTCATTAACATGGTGCCGCGATTGCTGAGTATAGCACGCACGATTGATGTTTGAAAGTGACAAAAAAAAAAACTCATCAGAGAGATAATCTTGAAAAGAAATTGTACGCGAAACGTTTTGTGAAATTGTTTTTTCTTTAGTTATCGTCCCCACCCTCCCCTTTCTTGTCGTCTTTCCCGGGAGAAATTCGAATCTCGCACTCATTAAGATTTAAAAACAAAGAGGAAGAATATGAATTGAGGCTTATATAAAATGTACGTTCCACATTTCTTACAAGTGCCGAAAGTCATTGTTGTGCGAAAGCTTAAAGCTCGATCCTCTAGCGAGGTGCTGTAACAACATAACACGGTGTCTTGACAGTCCGTTTCAGCGCTGCTCCGCCATTTACTTGCAAGCGCCGCGCAGGGTGGGGGATTTATTGTGCATTTGCGGATATGTCTCTATTTATAAAAGAATCCCAAATATTAATATAATCTGGCGGCCTAGTTTGTTGCACATACTGATATATTAAAGCACTAAACGAACGGTCTAACGAAATACGGGAAAGACAGGAAAGAGCACTCTCTCCCGACTCTTTCGTATTTGCTTCCTCGTTGCTTTGCGCTTTGATATCTAAAAAAAAATGAAAAACACAAAAATACTTCGGGGCCAGTTTGCTGATCAATGCGGTTATCTCTCCCGGCGGCTAAAATAGACGCAAGATAAATATTCTAGTCACGTGAACGGTTGAGAGGACAGAAAGTACATAGAGTCTTAGGTGATTCCGTTCAGAAAGACGCTTTGCCTTGCGTTTTCTTGTATTCTTTGCTCCTCAGATTTTTCCTAGATCCTCCCCAAAAATACCTTTACATGTCGCTTCTAAAATATGCAAATACGCTTTGTTTCGCCTACAGTTCAAGGCTGTTCACCCCTTTTTCTGCATGCAGAATCGGACTTTAATAATCGAAGCGAAGACGGAAATACGGCAGCTTGTCTACATGGAGTATTCACTGGACGCCATATTTGTGGGTGCTGTTTAAAGCGCATGCTCACAACGAGCTCACATCAATAGACTGCTAAGGCCGGCACTCTCGATGGTGTGGAATGCACGTTGCAAAAGAACTGTGGAAGCTCGCTATCAGCACGCGCTCAGCATTCGCGCACACAGCTATGGCCGCCAGTGAATACTCCCTATAGGCGTCAACTATTTTGTGCTGCATAGTAGAGGCTGGCGTCGCTTTCAAAGTGCTTTTTAAAGGTGGACTGGAGGGCCGAGTGCCGAGTGGGCTAGTGCCGCACCAGCTCGGAGCACGTGGAGCGAAAGCTCTCGCTGCAGGACCCAGGGATCCTGGGTTCGATCCTCACCCCTGCCCGTTTCGATCTGGATGAGCATCGTACCTGCGTGCGGTCGTGTATTACTACTGCCTGGTGCATGTTAAAGACTCCAGGCTAGCGGTTGTACCGCACTGACTAAATTGCTCATCTACAGCTGAGACACCAGACGCCCACTGAGGCAGACTAACTTCCGGCTGTATATAAACTTACACAGAGCAATTTGCTTTGCGGCATTTACGCAATTCTTCGAAGGGAAAATATTTCCTTTTTGTGGCTGTTCGGCTGGCTCTTCACAATTGAACGTGCGTTGGGATATGGTGACTGAGGAATTTTTCTCATCCCACATTGTGCCGGGCAGTTTTCGCTTTTATGACACATGCTTTACTCACATTAGTTATAGAGCGATTAAACAAGCTCGTTTAACGCCACTCCACCTATTATGAGAAAAAAAAAAAAAAAAAAAAAACTAAATACTCGCAGCGCAAAACCACAGAAACAAGTGGAAATAGGAGCACTCAGGAACAACGGACACTTTAATTAATAGTATTAAATAATAAGAGAAGCGTTTCAGGGTCGAGTAGATGATCCGCCTCTACCTTGAGCTTTATGCCTTTGATAATACTTCGCCACAGGCCCAGCCGAAGCACGGAGGAAGGCAACGAGCACGTGACGAAGGCAGACCTAGTGGCTTTAGTAACAAGCTAAAAATTACCTGTCAGTTTGTCAAAATTACCCCAGATTATGCTGACATTACAAAGAAGAAAACAGAGAAACAGGAGAAGGTAAAAAGTGAGGAATTAATGATTACTTCGTTCTTGTGCTTATCGTCGACCTTTTGCGTCATGAGTTTTTTTTTTTTTTCTTTAATTTATGTAATCAAGTAGTTTGCAAGTTCCTTTCGATTTATTTCAGCAGTAGGTTGCAAAAAACATATGGGGGTTACATAAAAAGTGACTGCATTTTTGAAGAAAAACTAACAATCATTCGACGAAAAAGGGCCAATGAAAAACAACAACAGAAGAAGCTTCTAGAAACAGACACATACTGTTATTTACTCCATCCTTAAAGAAATATTTCTTTCATTTTTAATCTTGCGTTCAAGTTGTAAACAAAAAAGTATTGCGAACACCTTTTATATATACGTACATTTTGTTTTCTGCGTCGTTACTTTATATCAACTGTAAACGAAAGCGAAACAACGATAAAGACAGACAAAGCATGCGGCTGTCCGTCTTCCTTGTATGTTCCTTCCACCCTTTCATCTTCAGTTAACAAGCTCCAGAAAAGTGTGCTCTCAACCTGACATGTGATAACACTAGATAAAAAAAAATAAAATAAGCGTCGAATAAGGACATTCTGGCAGCCCGAAGAAAAAAACATGGCTCAAAACAAGTAGCCTCTCGTATACTTTCGGGTGTAATTTGACGGCATTGAACTGACCTCGGATTTGAAAAGGTTTCAGAAGGGCAAACAATTTTATAAGTGTAGCCAAAAGGTCAACAGAAGACATGTCAACCTTCCGCGTCCGCGCGTGGGCTTCCTTGATAAAAAAAACAACAACAAAAACAAAAACAAAAAACTACTCATTTGGCTTTCTTTTTTGTATATGTCTTACTATACTTACCCGTGAAGCTGCCAAAAGGTTTCGAAGGATCTCGTCTCGGCTTTCTCGAAAGCGGCGGTCCCAAACTTTCAGTGAGCAGAAGACCCGCTATATGGGAAAACTGGCGTTGAAGGAAATTGGACACAGAAGCTCCAGGCTGCTGCAAAAACAAATACAAAAACAACAAATAAATAGAAATTTGGAAAATAATAAATATGCACAAACAAAGAAGCACCACCTATGATGTGTCATGTTTAAAACGAAACTTTCGTGCTGAAAAAAATTTAAAAAAAAGTAATAAAAAGGTACACTTTAATTTAGCAATTCAGTCACAATTATTTGAGGTGGGGGAACTAAAATGAATTTACCTTTTTTAGTTAAGGGAATTAGACACTTCTAATTGTGTTTGCAACGCATGATTGACCGTTTTTTGATAAGATCGGGTATTTTACAAAACGGTCCAGGAACTGTGTCTCGATTCTGTGTTCCCTTAGACTCGGAGGAAGAGAGAATGAGACAAGAGAGGGAGTTTTCGTAGACCACGTTTCCCCCTCCGCTAAGCCCTCCGCAACGAAGAAGCCGCTACTGCGCCTGCGCACCCTTGGCCTTGACTGTAGAGTTCCGGGTATCGCAGCGGGTTCCGGAGAGGCGTTGCGGGACCGCGAAAACGATCTACGCAAACTCCCTAGGAACGCTTTACTTTTAGCGTCGATACAACAAATGGCGGCTAGTACGTTAATTTTTTTGGTGGCCAGATATCTCGGTTGTATTGTCATCATCATCAAGGAGCAGCAGTATTCGCATTATTTATTACAAATTTCGCTAATGTCAACGCTACAGGCCAAGAGGCATTAATCTATTGTACAATTTTATTCCCGTACCCTTTCTTTGTTTCGAGCCTATATTCACCACTCCATTTTTCTCGTTTTACTCATTAAACCTTGTTTCTAGTCGAGAGGGGTCGGGTCGGCTAGAAGTTCAGGCTTACCTCTAAGTCTTTCTCTCAGTTATCACAAGTTAAAAAAAAAGGCTCCAAGGGTTTATTATATAGAAGAGGAGGGAGTCGGAAGGACATATCTAAGGGCAACTGCGCATATCTCCAAAAACTTTGGCGCTTATAAAAAAAAAAAAAAAAAAATATATATATATATATAAGAACAGACCTGGGCTTTGGGCTTCGCGGCGGGCGCGTGGTTACAGCCCTGCCTGAAGCGGAGGTGTTCTTCCGGGTCGTGCGTTTCCGGGAACTGGAAGGCGCAGCAGTGGTACGGGTAGGTCAGGTGGGCTTCCCGGATGTACCGGAAGTGGTAGACGGAAGGGAACCGCTGGAGCGCCGGCGTGTCCCGGAGTTCCAGCACCTCGAGCCCTTCCAAGCCCAGGGTCGGTAGCTCCTCCAGGCTCGTCTCAGAGAGGTCTCTGCAGTTTCCGCAAGATGCAGAAAAAAAAAAAAAAACAGTCTGCGGACGGTCTGGAATGTTTTTCTTCCCTGCACGACCGTCCTGTTTCATTGGTTATACTTAAACTGTCTGCAGTAATGTTCAAAGCAGAGATATTTGTAAAAACATTTTGAGACGTTCCACTCTGGTGAAGAGGGAGGACCAGCGGAGCTGTACAATGGAAAGTAATGGCCGGCCGCAAGTCGGCAAGTCAGAGTGGAAAGGCTGCCGCCATAGGCGCAGCTTGCCGCCGTCGCTCATAGATGGCGGTAGGTGTCCAGAGTCCGGTGTCTTCATTTCTTTGCGGGGGACACGACCCTAGGGAAACTAGTCCTTAACAGCTCCGCTGTAAAAGAGACGTGTTCGAGGCAAGAACGCAAATAATTCTATCACCCTGTTTGCAGCGAACGCCGTGATTTTTGTACGATGTACGAAACTGCTGCTTAACAGCTTTTTTCCATGGTCTTCTCCATTGATGTATCACTGATGGAAATAAAATGTATTATTATTATTATTAAGTTTTCCAAGATGGATCTCTGGTCTTGTTGGCTCGAGGCACACGATTACGTTTTGATTGTCATTGACCGTGCTGCATGCACACCGCTTACGGCGAGACTTTGGCACACTGGTGCATTCCGATTTGTGCGTGCACCACGCTGTTTGCGAACAAGTACGAGTGCTTGCCCAGCGTCGGGTGCGGCCCACTGCGCGTGCGCGGAAACCAGATTCGGGTGAGATGGTGCGCAGGTGCACTCGTGACAACAGCGCCACCTCAGGGACGTGACGTCACAGATTTGAGTTGGTGTGTAACTGGACCGAAATGATATATATATATATATATATATATATATATATATATATATATATATATATATATATATATATATATATATATATATATATATATATATATATATATATCTTGACGAAGGCCGAACTCCGGCCGAAACGTCGAAGATTAGATCGTCCGTTGTTGCTGTTTTCACCAAGGGTGTTTTCTTCTTAGTTATATGTATATATATATATACTATATATAGCCACTGACAAAATTATATCAATTTTCGAGCATAAAAAAACATAATTATACAGAATGCATTCGCAGAACACTAGGGCTATCTGATAGATAGCCCTAGTGTTCTTTCGTCGGTTGCAACGGTGATCGATCCATCACACAAACGCGAATATGTGAAGCAGCCTCGAGTATGACCGAGTGCGCTGCAATTACTTGGGACTGCCTACGACGAGAGGACACACTGGTGTCATCTATCGGATGTCCCTGAAGCTCTTCCGATCTACGTATACTTCCTCAATTATAACTGATCAGGTTATGCAGTCTTTTCGAGACCAAATCTACGGAGTATCATTGAGAAATGGTCGTTTATAATGTGGTTAAAGTATTTCAAGCCCGTGGTAAAACAGTACCTTTAAAAAAATTCGGAAAATTACGTTTCTTTTAACGAACGGAATTTGTTATAACATACTTAGAACGAATGAGGTACGTTGTAGCGAAGTATATTTCTTATTACGAACGCAATTCGGTATAACAAACATAGCAAGAGCAAGTTTTTTACAGCTAAATATGGTTCTTATAACGAATATAATTCGTTGTAGCAGACATAGAACAAATAAGATTCGTTATAGCGAATTATCTTTCTGGTGACGTTATACACAATTCGTTATAATACGCTTAAAGCAAAGAAGATTTCTTATGGGATATGAAGTATTTACAACAAATATGATTTGAAATAACAAGCTCATAATGAATAAAGTTCTTTCAAATTGTGCTTCCGTCTGGGCGCATATTTAGAACTATGTTCGTTGTCAGTTCTTCGCCCGTTCGCGCTCGTTATATGCGTTCGTTGTAAACGCATGCATTTCCGGCAGCATTACTGGTTTCCTTAGTGCGTACTTCATAACGGAACCAGGAAACAGAGCTAGCCTTCCTTCTAATCATAAACCCTATTGCATGACTCTCCGCGAAAGTGTCCAGACCGTGATGAGACAGCCCAATCAATCCTTGGCCTCTCTTCTTTGGGAACACTAAAAACAAACAAAAAAACACTAAAGAAAAGGCAAAGAAGAGGAAAACGGCCGGACGAAAGCATAACTTCTTAGGCAAACAGCCAACGAAACAAAACAAAAAAAAAACAAGAGAAACAAAACAGCGCGCTGCCATGAAAGTGTCACTGGTCTCAGGACCCCCCCATCAGTCAACTGCGTTCTCGTTCGCGTTCGCCAGTGGAGCTGAAACTTTACCAGGGAGAAGCCTGATGACGTCATTGAGGCCCTCGCTCCACAAAAGCAGCGCTAGGCCTTCTTTATCATTCGCCCGATTCATTATGGTGAATATGAGTCCGCGCGGGCATTGTTGGCGGGATCAGCTCCAAGGATGGAGAGGTGAACGGCCGGCTCAGGTTTTGTTGTTATTATTATTATTATTGTTCGCCGGGCCAGACAGCTAAATCGATCACACGGGAGAGCGATCGTTTGCCTATATCCCCATAGAGGCGGGAGTGGCGAGCCAGTCTCCTTGACCTAATAGGAAATGTTCCTTCCTGCAAACGAAACAATCGAGTCAGAAGACAAAAAAAAAAGGAGTAACTTAAATATTGGTACCGCGGATTTCAACAATTGCAGTCACGTGCCGATCGCTTACAGGTTTTTATATCGGTGTATATGCGTCGTCCTCCCTCTCCCCCCCACCCTTTTCCGACATACCGATACCGCCTCCACTACGTTTGAAGGTCCTACGGCAGTCAATTCTACGATGAAATAGACCCTTCATAAAAGTCCGCGCCAAGGCCTGTCTGCCATTGGTTGGTCACATACTCTGAGCGTGTATGGGACACTAGGGCCGCGTCAGCGTTCGGCGAAAGATCGGATCCAATCACGCGCTTCGTACCAAGTAATGGCGACGGCCAAGGTTGCTTGATGAACTTTTGAAAGAGATGCTGTGAGTCGGTTCTGCGTTGTTGTTTAGATCACAATGTTCGAAGGTTTGAAGAGATTCCCGCCCGTCAGACTTGAGGGTAACATGTACCATAGCGTCCTCTACAGGGTGTCACAAAAGAAAATTTACACGGACTTTTTAACCGCAAAAATGAACTAGGCATCGCCGAACGCTCATTCTCCGCCCAGAGGTAGAGGTAGAGGTCACAACCAGATGCTAAAGTTTCAGCCCGATCCGATAACTTAATCAAAAGTTAGAAGTGATTTTCTGAAATTTTCAATGGGAAAATGCAGCCCATTTTCGCCCGTTTTCGGTTTCTGGTGCCATAGAGCCCCATGTGTTCGAAAACTCCGTCGGCCGCAATTTTCCCATTGAAATTTTCAGAAAATCACTTATAACTTTTGATAAAGTTATCGGATCGGGCTGAAACTTTGGCATCTGGTTGTGACCTCTAGCTCTACCTTTGGGCGGAGAGTGAGCGTTCGGCGATGCCTAGTTTATTTTTGCGGTAATAAAGACCGAGTAAATTTTCTTTTGTGACACCCTGTATACTGACAAAGCCGGGCAGATCGCCACGAGGCGCGGCCGCCGAAAGTGAAAATGTATAGAGCGGCAGACAACGTTACGCCTATCCGTGACGTTATCTCGGTTCATGACGTTACGTGTGACCGTGGCATTAAATCTGCCCTTTCAGACTCACCCACCAGTAAACACAGAATATTCATTCTACGTTAGAAAGTAGGATTATCATCCGTACTACGGATAAAATATACGGCAGCTGGCCGTTATTGCGGTAAATTAATGCCTCAACGGAAAGGACATTTGGAATAGCCTTGGACAGAACACATAGTGTATAGTTATCCGTGCCTGGTCTTAAGTGTAATATCAAAATTGGTTCACAAACGTCGTTTTTTAGAACGGTCTTGGGTGCGAAGCAGCGGCCTGAGGTCGTTATTAATTGCCGCGAAACGACTTTGGCACGAAATAATCCGGCCTTTTATTTTAAAGTTCCTCGAAGTCCGTGCGTTTTATGACCCTCCATAGAAATTACGTAAGATGGCAACGCTTTTTTTTATACGCACGTTCAGAGCGCTTAACGATGCGGGCGCTCCCTTGGGTCGGAATAAAGCGCGGAAATAACGCATAAATATGGGATTCACTCCGTGCATTTTTATCGGTCCCTATAGAGAACTGGCGGAGGCGACGCGTCCGAAAGGGCACGGGTAGGTTTCCTTTTCCTTCTTTTATTCCTTTTATTTCTTTATTTATTCACACAGCTAGAGTCTCAAACAGCTGAAGAAACGTAGAGCGTGGCACGTCATGTTTACGTGCATGTTTATCTATCGATGCCCGCCAACAGCAACATGCCTTCCCTGTGGAGCGTCACAATACAAAATACAATTAAACACACACGCACATCAAACACGCGAACATTATGCGGACAAAAATACGGAAACAAGCTTATAAAAAGAAAACCAAATCATGCTTTTGCTCTTCTGACCTTGCTAAGTTCCTAAAAGGAGCTTAAAGGTTATCTTCACGTTCATTGAAGGGGGCGCGACACTATTAAATGAGGCTTCCATTCGCAGGTGACTAGCTGGCCAGAGCGACATGAAACAGTTTCATCAACTATTAGGAGCGAGAAGGAAGGCACTCGAAAAGCTTACGCTAAGGATAAACTTGCGAGCACGAAAGATTTGCGGTTTAAAAGTTTGCGCTAAAAGAACAAATCATGGCGACCCCTTCTTTCTTAGAAAGTTCATCGCGTTCACCCGTTTCTTCGTGGTTGGTCCTTCGAGCGTTTCTTAGCAGGCTATAGACCTTTTCTGTTAGTGCGCCGCCATCTTGAATTGACGTCACTTCCAGTATGGGCGAAAACATTGTTTTGACTTTGCGACGCCAATAGAAGGCATTTAGGATATAAGCGTAACCGCCACACTCTCTCGTTTTGGCTCCGCTTTATTTTTTTACTATTTGCAGGTTGAAACGTTGGATTATTTTTACGTCGCCCATACCGGATACGCCTATTAGGTGGCTGGGGACGAGAGTACACAGAAAAGGTCTATAGGCTGCGTTCTCATTTCGTGTAATGCGTGCAATTAATAATGAGCCATTCTCTGCGTTTTATGAACTTTGATGCGCTATGTAGACACCAACCCAACTCTCTGACGACACGGCGCTGCGGTGGCGCGGCTGTCGGTAATGCGCATGCGCAGATGCTTCACGCTTACTTGGTTCCTGCGCAGGCAAAGTGCCCACACCTGGATGTGGGCAAACCGGGGGCTTGTATGGAAAAACGCATGTCGGTCTATATAGACCTTGTTCGTTTGCTCTTGTCCCCAGCCACCTGACAGGCATGTCCAGTATGGGCGACAAAAGAATAATAAAACGTTTCGTCCTTCCAAAAGATAAAAAAAAAATAAAAAAAATAGCGGAAGGCAAAAGGAGATTGGGTGACGGCATCGCGGCCGCTTGCGCCATCTCTTGTCTCCCGTGGGAAACGGCGCCGTATTGTTTGAAGACCTTTGGCTTTGCCGCACTTCCATGGGAGCTAAGCCTTTTTCTTTCTTTACTTTTTCCTCAGGTAAGTTCGCTCTTTGCATATTTTACAAAAAAAAAAAAAAAAAGCACCATCTGTGGGCAACGCTGCACAAAGTCGTAGCGCGATAGGTTAAGAAACCGAATTTCGTGGTCGATTTAAAGAGCCTGGGCACTTGTCGATACACCCAGTAGAATAGTGTTTAGACCAAATGTAAACCCGGAGCTTGCCAGTGCGGGAAGGCACAGAACCCATTGCCAGCTTGGAACTGTAGAAGCAGACATAACAGAAGAGACGGGGGAATCCCCGAATCACCAGCTCTTACAGGAGCACAATACTGTCGTTCCTTCTAGCGTTTCTTAATTGCGGAGGGCTGATGGGAGGGGGAAACGCGGTCTACAAAAACTCCTATTCTCAAGGAAGCGGGGAAACAAAACTGATGAAAACTCGAGAGACGGCTACTGCTTAACTGCAACAACTACTACTGAAAAGAAAACTACAAAGCAAGAAACAAAAGTAGTCGTGTATTATTTGGTCGTCAAAGTAACGAGAAAAATAACTCGTTACATTTGAGGTAACTTAACGCGTTCCTTATGAGAGTCGGTAACGAGTAACGTATTTCGTTACTTTTTGGGGTGACGTGTGCCTGTCTGGCCGTAGGCGGTCGGTGCAAACCAGCCATTAGACCCCGAACATTCTTCAAGTTGAAAAACAAAATAAGCGACATGTCAGGGAGTTGCAAGAAGCGAACGTATGCAGGTGAACAGGTAAGTGTAATCTAAACCTTGAGACACGGTTAAATAACATAATGAACAAGACGACTTCTTCGTTATATTTTTTATTCGTGTTTCCGGGTTTAGCCTTACCGTAAAATACCACGGAAGTGCCCACTTCGTTTAAGCGCCCACTATTAACATTGCCCAAACTTGGGAATTCTGCAAAATATACGTTAAGCACCCGATTAGATCATTCGGACAAGCGTCCATCCGTTTTCAGTGAAAGTGAAGTCGGTATTCTTCCGGCATTTTACGGTATGAGGGGCTCAGAGAGGCCGTTCGGAGTTTATGTCGGTGACGGTTTTTCGCAAAAGGATTACGCCTTCGAGTGGAAAATCCGGACTTTTTGAAGTTGGACACCCCTTCGGGGAAAACGGGAGAGACACTCGAGACGATGGGGATTAGGGATGGAATCAACTCACATTCGGATTAGGTTGGTAAGTCCCACAAAGGCTGCCTCCTCGATGGTCCTCAGGGCCCGGTTCCCTCGCAGGCGGCTTCAGGTTTGCGCATGGATTGAGGAAGTCCCGCGGATTAAGGATTAGGGATTAAGGAGGTCGATTCATCGCAACATTTGTCACCACACAAACAATAGCATTCAGGCTATTTCTTTTTTTGCTTTTATATTGGTATCACTGAAAGCTAGCACAGAACAAAGAGGCGGTGCAACGATTTTGTACTTTGCGCAAATAGCACGAAGAATGAATCCTTGACGTTAATAGCTTACGAAACGAGTGTTAGGTTTCCTCCTTGTGCAACATTAATCTAAAAAGAGCAGCTTCTTTTTAATTTGCAGCTAGAAATTTGGGACAGATTATATGCCGCCAACGTTTATCAAAACCGCGCGCTGGATTTGACAAAGCGCATGACACGCGCCGAGTTCCAGACTTGGTTATGGTTCGGCTGTTGTCGCCACTGCACCGTCTGGACCCAAAATTGAGTGCTCACGCGGTGCTCAAGTCCAATCTATGAGCTGCTATTTAATAACGTTCCTGGGGGACTATCAGTACGATTTCGAAACTACGTCATCAAGTTTTCGACAGGAGAGATTGAAAAAAGACGCTCTCCTTTATTCTTGAAATTACACCGCAAAAAAGAGGTCTCTTGGTCAATGGCGTTGCGAGCGAGTATGCACTTGGGTTTCACTAACGCCAGTAAGCTCGTGTGAATTGAAAAACCTACCGACTGAATGAATATCGTTGCACCATCCCTTTAAGAGACGGTTCAGGGATTAAGAGAACGAAATGATCGCAGCGTTTATCATCGCAATAGCGATTTCCAGGCTACTTTTTTAGAGCGTAGCTCTTAGACGGCCGTTTCCGGGTTCAGCGGCGTCGCCGTCGCGTCGCCGTCACCATCGGCGTAACCGCGCGTTGCATTATGGGACGTGTCCCATAATGACAACCCGTAAAACTTTTTGCGCTAAATTTATCGGAAATATTTCCCCGTTAAGTTTAGTGAGGAAATTTTCGCTAAATATAGCGGGAAATTTAGCGAAAATTTCCCGCTAAACGGGAGGGGAGCAGGAGAGGAGGAAGGGAGGGTACGGAGGAGCGTACTCTCCCCTCCGTAACTCCCCTCCTCCTCCTCAATAGCTGCGTTCTAATTAGGCATTACAGAGAATTGTAAGCGTTTTTCATTCTTTTTTTACTTTTCTTTTATATTCGTCATTTCGAAGAGGGACGCTCTACGAGCCATCGGAGCCAATCCAATCTAGATGACTTGTCACGTGACCTTGGGGAAGGGCGCAGTGACGCATGCAGTGACGGGCAAGCATTGGTTTGGATGGAATGGCTTCTGGCGTTCGCTTCGCTCTATCCTAAATGCCAGTTCACACACTTGCGACCTCTTAAAACCGAGTGCCTTGGAACTTCTTAATATCTCTTACGACGAGAGGACACACTGGCGCCATCTATTGGGTAGCTGTGTAAACTTGGCGGTCCGGCATTTTTTCCATTTCTCTCGCGCATCATCCTTTCTTTCTTGGCTCGAAAAACTTTTGTCAACGTTATTGACGAGCCTTTCTCAAAGGTATTACGCACATTCGACCTCGGAAATCCCGCAAACCCTTCGCTCCTGTGAAATGCAGTTCCAGAGTCACCGCATAGATGGCGCCAGCGTGCCAGTGTGTTTTGTCGTCCTAAAAATTTTTAAGAGTAAAACATATAAAATAGCGCAAAAAAGACAAGGGCAAGAAGTATACAGGACAGTATAGCGCATGTCCTGTGTACTTCTTGTCCTTGTCTTTTTTGCGCTCTTATGTTTTACTAAGATGAACCAACTAGCCCAACAACGTACCTTACTAAATTTTAAGAGGTTTCAACAGGTCTTGTCTCTCTCGGTTGTACTCGGTTACAAGTGTGTGAACGGGCCTTAAGTGTGTGAATGGGCCTTAAGGCGAAATGGAGTATCCGGGTAGAAACTGGGGGAGAGGAGGAGATAAGAGGGGAGCTCTGACTGGATGGAGGAATGGGTAAACGCGAAGCTTGCTGCTTTGGTCTCTAGTCACTCTTCGAACGCGTTAAAACGCCCAACACTGGCGTCCGACTATAGGGCCGCCCACACTAGCGAGAAAACGCGCCCGGCGCGCCGATAAATCGGTTAAGCGGGAAGATAAAGGGCGTGTCTCTGCACGCGCTCGTGGCGCTGACTGTGCTTCGGCGACATTTTGTTACTTGCCGCGATCGGCGTGCCACGCGCGTTTTCTCGCTAGTGTGGGCGGCCCTTATCACATTCGAACGTGTTCCAACAGTGAGCAGAGACAAAAGCAGCTTTGCGTCGACTCACTCATCTTTCCAGCCAGAAGTCGACGCTCCGGCGTCCCCTCTCATCTCCTCCTCTCCCTCACTTTCTACACGCATGCAGAGCGCAAGTTCGTCTGCTTCTTCCACGGGGGTTACAGTGATGTCAGAACGCCAATCTCTCATTGGCTGATTGAACAAAATAGGGGGTAGACCTCGAGGCATCTAGCATTGAGGTCTACCCACTATCCCTCCACTCAAAGCCAATCAGGGTGCAGCGTCCTTCTGACGTCACCGCAATCCCTCAGCAAGAAGCAGACGGCTTGTTCTCCAGATAAAAAGCAATCTCGCTTAAAATATGACATTCATTTAGCAAACTACAGCAAACTACAAACTAGCAAACTACTACAAGAATATACTGTCTAACGACCTGTAAGGCTCGATTCGTAATTGTCAAAATGGAACTGTGTATAGAGTCCCGGCCACGTTCGGGACGTTTTTCACGCGCTTCGTCCGCGTCAGCGCCACCTCGCGTCGGCGTGCCTCACTCCATGCCGATTTCTATGACGGCTGTGTATAGGAACTTCCAAACGGGGTAGAAGTTGCAGCAAATCTAGGGCCCTGATTGGACTATTTGAACGTCCCGTTCTTTTGCAAGCAGGAGGCGACAATGGCATTTTCGCGCCCACTGTTAGGGGTAAAACGAATCCTGACAGGAAACCGAGAAGCGCTGACGGTGACGTACCAGGGGCTATAAGGTAGCAAATCTCTGAGGCGACGTCCGTGTACGTGTTAAACAATGGCAGCTGTTTACCCAAGCCTCGAGTTTAACCCCCCCCCCCCTTTTTTTCTCTCTCTCTTACTTACTTTCTTTTGGTTAATCCATCAATGGTTTTTATTACAGAGAATGCATACTACAAATTGCTGACAGAATGTCCATTTCAGCAAATAGGTGGGTAATGTAAAAAATTGGCACATATGAAATAAATTAATACAATCATATTACAACAGTGACTAAAAGTAATTCTGTGATAAGCAAATGAGCGAGTGTCAAGATGAGGGGAGGGATATCCTATTTTAAAATATGGTGCTTTAAGGAACTACTAAAGTTACGTGAATATACGACTGAAGGTAGGAAAGTATTCTAAATTTTGGTACGATGGAATTGAAAAAGGTCGCTGCCCATATAATACGTTAGGAGATTGGGGAACGTTAAAGGGTCCAGATGTGTTAGTTCTTGATATAGTTGAGTGTCCTGGTTTACAATGTTCACTCGTAGAGGATTACTTAAGTTTCGTATAATATTTATGATACATACAATCTTGTATCGTTTAATTTCGTAAAATCTAAAGGTGTGGACGTGACAAAAAAGGTAACGCGACGGCTGTGAGTTTGATAGGAGTGGAAACATTCTTAGAGCGCGTGCCTGTTATCGCTTAAACCAGGGGCACGTTCCCCATCTCAGGGTTTACAAGATGGCGTACCAACTTGTTTTTGAGTGGAGGGTAAACCGCCCCCCCCCCCCCCCCCCCCCCCCCAGGGCCGGGGGGCGGTGCCCTTCGTATCCCTTGGGCGCCGCCGGCCAGTGTTTGCCCTATCCAGTGGCGGCTGTTTCAGGGGGGCGGGGGGGGGGGGGGGCAAAACACATGCCTTGCCCCCCCCCACTCTGAGAGCTGGGGGGGGGGGGCAAGTGCACCCCTTGCCCCCCCGGTTGGTACGCCCATGTGTGTGTTAATCAGAAAAGAAAGCCGGCCGATGGATGTGTCTAGTTGTCGGCCGGCCACGCATTTGTGACTTAAAAAAAAAGGCCAATCAGGCACCCCTGATTCGCTCCCTTGGTTTTACTGTCGAGACCGCTTTTAACGAAGTCGGTTATAACTAAATAGCGGTTACAGCGAAGTAAACACGAGTCCCCATTCCCTCTTGCACTTCGTTAATCGAAGTCGGTTGTAACGAAAGTAGCGGCTACAGCGAAGCGATCACGATTTCCCATTCCCTTTTGCACTTCGTTACAACCGAAATCGGTTGTAACGAAATAGCGGATATAACGAAGTGGTTACCGATTGCCGTTGACTTCGTTATAACTGGTCTCGACATCACTCTTTGAGAAAACAATTTCCCGCGAGTCGTGTTGATGTGGGCAACGTCGGGCGAGGCACGCCGATGCGGAAACGGGCAAAGCGACTAGAAAAACGCCATGTGGTTGGGGCTCTAAGAGGATCACCGTGTAACAAATGGTTTCGTACAAATAATGATGAGTCGCGATCTTCACGAGCCCGTCGTGCCAATGAAGCAATTACGGCTGAGGAATGGGTATGGGAGTCGTTTTTCAACCAGGGATATATTCTCCAAAAGGTCTGTCAAATGGTATCAGAAAAAGAAAAAAAAATAATGAAGGCGCAATTTGAAAGTTTGTCTTCATCTTTTAAACCTAACACACACACACACACACACACACACACTCACACACACACACACACACACACACACACACACACACACATATATATATATATAATATATATATATAAAAGAAACAAGCTTTTTAATTTGTGCTGTAGTAGTTATACCCTCAGTTAAAATAAACATGTTTTCTTTATGCCGATTACACGGTGCCCTTCAATGCACCAGTTATTGATATCTGAATATCCTAATAACCGCAAATACTAAGTAAGTGCAGGCGAAATTATACTATAAGTTGAAGTACACATTAATGGTATTCCTTTCTACATACTCGATGGGGAAAAAAATCATTATTCGGGGGGTTCGAAAAACCCCGCGAGAGCTGTGGTGTGATATTGCGCCACCGATAATCCAGCCGAGACAGCTGTACCTTGAATCTAAACACAATTTTTGAGTAAATTACCAAAGACACGATAAATGCACTGTGTCAAATCATAATCCACTTCACTTTAAATGTGATCGCAGCTGAGGAGGCCACCAAGAAGCGCCAGAAGGGCATCATCCCTAGGCTCGTTTTAGTTTTGCAGTAGGACACTTGGAGCGAGACAGAGTATAGACCTTTGCAAGTACGGCCTTCGGACGCCGCCATCTTGCTCCTGGTGTGGGTAGATCGTCTGATATAGACCTTTTCCACAAGGGCGCCGCCATCTTGAATTGTCGTCATTTCCAGTATGGGCAAAAACATAACTTTGTCGTCGCCACGCCAATAGAAGACATTTAGGATATAAGCCTAACCGTCACACATTCTCGTTTTGGCTCCCTTCTATTTTTTTACTGGTTATAGGTTGAAACGTTTTACTATTTTGTCGTCGCCCATACTGGAAGTGACGACAATTCAAGATGGCGGCGCCCCTGTGGAAAATGTTTATAGTGGAGCGCTTGCTGAGGCCTACTCAGGGCCTCAGCAGTGCTTGAGTATCAGCAGGATGGCGGCGCCCGGAGGTGATGTTTGCAAACGTCTATGCTTCCGTCCTTCAGCGACAAGATGGCCGCCAAGAATGGACTTTGTGCCCTTACAGCTCGGCGATTGTCGATCCGTTGAAGGCGTGTGATTGGACCACTTGGATGACGTTGTGGTTGAGAATCCTGCGCGGAAGAGCGTCACTTTCACGTCACATATACATTCACGCGTATCGTCTAAGTGTTATAGTTCTCGCACTTTTTTTTTAGGCATTGAGAATGTACAGAGGTGTGTAATGCGTGCGACCTTAATGGTTGAGCGGATGCACCCTGAGGGACTAAAAATATAATAAAAAAAAAGGCATTCGTCCGCACTAATGAACCGTTAATGGTGTTTTAATGGTCCACGCAAGAATAATATTTATCCTACAAAAACAAAATTAGTAGTATCGTAGAGACAGTTTGCCCTGACATGTTGACAAACAGCAAATTCATTGAACTTTTTTTTTTCTTTGGATGATTGCATTTTGCGCTAGAGCTCTGGTTTCTTTCATACAAAAATAACTTTCTTGACCTGCTGGTTTTGTGCCAGGAATAGAACCTCCTTTGAGCTTCAGTCCGTACCCAGTGAAGAATAGCGTTTCGAAGTAGTGCATCGCGTGGATTCAATTGCCTACGGAACTCCTTGGTGGTAACCTTTACAGTACGCCTCCTGGAACGCGTCATTGACTGGTGTGCGTAGCGTCCTATTTCACTCATGAACCTAAGACAGTCCCGAAGTGTCAACTAATGACGTCATAAAAGCCAGAGTGCCATGCTGTCGAATGTCGCGATCCTGATGGTTAACTATAGAAGTTCTGGGGGAAAACAAAAAAACGCACGAGAACACGTAAGCGTCGCTGTCATCGCAGCGTGCCAACTCTTGATTGCCGAAGCTTCCGCTTACTGCTAAGTTGGAGACCGACCTGCAAAGGAACAGGCGTCTGACACGTCCACCATCGGTGCTGTTACACCACCAGGATCGCGGTCGGCAACAACATGACAATTTTATGACGTCATCAGGCGGAAATCGAAGGTCGCTTTCCTGGACGCGGTATAAACACCAGTCGGAGACGCGTTCCAGCACCGTAGTTACACTTTGCTACAATAAATAGCTCCACAGATGCAACGTGCTCACACTCAGGCCTACGCCAACGCTTTTTCTTTAGCAAACTATGCAGAGAGCAAGTCGTCTGCTTTGTGCGGAGGAGTGGTGATGACGTCAGAACGACGGCGAGCTCTGATTGGCTGATTGAAAAAAGTAGTTGGTAAACCTCGAGGCACCTAGCATTGAGGTCTACCCACTATTTTTTAATCAAAGCCAATCAGAGCTTAGCATTGTTCTGACGTCACCGCCACTCCTCCGCACAAAGCAGACAACTGGCTCTCCGTATAACCACCACTCACAGTCAGCATTTTTGTTTTCGATCTGAAATGTGTAACTTTTAAATTAAACATTTTTGCGAATTTTCTTAGAATCACACCGCGTCTGCGTGTACTTGTTCTCTACACCCCATGCAAAGTGTAAAATCGTGAGTGCGTAAAATAAACGATCTTTTAAGAAGTGATTCCAACTCACAGGGTTCCGGCTTGGACAGAAAGACATCCAGTTGGCAACAATGCGATGCGATTACTGTCCAAGTCTCTGGAAAAAAAAAATTGAAGAAAAATTGACATGTTATTTATCACAGCTCAATTCACCCACTCGTTCGCTTGCTCAGCCCGTAATGAGAAATATAAATATATTACTAATATATGTAAATTAAATTTTCCCCAAAAATACGCCTAGGGAAGCTCAGAGAAACATCACTTTGACACCGAGGTTTCGCGTCCGTTCTCTATTTTCAATCTCATCTAATAAAACTGGGCAGTCTTGGTACACGCGCTGCCTCCCCCCTCCCCCCCCCCTCTTCCCCTCTTCCCCCCCCACGTTTCATCGGTTCTATGCAAATGAGAGAGCACCCAGCGGTACATCAGTTGAAACCGTTTGCATCCGAACACTCAGCGAAGCTCCCGTTCAATTTCAATTAAAGCGTAGTGGCCCGTGTACAATAGGCAGGTTCGATTTACCTCCCGCATCGGAGCAGACAAGCGTAAGGTAATCTACTTCCGGTACGTGTATTGAGATACGAGCGGAAGTACACCGCCCTGCACTCTTCTTCATCGGTGCAGGAGGCGCGGGTACATCCAACATCATTCCATCAACTCAGTTGGCAAACTCCCACGGAGAGCGTAATCCCTTCTAAGACACGCGCTGATACACGTCAGTTTCCGCTGATAACGCCACAGATTCGAAAATGCTGTTTGAAGCGCCATCATTCTTGCCCGCCGCGGCCGTGTTTTGAACAGCTGTTGCCAAGACGCGCCGCAGCCAGCCAGAAGGTTGGCGCTTCGAACAGCGTTAGCACGGGTGAGGGGTACGAGAAGGGGTCACGCTCTCCGTGGGAGTTCGCCTGCTGAGTTGATCGAGTAAAGTTGAAACAAACAGTTGACTCCACCACCCACTTTGCACACGTCACGGTCTGAACAACCTGGAGCAACTTGAAAATAGAAAACATATCACTCCTTCTGTTTTTCTCCACCAACACAAACACACACAACAAAAGGTTTACTTAAAGTGAAACGGAGTATAGAAAAGTTCCATATTATGTGTCGTGTAGAATAATGCGTATACGATGTAAAAAGACAGTAATTATAGGAGCTCGGTCATCATGACTAACCCTGGTAAGCGCATAATATGTGATAGGTCTTCCAGGGAAGAAGGGAAGGGCGTCTGATCGGCACCGCCTATCGAAGATTCGCTTTCATTTCTGAAACACGCCAAGAGATGGCGCAGCAAGGATAGGAAAGGTCGCGAAGCGCCAATCAGTTCGCTTTTGCGTGCTCCGATCACCGATCCTGGATAGCTCGGTCAGCAAAAGAACTTCGCTCACCATCTCAAGGTGCTGAGTTCAAATTCCGCCGGGGGAATTGAAGACTTTGAGTATGGTACCCTATAGCCAGCCGGCAACGGCCAGGCGGCGCCAGCAGAGTGGGAGCCCTCGGTTATGCCCTGTCTAGCTGTAACTTGGCTGAGGGTGCACGATAAGCCTCACATTGCGTACCGACGGCCTCGATATGCACTACGGATACAAGCGCAGCGCACACATGTTGGAGCATGAAGAAACGAAAAGCCTGATACTTCTTCGCAGTAAGAGACCATTCTGATTATACGTTCACTTAAAAAAAAAAAAAAAAAAAGAAGAGTACCGAAAGGAGGTAACAGACCGCCTATACCACCCTCCTCTCGGCCAGGGGGAAGCGCTTTGCTTGTTACCTCCTCAGACGCAGCAGACAATAGCGCCCTCTATTAAGAATGCGTCGCTACAGGGTAAAGTTCGCCGCGAGTGAGCAGCAACAAGGGAAATATTACTTCCCGGGGGTGCACCTGTTTGGGCGCTGCGATTGGCTGTGGAAAGGTGAAAACGAGAGCGCTAATTGGTCTCCCCGTATTGCACGCCACTCTTCGGCGCCACCAGAGTAATAGCTCACGTTTAAACAACGCAGCCCACACTCCCAGGCATACTCAGTGTTTCTTGGTTCAGTCGCTAGATGGCGCTAAACCAAACAGCATTGCAGGTTTCCTATGGGCATGACACTTTGCAGTGCAGGTTCTTCGTTACAGCCAAACGTTATACGGAACTTCATAAAAATCAATTGATAAATCACATTCTGCGTAAAAAACACACACACACTCAAAAATACACTTATACTATTATACTTATACTCATATAGTATAAAATACTATATGAGAACAATACAGGTTCTGCAATTCTTTGCAACGTTCTTATGTTCGCATCTTGTGACCCCGCGGAGAATATACATTTGTCAGGCTGAGCAACCAAGATCGAATTTACTCCATTTGTAAGTCTGACCGCGCAGTCGATCTCTCGATCCAATAGAGACGATCAAGCCGCGACAAAAGTGCCTCGTCACGATGCTCCTCGTCTTTGTCTGTTTGCTATCGCTAACTAAAACAATCACGCACTCAAAAAAAGAAAAAAAGCGCGGTCAGAATTTTGAGCATTTCTTGTGCTTATAGCGTTGGTTTGTTCGATGATCATGATAGCAAAAACGCACAAAGGAAAAGATCGCCTTGACAATGCATATTTGGCCAAATCATGATTAGCTCCATCGGATAGTTTATAGCGAAGGCTGCGTTCCGACTTCTGGCGAAACGGAGTATAACTTCCCGCTATCTAAACATACATATATTATAGTTTTTCTTTTTTCAACATTGTAAAACCCGAGACGTAGGACAAAGGGAGAAGAAAAAAAGGGGACAACACAGACACAGGTCTCAAACTCAGCTGAATATTTATTCCCCCAGCCTCGCTTATAAGGACAACAAACCACCATCCCTCGGCGCATGACGTCGCACTGTTAAACACTCTCTAACCCACCCTTTCCACTGCCCCCTCCGCAGTTCGTAAACACGATCAACAAGCCAACTCAGACCCAGACCTGAATCATTTCCCCCAAACTTCAATCTTGACGCCGACACCAGGCGGGAAGCAACAACCGCTCCACAGATCTCTGGGCCAAAATAAGCCTATAATTTTAACCTTGAGGACGTCGGTGGAACGCGACAAAGCGTGTGGCCTCCAGCGGCGGCGTTTTCTAACTCTTCCCCTCCTAATCCCCTATCTCTCCCAAAAAAAAAAAGTTTACAACAAAAGCATTTTTGAGGAACCTTAAAAGAGATGCGTACAGACACATACTTCCAAAAACAAAACAAAACCAGGAAACCCTGGCTCACACAACCAAAACACACTCAAAGGCTTAGAAATCTCTTCGTTGTCTCGTTTATAAATGTTGACGGGTTACTAGTACAGTTGGCTGTGCTGTATATTTTAGTAGTTTCGATAAGGATTCTTTTAGGTGCATCTCTCTCCCTCGAATCATCGTTGTCTTATTCCACAGCGGCCTGCAATCGTCGCTTTCACCTACGTGTTTCGCGATCTCCGAATTTTACGAGTTAGATGCGACTGCTCTCTTCATACGCCCCTCCGCACTCGAGCGGAGTACTGTAAACAACTTCTCCCTCATACTCCACCTCCCCTGCCCTGTGTTTTTTTACACATCCCACATAAATCCTTGTAAAAGGCGTCAACTTACTTAGCTTAAAATCATATTTAAATACTACCGAAACACCGAAACGATATGCCACCTCTTTCAAATTATGAGAAACCGCAAGGTAAAAAGGTACAACTAAAAAAATTCTCCAGCTGTTTTTCTTTAGTTCCTTACTACTGATCCGATCTGTAAGCCTCAAACAAACTTTTGCAACCAGTTCTGATGGGTACCCTGCCAACTTTATTCTTAACTGCTGGCTCATCAGCGCTGATTGTAAACGATGTGCACAAGACTTTCTCAAGGCGTTGTGCAACACCGACATCACGACACCTCTTTTTACTGTTTTTGTGTGGCAGCTTGCAAAAGTCAACAACGGTTTCGGCTGGGCCTTCCCGTAATCCCAGCACAGGCCGCCCTCTTGAAATAATCTAAGATTCAGAAACTGTAAGCATCCATTGCTTGGCCCTTCCATTGAAAACTTTAACTCAGGCATTGAGTCTCTTATACACTTTACAATTTTTACTTCCGAAAAGTCATCGAAAGTGCAAATCTAAATATCATCAACAAACCTTTTAACAATTGCGGTTCCTCTCTGCACCCCACTTAAAAACTTCTAAACCTCTCGATCGAGAGTCCTCAAATAAATTTCGGACAAAACCGGAGCAATCGCCGAACCGATGCACACACCCTCGTTTTGCACGTACTCATATCCCTAATACCCCACCGTGGTCGAACTCAAGTACTTTTCAACAATTCAACGAAACTTCCTACGTCAATGCCTGTCGCTGACTGTAATCTAAGTTCTCCTGCAACCATTCCCTTGCGATAAGAAGCAGTTTTGACAGGTTTAATTAATGAGTAGTACAGGTCCTTTATGTCTAACGAACACATTTTACATGGCCTGCCATGAAAGCCATTCAACACCCCTACCAACTCATCCGAATTCTTCAGTACCAATGGGTTCACTAATTCCACGGCTGTCAAATATTTTTGCAAAAACTTAGACAATGCACCTTGCCAAGTTCCCAACTCATTCACGACGATCCTTAGTGGAAAGCCTACCTTGTGATCCTTTAGGAAGAACTTCACTGAAAGCGAACTCTGGGCCCTCTCTCTGAGAGACTTCATTATGTCAGAAAATTCGCAGTTTTTCAGTATATTGATTACTTCTTTTTTCAACTTCTTCACGTTCAGTTTTTTTAATAAACCATCAAACGCCTCATGCACCTTTGATTGAAACACTGCTCTCGGCAATACCCCAAACTTCGCCAAATTATCTGTTTGCAACAAGGCCAGATCATTGTCTCTTATTTCTTTTTTTGATTGAAGTTTAAAGATTAAAGATTAAAGTTGGCAGGGTACCCATCAGAACTTGTTGCAAAAATTTGTTTGAGGCTTACAAATCAGATCAGTGGTAAGGAACTAAAGAAAAAACAGCTGGAGAATGTTGTAGTTATACCTTTTTACCATGCGGTTTCTGATAATTTGAAAGCGGTGGCATATCGTTTCGGTGCTTCGGTAGTATTTAAGTCTGATTTTAAGCTAAGTAAGTTCACGCCTTTTACAAGGATTTATGTGGGATGTGTAAAGAAACACAGGGCAGGTGAGGTGGAGTGTGAGGGAGAAGTGGTTTACAGTATTCCGCTCGAGTGCGGAGGGGGTATGTGGGCCAAACAAAGCGGTGCATTAAGGATCGTATTGCTGAGCACAAGAGAGCAGTCGCATCTAACTCGCAAAATTCGGAGATCGCGAAACACGTAGGTGAATGCGACGATTGCAAGCCGCTGTGGAATAACACAACAATGGTGGCGAGGGAGAGAGATGCACCTAAAAGAATCCTTATGGAAACTATCAAAAATAAACAGCACAGCCAACTGTATTAGTAACCTGTCAACATTTATAAACGAGGCAACCAAGAGATTTCTAAGCCTTTGAGTGTATTTTGATTGTGTGAGCCAGGGTTTCCTGGTTTCGTTTTGTTTTTGGAAGTATGTGTTTGTACCGATCTCTTTCAAGGTTCCTCAAAATGTCTTTGTTGTAAACTTTTTTTTTTTTAGGAAGAGATTGGGGATTAGGTGGGGGGGAGTTAGAAAGTACCGCCGCCGGAGGTCACACGCTTTGTCGCGTTTCACCGACGTCCTCAAGGTTAAAATTATAGGCTTAGTTTGGCCCAGAGATCTGTGGAGCGGTTGTTGCTTCCCGCCTGGTGTCGGCGTCAAGTTTGAAGTTTTGGGGAAATTGATTCAGTCTGGGTCTGAGTTGGCTTGTTGATCGTGTTTACGAACTGCGGAGGGGGGAGTGGAAAGGGTGGGTGAGAGGGTGTTTGACAGTGTGACGTCATGCGCCGAGGGATGGTGGTTTGTTGTCCTTGTAAGCGAGGCTGGGGGAATAAATGTTCAGCTGAGTTTGAGACCTGTCTCTGTGTTGTCCCCTTTTTTCTTCTCCTTTTGTCCTACGTCTCGGGCTTTACAATGTTGAAAGTTCACCAGCTCGCTTGCATCTTCTCTGTAATTTCTTTCCTTTTTTTTTTTTTACTTAAAGTGAAACGGGTGCTAGGAAGGTTTCTTTTTGTGCGTCGGTCGAGACGAATAACACTCACGATAAAAAAAAATAAAAAAAAAGTTATGGCAAATTGCAGGGCAGTTGTGTTGCATACGTTGAACTTTTTGCATCACGTGACTTAGGTAACGTGACGTCGATTTTTTATCTAAATTTAGCGGGGAAACTGAATTGGTGCGCAGGTCAAGGGGACGTCAATTTTCCTGCTAAACTTTACGGTGGAATCGACGTCACGTGACCTATTCACAGATTCCATTTTCCCGCTACATTTAGCGGAGAAAATGAATTGGTCTGTAGGTCTGTGAAGTCCCACAACGTAACACTGCACGCGATGCATTATGTGACGTCACGGGCCACGGCTTCGAGAAATGCGGGTTCACGAAATGCGGATCCCACTAGACAAAAAACGTGACACGTTAAAAAAGAACACTATAAGAAAGTTATATAAAAGATCTGATAAAGACACCGCCTTTGTTCTTCTTTGAATGAAGTTTTATACGGGTATCTCGAAGTACAACTTTTGGCAAATTGAGCAAACAATTTAGAGCAGAAAATATACTTCAACAATACTTAAACGAGTGCGTGACAAATAAATAAATCCTTAGGTGTATTTTGAGACGTTGTATTCTGTTCGTCCCCTTCTGTGTTCACGAGTCTCGGGTTTTTGTTACCATGAACCAAAGAAAAGATAAGCATTCCCTTGAGCGCACACACTCAGATTAGGACCCGCAGCACGGTGTTTCTCTTTGTTCAACAATATGTGAACGGCCTTCCCTCGTTGCCCAAAATGAAGAAACGGCGACTCCCCCTGAATATTGAAACCATCGTCCCTGGCAAAGTGTGCCATAGGAAATATGCTATTGAATAATGCAGTTGCAAATATGGAAGTACACGTCTTTTATTGATTTTATTTTACCTGCCTGTATTACACCTTTTTACATAATACCCAAATGGAACACAGAGGAGAGTGAATAATACCTTTTAATATTTGAGTTGAAGATGCGGGCTGCACAGCGACAATGTTTTGAAGAAAAGGTAAACAAAAAGAAACGTAATTGTGTGTTTTAGGACGTTTTATTATCTTTGAATCTCCATACCTTATGTATGAAACAACAAGTATTGATAAGGATCGCAAATCTAGTCAAATGCGGATTTGAACTCCCGACGGCTCAGAAAGCATACATTTGAGCCATTTTTGCTTGCACGAGATTTTCGAATTATGAAGTCGTCTGCCGTTACATTTATTTTAAGAAATAAGTCGAGACGTCTCATCGCCCTCGCATGCTTCTGTAACTTCAATTTTTTGAAGAAAAATGTATCAAAAAGTATTTTTCCGCAGCAGAAGAGTGTCGATACACATCTATAGTAACATTGAAAGGAAACTTTTTCCTCTTTTGTTGTAATTTTGGAACATTTTTGGAGTTTGTGCACAAAACGTTTTGTCCCTAATATTTTCCTACCACAACCAAATCCGGTATGCATATGCTTTAGGATGTGTAGAATGCAACGATCAACGTTTGGCTAGAATGTATATTCTTATATTTATGAAAACAAAAACGAGATTGTTAGCCCTTTCAAAATGCAATTTTTGCAATTTCCAATTATTTTAAAGTATAAGGAGCCTTACACACTATTTTTTGTTTTTGTTCATTGCACTCAGTGGTTTAAAATTAGTTAATGAGTTTATTTTTCTAGACTCTTTTAAGTGTGTTGCCATGCCCCAAATTTGCGCGAGAACATGTTTTCTTTGTCATGTGTATTGCATCTAGTGCATAAAAAACAAACTATACAAAAACTAACGCCGGAGTTTAAAAAAAGTAGAGCAAGTACTATATAGGTTGTAAAAATTATCTTCAGTTATCATAAATAATTGACAAAAAGTTTACATGGCACCTGTCAAGATGATCTGGATGCTTTGAAGTTTCGTGAGCGATTTGCGATTCGAAAATTTCCCCAAGTAACTTAAGAGAAAAAGAGGCTTAAGCAATCAGCGAGTATTATAAAGCTTTAATCCGACGGGCATCAATTAGAGACTTAGCAAATTTCTATTCGACGACATAATATCTCTACATATTTGCCTGTATTCACGCGGCAATAACTCACCTATATATGGACGGATTCCCTGTCGACACTAGCCTCAACCGCAAGCATTGTGACTCCATTAAGCTTAGTCAGAAGACGTCCTCAACAGCGGCTGAACTAGTAGGACTTCAACAAGCTCTAAAATTTATATTAACCATGCGATGGCTCAAACACGGAGAGTGTTTTCAGACTGTAAACAGGCACTCCAAAGCATTTCTTACCTACGAGGAAGTGAAAATGAACAAATTGTTTTTACACTTTCATACGATTTTCAGAAATGTGTTGATATATAGCAGACACTTTGTCGAGTTTCAGTGGATTCCTGTACACTGCAAGACACCTGGAAATGAGGCGGCAGATACAACTTCAGCCCATTTCTTATTCTCCAAATCGAAAATATACCCTAGCCCGCACCGTGTGTAACTGCAACTGGTGTAACTGTGCGGAAACCCATATTAGGTGGATGTACTTTTTTGCTATACAGAAAGGGAACTTGTAAAGAACATTGTGTCACATGTAGACTGACCATTTACGAGACCAAAAAACACTAGGGGCCTGAGACTTAAAGAACAGAAGGCTGCAAACTCTCTTCTACGTGTTTTATCCGCAAGGAAAATGGTATATTATCCATTATTTGTGTTCCCGTGCAAGACGAACAGTTCTATAATACCGCTAAAAGTATATGTACTCATTTGAACTTCGTGCATGGTACATAGAACTCCTGTCCTCTGGACGGACATTTGTGCCATGCAAACGCCGAACATTCGGTGCTTTCAGTTTTAATGGGTTCGCATTAAAACTAAAAGCACCGAATGTACGGTGTCTTTCGTTTGTCAGTGCCGGGGAGAGAAGGACAATGAAGGCAGAGGGTGACGCGTGCGATGCTCCCATTGGTCCAAAGCGCTGACGTCAGCACGCGTCAATCTCTCTCTCTCTCTCTCTCTCCGGCGCTGACAAACTGACAGACACTGCCGGGTTTTTTCGTAAAAACGCGTCCCTTCCGTTTTCGTCAAGGTCACACTGACAGCTGGTGCTGAGCCAGGGAGGTAGACCCGCCGCGGCGCGGCTGAGTGCGGGTGTGCTCAGTCAGCACCTCTCTATATAAGAAAGCCTAAGTGCTGAATTTTGCTGCGTCACTAAAGAAGGCCACCGTAGGCCACAGATTGGACAGGACTACTGTGTTAGCGTTCGGAAAAGGAGTCGTGTGTGTGCGAATAGTGGTTCGAATCGAATAGCAAAGCGTCATTCATAGTTCTTGCATTGTTGAAAGAACCGGTCGTCTTGGCTTCCCCTTGCATTGTCAAAGCTACGAATGACGAATAGTGGTTCGAATCGAACCACTATTCGCAGAACCCTAGAGTCTTGTTCCCGCTGATTGGACACAAGTTACAACTCAACGCTGACGCAGCGATCGTCTCCAGTCTGTGGCCCACGGTGGCCTTCTTTAATGACACGGGAAAATTCAGCACTTAGGCTTTCTGATCTAGGAGGTGTTGGCTCCGTTGCCGCTCCGGCATCGCCGGTTGTTCTTCGCTCCTGGTTTCCGTAGTATCGCTGCGTGGGCTGTGATATGCGTGTGTAGTTAAAACGATGAATGCTGTTCCCTCTACGAGCGATATGGATTCGGCTTCTTCCACGAGTGGTATGGATGTGATTCTTACCACGAGTGATCTGGACGACCCTATTCAAGTGCGTCGGCGTACTCTGAGAGGCAGAGTACATAAAAGGGGGCGATTAAAATGAATTTGTTGGACTCTTAGGAAATGCGTTTGTGTTACCCTGTTCCCCCATAAAGATGCCTAAAAAACGGCAGCAAAAAATAGAGGAAGCCATAACAGAGAGCCAAGACAGAAAAAGTGAAGGGGTCAGCTAGCGTTAGCGTTTCCCAAAGGGGGGCGTGTGTGGCGTTTCGCAAGGGTCATGCTAACGAAATTCCTTAAGAATCCACCAATGTACCTTACTGTATTCTTGTGACATTTTCGACGCTACGGCTCTCCTGAATATATGTAGGCGCAGGATCCTGCACTCGGTGTTAACGCGGGTAATGGCTAGATTCTCACGTCTCTTCTATCGTCTCTCTTTCTTCCTCCTGCCGTCTCCCCATCCCCTTCCCCAACTCCGAGTAGTCAACCGAGGCAGGCCGCCTAGGTTAACCTATCTGTTTTCTCCTGCTGCTATCATCATCATCATCCTCTTCTTGTTCTTCTGATACCTCTTACAGAAGGCACGGCGTTCGCCGGAAGCATGATAACTGAAGTATCAGCGGGTGCGTCTCAAGCATGTCGAAAGCCCGTTTGCTTCATACATATACACGCCTTGAACATTGGAAAGGCAGTTATTTTTCTATGACCAATGGGGCGGGACCTTTATGAACAAAGAAGAAATACACCACAGACGGCGTCTGCTGACGGGCTTCTGTATGATGTACTGGCAGTGTGACCTCTGCTTTAGACATTCGCGATATGCAAAGAAAAAAAAAAAACTTTCAGCTTTTCTACTTTGGTGAAGAAGGAAGACCAGAAAAGCTGTATTATGGTGGGAATGAAGCAATGGCCGGCCGCAAGTCGCGAAAGGTTGCTGCCGTCACTTATAGATGGCGGTAGCTGTCCAGGGTTCTGTGTCATCAGGTCGTTTGAGGACGGACACGACCCCGGGGAAACTAGCCCTTAACAGCTCCGCTGTAAAATATCCAACAAAATGGCAACACCCGTATCGCTCGCATTTTAGCCTTTATAACGCTCGGATTTTATATAATATAACGCTCGCATGTTAGCCTTTATAGTTGTTGTTGAAAACAACTTGGTCATTCGCTGTTCCAAGATGAACCTTCCTGCTTTTCGCTCGACAGTGGCGTCGCGGTAAAAAGCTCCGACTAGATGATCCTTATATGGTTGGCAATCTCTGTGCTATATCGTTTGATTTACATTCGAAAAAAACACTTTCAGCCTTTCCAGTCTGGTGAAGAAAAAAGACCAGCGAAGCTGTACTATGGTGGGAATGAAGTAATGGAAGGAATTCAACGGTAGAATAAACGAACGTGCGCTCCAAACCCGGGCCGACTTGATAGAAACAGCGTCTACACCGCGACTAGCGGAAAAAAAGCACTGCCAAAGCCAGCGCACCAGCCGAGCGGGACTCAGCCTCGTCTCAAGACGCTCGCGCGCCCCACCCTTTGCACGGTTTTTTTTCAGCCAGTCCGTCAGACAGCTGAGACTAACGTTGGCTGAGACGCTGTTCGAGCAAGCCGGCCCAGAGCTAACGGTCATCGAGACGCCCAGATTGAACGCTTCTATTTCACGCTTTAAATGGCGTTTCCAATGTTGTGACGTCACGGTCTGCTGATTGATCGACGCTGTATCGCACCTTTAGTATACGCTCTAACCGCGGGGGGAGTATTCGGCGCTGGCGGCGGCCTTTGCTCCACCCATTGGCCAGGCCCTCCCAATATGCGGCTGTGGGCTAACTTTAGGCTAACGCTGTTCGAAGCGCCAACCTTCTTGCTCGCTGCGGCGCGTCTTGCAACGGCAGTTCAAAACACGGCCGCAGCGGACAAGAAGGATGACCCTTCAAACAGCATTTTCGAATCTAGGGGTTATCCGCGGAAACTGACGTGTGTCAGCGCGTTGCTTCGAAGGGATCACGCTCTTTGTGGGAGTTTACCAACTGAGTTGATCGAGTAACTGCAACAATACTAAAAAAAAAACAAAAAAAAACAAACAAACAAGGTAGCTGGATGTAATTTATGGTAATAAAACCCTGTACTCAGGAACACAGAAGACGTTGTGTTGTGTTCGTCCCCTTCTGTGTTCCTGGGTCTCGGGATTTATTATCACGATCAAGTAACTTCGGTTTGTTTTGTGTTTTGACACCGTAAAACCCGAAACAAAAGCAAAAAAAAAACAACAATAACACAGGTATACACATTAAAGCGTTGTTCGTTGTCCTCTTTGGCCCCCGCATCCGGTTTTAGCATGATGATTAAGAATCAGCCGCCTGCCTATTAACGGTGCTTTTTCTTTTCCTTTTCTGTCTTCTGTTTATTTGCATGACCTTGTGTTTAGACACTATTTAAACACAAACTGTTTTTGGGAAAAAAATTTCTGCTGTGTTTGAGAATTCGCGTTTGTCCCGTTCCCTTATTTGACTTCAAGCCTCTTGTGATTGCTTATTATCGGCGGCGCAACCGGGCCTGGGCATTTACAAGAGACTTAAAAACGGGCTTGGGCCCCTCCAGGCGTGAGAGGTCGCAAGTATATGGGAACCTTCCGTGTAAAAGGGAGTATAGAAATCACGAGCAAGGAAAGAACGCAAAAACTACCAATGAGATGCAGAGGCCAAAGCCGGTTATCAAAAGGACATAAGGACAATCATCACAATTTTTTTCTCTTTTTTTTTTTTTGCGTTGTTTGGGACTCCATTGCTAAGACCAACATTAACTTGACAGGGTGCAAAAAAAAAAAAAAAAAAAAAAGCTGTACGTTTTATACAATTTGATTGCAGATCAACTTCCTCAGTTATGAAAATGTTTAACGAGTGAGGGCTTAAGGGAGCTACTGGGTGTTGGAAGAAAAATAGCGCGCCTAAAGTTTCTGTGTCGGATATTTTTATGCGCAGCTAAAAGTAGATCCTTATGTTTCTTTTAAATATGTTACCAACAGGTCGGTTCCTTTAAATCATGCAATTTTGGTATCGCGCGACGCGGAACGTTCGCGATATTTTATTGAACGTACGCATCACAATCATATTCTCAGAACATTTATGCGTTTAACTAATTTTTTTGTTAAAACGATAAATGGTTGAAACAAAATTTCCATAACGCATTGTTAGTTTTATGAACGTGTCTGGATTGGAAAATGGGCTATCTTCGTTTCAGCTTCGGTCCGAGCGCGGGCAATGTTATGAGCCAAAGGGCCAATCAAACAGCGAAAGAGGCACAACGTCATGGCGTGCTCTCTGCAGTTGGTAGGACCAGCCGGTGTTCGCTGTCTCTCTGTGCGTGCTCCTCCGCCGGCTTGTCCTATCAAGCGCAGAGAGCACGCCATGACGCGGCGCTTTTTGCGCTGTTTGATTGGCCCTTCGGCTCATAACATCGGCCGCGCTCGGACCGAAGCTGAAACGAAGTATAGCTATGATGTTTTGTGTGCTTTTCTGTTTTATGTGCGTTTTTCTGTAGGAATATATATTTTTTTTTGGCTATGAATTGTGACGCATTAGGAGATGCTTTCGAAAAGTGTTTTCCTTTTGTATGTGCTTCAACTGCGACGCATCAGACTTGCCTTCAAAGAAGTGTTTACATTTATCTTAACGGAGGTACAACTTGCTTGTACGCTGTATCTAGTATATCTCCCTGTAATGACCCATAAGCCGACAGTATCTGAAAAAAAAAAATATATAAATATATAAAGAAATAATATATGAAGCGGTAATGACTAGCCGAAAAGAAGGAAACACAAGTAAAGACCCCTCCCTATAGGGAGTATTCACTGGCGGCCATATCTGTGTGCGTGGTTGCTGAGCGCGTGCTGACGGCGAGCTTCGTCAGTTCTTTTGCAACGTGCATCCTACACCATCAAGCCTGTATGTCTTAGCAGGCTATTAATGTAAGCGGGTTCTGAGCATGCGCCGTAAACATCTCCCTCAAATATGTCGTCCAGTGAATGCCCCCTATACAGAGAGTTTGGTCAATGGGAGGCGTGGGCGGAGTCAGGGCGTGCACCAGACGCAGAAGGAAGGCTTGGCATGCTCTCTTGGCCAACCAGAAGCCTAAAAGGATGCCCTAGCGGTAGAAGCGAGAAACTGTTTTAATCAAAAATATATGGTGGTATATGGTTTTGATAAGCGCGCAAGAGTGAAGCATAGTGACCCTCTATGGTTGAAAATAGGGCGCACGTGATGTTTCGATCATGATCATGCAGAAAGATGTAAGAAACTAATGTGCCGCTCAAACTCTGTTTTGATCAGACGGGGTGTGACCGCTCGGACGGCAGATTCGCGGCCCTCGGCCCTTGGCGTACGGATTATGTCGATCGTTCCGCTAGCCGTACTCTTCCACCATGATTTTGGATGACCGGGATTGAAACATCACGTGCGCCATATTTTCAGTCAGCGAGAGTTACTCCGACGCACTTATTAGATTTGTTTCTTGCGACCACCGCCAGGGTATTATTTCCGGCTTCTGGTTGGCCACATTCAAATTTCTGAAGACGCCCTGGAACACACCCAGCCCGCTTTCGGCCAATGGCGCCTCCTCATTTTTCTCCTATACTTCCCAACGAGTGGCCAAACTCTCTACATCTGCTCTCTTGCTGGCGCTGTCGACACACAGGGGCTTGACCGATTTCGATGCGGAACGTTCGCGCTGTTTTATTGGGTGTACACGCTAAACGTACGCATATTAATCGCGATGAACTAGATTACCCAGCACTGAGTTTGAGCTCCATCTGAGCATGAAGAACGTACCCTGATATATAGCGTCCTGTGACTAATGAAGGCGCCCTATTTTCCCTCTCAAAACGGGAATTAATTCATCTATATGTCTTTGCTGTCTCTGTTCCTCTATCATAAAAGAAACACTGTAAATGTATTTGGGGCACACCTCGTATGTTTCCTTTGAATATAAGAATATTAATATTAATGTTTGTTGTCGGTCTACATATTTTTCCTGTCTTTATCTCTCTCTTACCCGTCTCTGTATTTCTGGGACTTCGCCTGTTTCGTTGCCTGTCTGTCTGTCCTCTTCTGTTTCTAAAAAAAAAAAAAAAATATCACACCGCCTATAATGGCATTTGCACCCCGCGCATCCAAACAATAACGCGCAGCGAACAAGGCTGCAAAAGTAATTTACCCCTTCACCGCGTCAAAAAGAAAAACAAAAATGATGGATGGATGCACGTAATTGGCTGCGCCCTTTATAATTGAGCGGTAGCTTGCGCCACCTAGCATGGAAACCAAAAGTATGACACATTTCCTCGCCCTTCTAAGCCCCGAAAAAGTTAACAGTTTCAGGTTCGCCAACACGTGAAAGTATACGAAACGGGGCCAAAAACAAAAGTTTTATTCGCGAGATGTCCAGCATTGAAGGGGAGCCTGTCCTATCAGAAAAGTGCACGAGCCTTGCACAACACGGCGGCAAATGTTGCGGCCGAGTTGCGGCGATAAGCGTGCACCATACACACCGTGTCGTATACGAATGGATCGCGGACGACGCTACGGAGCCATCGAAACCGTTACAACGCCGCGAGACTATCACGTGAGGCTAGAGTTTGACTCAGCGGCGCGCCGGGCGCGGGGTCACGTGATATGTTCGCAGTGCTGGATTGGCTGGCATGAAGTCCGGTACGGTCCGTGGAAACGTGAAACGGAACATAGCGTCAAACGGAGAGCAAACGGTAGAACAAACAAACATAGGAAAAACAGCGCCCGTTTCGCCGACTATGGCGACTCCAGCGAGAGTGCTCAGAAAGAACCAAACGAACAAACAAAAAAGCAACCTGCGCGGAATCGGGAGAGTTTTGATTGAGTGGATGGGGGCCTGCTGTTATCGCTGCAAAGATACTACGTGCCGCTGGGTATATGCTGTGTTAAGCAAGAAACCAATGACGCAACAACCGCAACGAAAGAATCCAGCTATAGCTGCATGAGGTAACCACGCCCGGATGGTGTTGTCGAGGTCTGGGACTGTACCCCAAATTACCCAAGCGTCAAGGAGAATGCGGGGATTGGCGTTCCACGCGTCGCACGCGCTGACCTTAGCAGTAGTAACTGATCTAAAGCAAACACCTAAAACAAATTGTATCTTGCACGCGCGTTCGTCAACGCTTTATGTTGGTTATTTACTTCGAATCTTTTATTCGGAGAAGGCATGCGCGTGTGGCGCGTGGAACACATAATTTAGCCATCGGTCTATTGCCGAATGTGAGCATTCACTCGACGTGCAGGCGCTTCAACATGGCCGCTGCGAGCGTCTTCATAGCTGTTTTCCATGGAACGTCGTCGCAGACGAATGACGCCAACTCAGCGATTGAACCCGATGCCGATGCGTCCTTCGACGTGTTGATTGGACCCGAGGCCCAGCCGGCCGATGTCCAATATGCGTCTTCGCTTAATCTGACTGCGACGACGTCACAATTCACAGGCTTTGATTTTTTTAAGTGGCATCGGCTCCAACCGACGGTGTTGTATAGAGACTAAAGCCGGTTCCTTTTCGCGTTCTGAGTATGAACCGAGGCGACAGCCGAGGCGCAGTCGGCCGCACGTGGAAATATAATGCATATAACACACAGACAACACACATACGTAATAGCCTCCTATATACTGACGAAGCCTGGGAGATCGACACGAGAAGCAGCCGCCGAAATGAAAAAGGGGGAGCAACAGACAACGGATGAGAGGAGACTCAGGAGAGCCACGTGACTGGCGCCCCGCTGCGGCGAGACGCCGAAACACACTTCTCCCGAGCGGACAAGTGTGTTTCGGGTCCTCGCCGCTGTAAAAGCTGTGCGCTGACGTTCAGGTTCCCCGAGAAATTACTCTTTTATGCTCTGTGCTACCAGATCCTCGCGCTCTAAATCTGCGACCGGGCACTCTATGGCTCCGTCGTCGAACTGCCAGGCTTTGTGAGTAGAGAGGAGGCTATGGACAGACATTTAACCCTTTCCGTTCATTGGGTGTAGAGACGGGAGCAGGATGGCGGCAAATGTTAAGCGCACACATCGGTGGTCCCAAAAGAAGAGAATAGAAAGAGAGCGACAGTAGAGGGGAAAAAGAAAGCAGACGATAGGTTGGGCAGATTCGTTTTGCCGCGACGACTTAAATTTGCTAGAGCGCTTGTCAATCCTATTTCCATTCATACATGCCGGTGTTTTTTGTGTTTTTTGTTTTGTTTTCTTTACTAAGTAAAAAATTACGCTCGGAGAACAATAAGTTTGCGATTTATGTTTCCATGCTTTATTATGTACGTTAAAGCGTCGCCAGTCATCTGGGCTCATCGGGACCACCGTCAGCGTCTATGTTCCGCCGTTCCAAAGTGGCCGCGACGCATGGGCCTTTCCCTTTATATGATGATGATGATGATACTACTACTAGTACCGCTACTACTACTGCTACTACTACTACTCCTGCTAATATTAATAATATTAAACCTTTTTACTTCCTTTTGCATAGTACACAAAAGAAGGAAGGCAAGGCAAAAAGCTGCAATATTTGCAGCTTGACGAAGCACTACCTCCCTCACAAAATGGCAAAAAACAGCGAGAATACTTTAAAGCGAAAAAAAAAATATTAGGAACACTTATTAAAAAGGCAATGCAAGTAGCTAGTGCAATGATAAAATATGACGGAGAAGTAAATTATCAGAAGACAATTCGACACATTCCAAGAGGAGCGTCACAACGTTTCCCACATTACGTTGCGTAACATAGATCTCGATAATGTGGCAACATCAACATTTCTATTTTGGACCTAAAGTAAAAGGAATGGCAAACTAAATATTAAAGATACCAAAACATAATTTGAGCGCGGAGTACTAACGGACCATCTCTCGCCATGTCGAGTTGCATATGCTGGGCTTGTTCTCATCAAAACTGACGATTCCGAAAGAAAGCAATGGTTATTTTGTTTTACCGCCATTATATATACCCGTATCAAGCGATAAATGTGCAAGAGAAAGATTGGCGTAATTTTATGCCGTTCAAAATGTTATCCTGATTAATGCAAGTATGGAACGTTTGCTACAATACGAAGTGCCTTTTTCTGTGTTAAAAAAAAGTTTTCGTCAGATTTCGCTTTGTTGTTAGACCCCCAACCAGGTGGCAGTACACGCAGTGCGTGCATACCACAGGATAATATAGAAGTACATTTACTCGCACTTGAAATTCATAACGACCTTTACATATAATTCCAATAGCTCTACAGACTTTCTGGCGATTATGTACCACATGTAGATTCCAAGAAAGTGTATCTAATAAATTACACCAAGTATCTTTACAGATTCTGCGATTTCCAATGAGGACAGTCCGAGCGTAATATTCGAAGTCAAGGTGATTTTATGATTTCGTGGTCTCACACACTTTGTTTTTTCTGTATTTTGTTTTAAACCATTTCTTCGAGACCATAAATGATGGTGCGCAAGGGAAGCGTTTGCCCTCTGTCAAACTCGGAAGATGTATGACCTTTCATAAAACTAACAGTATCGTCCACATACGAAACAAACTTGGCTTCCAATGCACAATTGTTCAATAACATTCATAAAAAAAGAAATTAAAGGAGGACGCTTAAGTCTCGCCTTTAAGAATGAAACGCGATTTCTAAACATATAAGCCCCGCTCGTTCCCAAGCGCGTCTGGCTTGCAACCGACGGCTGGTGGGTCCGAATCCCGGCTCCGCCTAAACTTCTTAAAGTTTTTGTTTTAAAGGGCGATTAACATAACTGCGGTGAGTTCGACTGAGTGCCAAGGATGATGTGGCAGCAGCTGTGTCGGCTCCAACAAAAAGAGTTTTTACGCCGTTTTGTTGCGTTGAGCCCGACCAAGTTCGAGGGTTGCCATAGTAACCCTCGAACTCGGTCGGGCTCAATGGAAGTGTGTGAATCGCGCTGAAGGCAAATGAATTACTTTATAAAGCGAAATAATTTTAGATGTGCGGCGACTTTTAATTCGCATTACCTGTGACGTTTCAATCACCCTCATGTCACGCCAAGTTTTACCTGATTGTTGTGGGTTGCTTGAAGTTCCCGCACGAGGTCATGTGGGTGTAACGTCATGACCCTCTCGACCAATCAGGATTTTCCCGTCAAAACGCGGCTACCGACGCCGGCTTTTCTGCGACGCGAGCTCCTTAAAGCTGTCGCTTTAATATTATAGACAGCAGCGGTCCAACCACGCTTCTCTGTGGAACTCCAGACCCGATTTTACTTGGGGATGAATTATAATCATTTATGCTAACAAATTGTGTACGATATAGCAAATATGATTTGAAACGTTTAAGTGCTGCAAGACGAAATCGGCAGAACTCTAACATTTTTAACAGTATATGGGTGACGAGGTCAAAGCCTGCGAAAAATCGTTGTACACAGCCAGCGTAAGCTCTTTATCCTTGAAAGATTTCAACATTTTTTTTCTTTTGTACTAGTGAGTGCTACTTCCGTTGACCTTTGCTTTCTAAAGCCATGCTGAAATTCGGACAGTATTGAATGTTTCTTCAGGTAAGAGCAAAGTTTGTTGTATTACTTTTTTTTCGAGTCCTTTCAAAAAGGTTGACAGGAAAATTGGGGTATAAATAATTTTTAAACAGATTTGCGTCGCCGCCCTTAAATATCATTACAACCTTGGCAATTTGCATCTTTCTCGGTAACACACCAAAAGATAGCGATGCAGTAAAGACATGTGTTAAGACAGCTGCGATTATTTCAAGAACGTATTTGATGCCCCTAATGTTAAAACCGTTAACGTCCCTACTTTTACAATATTCGAAGTTTCTAAACACGGAAAGGACCCAACGTTTATCCATCGGACATAGGGAAAGGTGTCTATAACTTGCCGTTTAATGTAGCAACAAGAATAAGACTCTGGTTGGAGCCCATCAGCATCGTGTGCAATGCTAACCAAGTGGCGATGAAAAGCATTCGATAAACAACAACCCGAAAGAATATTCCCATCGCAAGTTATTTTTTGTAATCTTGGATGGCTCCTATTTGGATGGATCCCCTTATTAATGATTTCTCCAAGACTATTTGCCTGTTTGCTATATTACCCTTCAAAAAGATTGATATAATAGGCATACTTGGCGTGCCTCTGTAAAGTTACCGGCTTGTTTCGATAAGTCGATCTTAAAAGTCTTCAGATCGTCCCGGTTCCCTGTTTTCAAGAAATGCCGATACAAGTAATTTTTCGTATCAATTTTATTGAGAAGGCGTTTTATCAGCCCTAAGGCTTACGTATCTTTTTGCATTGGTTGTCTTTCTGACAAAGGAAATGTACATCTTAAATTCTTCGAAATATTTGTAGAAATTTTACGTATACGCTAGGGTCGCGTCTGTAACTTTATGTTCTCGACCACCAATCTAAATTTCGCGAAGGTGCAGAAAGCCTCAACGTTATGTGACGTCATAATTTTCAAGCTAAATTTATAGCGCCTTCCATTGGGTTTACGGGCACGCACTCGGTGCGCACCGGATGTTGTCGCATTCTCCACTGAGCCGCACGCCGCTCGGGCGGCCTAACTTCCATTGGCGGCGCGCGCGCGCCATGCGTGCGCATGGGTGCTGCAAGGCGGCGCACTGAAAAGAAATCGACAGGTCTGCTTATAATTAAATACGGCGGCGCCCAATAAAAAAAAAAAAGAAAAGAAAGGTCACGGCTTTTGATATTGCCGATAAATTAGGTACGCGGTGTGGGTTCTTCGCCCACCGCTGCTACGTAAGTGTCACCAGTACGGAAGGGGGGGGGGGGGGGGGGGGTAGGGTAGGGTAAAGGCCGACACTGACATAGGGCGTATTTGCCACGAATTTACGGGCGTTTCAGCGGTCGTAATTACTGCATTCGGCTGGGGCTTTTTTCGCAGAAAGGGAGACGGGAAGGTCGCCAAACTACACACGGCGCTATTCGACGGCGTCTCCTCAGCGTTCGGTGCAGCGTGGCCCGACTCTTCGTTTTAATGAAACGAGGCGAAATGCAAGCCTTTCGTAAGGGGACAGAAATAACTTAATGTTAATCAGCAACGAAAGCCTGATTTGCCAGCGCTTGTCTCAAAATTGTAATAGCCAAGATGTTAACAAGTCCCGGCAAGAGGACGGCCGTGATATCTGTCCAAAACCTTATTTCATTTTATTTATTTTTTTCATATCGCCCGCCACCATAGATGATCTTTTCTTCTCTCTCGGTCCTTCAACGCTCGTTCGAAAGAGATACAGCGATTTTGTATAGTTCGCGGATAAACCGGCGAACGGGACAAGCGACAAGCGAGCATCCATTTTGGCGGCTGAGTCAAGCCAGCCAGCAAAGCTAGGCAAGCCAATCCTCGAGCAACTTCCGGCTGTCATTGTTTTCATATATGCGTTACTAGAACCCATCCTGGCAGACCCACGCCGACTGATAGCAGGCCAACACGTTTATACGACGCGGGGAAGACTGTAACACTTGTCAAAACCTACCGAATTAAAAAAAAAAAAAAAACACGAAAAGGAAAAATTAGTGTAAACTGGATTATAGAACAGAAAATCTAACTGGATTTCTTGCTCGAAACCTAAAATCCAGTTTGCAGACAATCGTCTGCAAACTGGATCTAGCTTTCCAGCAAGAAATCCAGTTAGATTTCCTGTTCCATAATCCAGTTTTTTTTATACTGTTCTTTTCGGTAGGGTAAAACATTACCGTCGCTCCAGTCAATGCCTGTTGTAACTTTTTAGTTATCACAAAAAAAAAAAAAAAATAAATAAAAAAATGAGGAGGTTAAATTTCTAAAAAACTTAAAATAAATTTATGATTTACTCGTTCGAGCAATATGTTCAGCGCGAGAACTCCGTACTGCTGCACCCAGTCGCTATACCGATCAAGTTCCAAGTACAACGTCCTGATGTCGAAGGCGTAGGCGTATACACGCAGTGCGGTCCCCGCGATGCGTAAATCAATTGCCCTCGTCGTTCTCCTTCACTTCGCACGTCATTTCATGGAGACACTAAAATGTGGAGGGCTTTCATCCCCCACTGAAAGCTGCACTCGCGCCATTCGCGAGCGAACTCTGACGTATTTTGGCTTCACTGCGGGACACCTGGCTCGGTGGCGGAGGTGACCAACGGAATTCGATTTTAGAAAGAAGCACGCGATCAACATCGCGTGACGTTGGGCGACTTCGCAACGTCACAGTAACAGTCATGTGACGACACAGTACCACGTGACGTCGGAATCTCCCCGCTGAACGTAAAGGCCGACGTACACTTCGCGGCTCCCTTCGCAGTTTAAGAGAGGATTATGTTTCCTGCAGAAAACCAGGCTGTATACTTTGACCTTTAACGGAGATGTCTTGGCCCCTAAATTTGACGGGGGAACGCTTCGCGTGACGTGACAATGTCAAGTGGCGTCACGTGGCGTCATGTGAAGTCACAGCTTTCACGCTAAATTCAGCGAGGAAATGCTCTACGTGACTTGACGTGGTCGTATGACGTCGCAATTTTGCCTCTTTATTTAAGGGATACACGCTTCGTGTGACGTCACCAGAATGTTAACTGCAGTTATGGAATATATCAACGGCGCGCAACGCATTTCCAATCGGAATGTACCGGCAAAGGAGAATATTTCGAAAGGGAGATGGTGAATTTCAGGTGTTTGATTTTGCTAATTATTAAAAAACTATCTAGCTCGCGTCCGCCGAAATTACCAGCTACGTTATCTCGGAGGAAACATTTTTTTTTTTTTTTAATTTTCAAATGCCATTTTTCGTAAAAAAAAGCAGCCGTAGTCGTTTGCCGAGACACCCCGGATATCGCTCGTTCATTCTGCCTGCGGGACGCTTTTGCGGTGGATCAAAGGCCGGCACTCTCCTTTGAAGAAAGCAAATAGCAACATACATTTACTGCTTTTAGGTGAGCGCGCTGGTGGGTGTACAAAATTGCGAAAGGAATACACATAGAAGGACAGGACGAAATATGGGCTGTCTTCCGATGTGTCTTCTTTTCGTAAGTTTTTTAGACATAGGTTTGAGTCTTGAGTTCTCCCGCATTTGAATAATGTAGAACACGTTGCGCGAGCGTGGGTGATGCTCTGTAAAAAAGTTATATAGAAAGACGTAGAGAAAGAGAGAGTACTTACATCATCTCAACGTGTGACATGGGTTGAAGCTGGTGCATACGTGGCACAATTTCCAGACCAGAATGCGTAATCCTCCTGCGAATAAAAATATATATATATATGTTAATAAAAGAAAACATCAAACACGGAAGTGATGACTCAGCTCACGTGCTTGTCATATCGAAAAAGGGTTACGTCATATTTGCTCCATATGTCGATCGCACAAAATAAGAATAAATTGAGTTTTTTTTTTTTTATGACGATTATGTTTTAACGTGATACATAACGATATGAAAGAGGCGTTGCTCAGCAAATGTAGAACATTTCATTACTTGCACTTTTGTCAGCAAGTATTCGAGGCTCGCTCGCACTAAAAAAGAAGTTTACGGGCGGATGCAAATCGTTTTCCGAGAACGAAATGTGATTGCATATGTGTGGTGGAAGGGGGGAGGGGTATAAAAATGTCTCGCCAAGCTTCTGGGATTTACTCATATAAATTGCTCAAAAGGAATGCACTAGGAGCTGAGCCGATATTTTTGTGTTCGAGCGTGCGTGCATGTGTATGTGTATGTGTGTGTGCGTGCGTCGCGGCGTGCGTGTGTGGATACGTGCGTGTGTCAATCAGGGGACCAGAAAAAATTGGGTTGTGTGTATGTTGCTACAGCCTAGAACAGGGGTGGTCACGCTAACCCGGCCTAAGAGCCGCAGACAAAACCACGAATGCTGACGGTTGGGCAAGTTGATATATGGTACATTAGAAAACATGATTGGCGCTTTGAAGACAGGGACATGGGACGAACAGACTGTGGTGTCTGTTCTTCCTATGTCCCTGTCTTCAAAGCGCAATCATGTTTTCTAAAAACCACGAAACCTCCAAGAGCCGCGGGGGGAGGGGGGGTGCAAACTTTTGTCTATCTCCAGAGAAATAAACGAAACTCGAACTTCTCTTGCTCTATTCAAGTGAAAAGCTGTCCAACTGTACGTAAGGTAGCAGTATCGCAAGACTGGCGGCCATATATCTGTGTGCGCGACTGCTAAGCGCGTGATGACGGCGAGCTTCCACAGTTATTTTGTGACGTGCATTCCACACCATCAAGATTGACAGTCATTGCAGCCTATTGAAGGGACACTGACAGGGTATTCATGCTCGCTGGAGAAAAGTATTGTACCCTCGAATCTTGAGGTTCTTTACGTTCGCTCCCTGGAGGAGGATAACATCAGGATGGAATGGTTACTACGGAATAACAGTCACCCTCGTTAAAAAATCCCTACCGCAAACTCAGATCGATACCAAAAATGAAGGCAACGAACATCGTGAGGTGGTTGATACTCGGATTCGATGGGGAGACACGACCGTTGATGTTTTTAATGCCTACATTCGTCCAGGCGCCACAGAGCTAGACGACGCATGGATACGAAGACTTATAAACACGCCAACCCCAACTATATTGGCAGGAGAATTCAACGCCACGCACACAGAATGGGGCTACAACTCCAGAGACAACAAAGGCAAGGCCATTAAAGGGGCGATGCAACGATTTTTGTATTTTGCGCAAATACCGCTTAGAACGAATCCCTGACGTTAATGACCTATGAAATACCCGTTCGTTTTTCACCACACGCAATCGAAGTCGCAGAAAAAAATAAAGGAAAACGAGCAGAGTTCACCACCTCCACTCGCAGCCAGAACAAGTGGCCACGTGATCTGGATCCGATTATATGCCGCCAACGTTGATCATAGCCATGCGCTGGGGTTGGCAAAGCAAAGGACACGCGCTGAGTTCCAGACATTGTTATGGTTTGGCTGTTCTCGTCATTGCAGCGATTGGACACGGGCCACTACCCGAATACTTCTCGAGCTATCAATTATCACGAGCCCAAATCGAGTGTCCACGCCATGCTCGGGTCCAATCCATGAGCCGCCTTCAAATATCGTCACTGGGCGGTACTGCTACCGCCCAGCTACGTCATCAGGTTTTGCGAAGGAGAGATTGAATGAAAACACCCGGTTTTGTCCTCGAAATTACAGCGCAACAAATGAGTTTCTTGGTCAGTGGCGTTGCGTGCGAGTATCCTTGAGTCCCCTAGTGCCAGTAAGCACGTGTAAAGTGAAGAACATTCCAATTGAATAGCGTTGCACCGCCCCTTTAAGCATGCCTGTGAAAGAAAGAGGCTCGTTCTCCACAACGAGAAAGGCATCACGACGAGGCTCGCACAATCTAGTAATCAATCGGACACTACGCCCGACCTCACGTGGACCTCGAGACAACTTAGAGCGAGGTGGTGTGTGCTACCAGATACCATGGGTAGTGATCATTTGCCCATCAAAATTTCTCTTCCACTTAGTGCCGCACCAAAGAAAAAAGTATGTTTTATCAAGTGGGACGCTTTTCGCACCCACGTTCAAGATCTCAAAGACACTCCCCTGGCAGAAAGGATTGTCCAGGCGGTTAAGAAAGCCAAAACGGTTTACAAAGTGAAAGAAGACACGCCGACTCCAGACACACATCTCGTGAACCTACGGGACACGAGACTCGAAGCTCTCAAGAAGTACAGGAAACGTAAGACTTTAGGCAACAAGATTTCCCTAAACAAGGCGACGGCTAAGGCAAAACGCTACGCCAACGAGCTCTGTCGAACAAAATGGAGAACACTACTGTGCAACTCGTTTAACAAGAAGACGGGACTACGCAGGGTCTAGCGGACATACCGCGGCCTTGCGGGCAAGACTAAGGCACAAAACACAGGCAGTAACATCGCCTTGAAACTCAAGATCAGAGAAGAACAACTTGCTGATCAGGCAGGAACTCTCTTCTTTCCGCAGCAGCATCCACCCCCAGAGGCCGAAATCTATCAGCCACTTCAAGTTGAAGACCCCGCACCCGAGAACGCACCATTCACCATGGGCGAGCTACTTGAGGCACTCACGGCAGCCAATACCAACTCGGCACCGGGACCCCATCAAGTCACAGTCGCGGCACTAAGAAACTTGCCTAAAGAACAACTTGAAGAACTCCTCCAAAGTTATAACGAAAGCTGGGACGGCGGAGAAATCCCGGCTCAGTGGAAGAGATCAGCTGTCATCCCGATCCCCAAGCCCGAAAAGCCACTCAACGCCCTACAAAATCTCAGGCCTATTTCGCTAACATCGAACTTGTGCAAAATTCTAGAAAAGATGGTTCAAACGAGACTTTCATGAATCCTCAAGGCTCGAGGTGACCTGCATCCGATGCAAACGGGTTTCAGACCTGGCTTGTCCACCCAGGACAGCTTGGCAATGATATATCGTGACGTGCACGAGAAGCCTCAGTTCAAGAGACAACCAAGAACCATAGTTGCCTTAGACATCAAGAAGGCATTCGACAGCATTCCTCACAACGCGGTCATCAAAACAGCACAAAGACGCGGAATCCGAGGCAACATGCTAAGCTTTATTAAGTCGTTTCTCAGGGGGCGAACGTATCAAATAATTATTGGTGGAAACCATTGTTGCGGAATGGGCACCCCCATTCCATTCCAATTCCATTCCGGGGAATTAGAGTTTTCGATAATTCGATACCTTCCAATTCCTAGGAATGGAGACACTGGGCCCATTCCCACTCCTGGAATGGCTGAATCGTTCCATTCCATTCCTCTAATTCCTAAACGTGAAAATTGGCACTTTACAGCTACATTGTGTTGCCGGATTAAGCAGCATAAAACTGTCATAATCAAATGCAAAGACAATTGCAAAAAAAAAAAAAAAAAAGCTAAAGTCCTTAAAAAAACACTGATTTTACTAAGCGGGCCGCTGGTGGCACAAAGTGTTTATTTACAACGTACTGCAAGCATCGAGAAACCCCCTTGATATGTCGAAGCTTGTTAAAGACATCGGTCTCGAGACCACGTGGCTCGCAACAGCAAAACTTAAAACCACTCATTTTCTTTTCCTTTTTTAACTTTTTTTTTGCATTTGACATTTAGGACATACACGGCCAGCGTGTTTGTTTGATAAGACCATAAAAATATACGGTTCGTGCGTGGCGCAGGAATAAGCTATATTACTGTATTCTTCAAATACTGCAACACGGCTAGTACAATGCTGAAAGCGACTCCATGCACAGCGGCAAGAACATATCCACTGACAAAATGCAACCTCTGCGGCTCAGCACGAGGGACCGTATAGTAGTGGTGTAAAATAGTTCTGCGACGCTATTGATAGTTTCGGAAAAACTATCGATAGTTTTGCATCTCTACCGTATAGGTCACGAAACCTGTTTTAAAACGCATAAGTTCACGCTTGCTTTACGAATCTCGATATTTCTTATCACATTCAATTCAATTTTTAGGCTGGCTCGCCTGCCCTTTTCTACCCTTTGCATACTCATTCTCGTGTTTCCTCTTCAGATGGCGAATAAAGTTCGATGATATACGCCGACTGCATCGTGTATAGTTTCGTTGCACAACTTTCAGCGTGCAGCTTGTTTATTTTCTTCGCGACTAACGTCGAAAAATGTCTTCCACGATGCCCAGACTCGATCTGTCCTCTTCGCGCTGATCGAGAGGCGGGTTCAAGCCAGCAGGCAGTACCAACCAATTCATTCTTCTACCTCGGTGTCGGTTGTTCGCGTTGTGGCGACGGGTCGCGCAGTCAGCGTCGACAAAGCTAGCTTAACATCAAGATACAATTAACGGGGTAATACCGCACCGTTCGAATTGACAGTCCCCGTGTTTCCTCATCAACACCGTCCAACTGACTTCTCACCACCTCAAACAGGGTCCAGGACAAGGAGCACGAATGTAGACCGGACAGCCGAGACGCGCGAAAACCTCAGTGGCAGCTAGCACCCAGCTCTCCTTCTCAGTTGCCCTCACAGCAACGGTCCCGCCTTGTCTGCCGCGGGACGGTCTTTCGGCATGCAGGTCTAGTCAGTTCGGCCACGCCAAGAGCGGTGACGATAGTCTACTTCACCTTACGATGGACCTCCACAGACAGCACGAGAGCCATCGAAACCAATCCAGTACCTTCTGAGTGTCGCGTGACCCTGCAGTCCCGCTCACGATGCTGGATTGCCTGGGGTGACTCGTAGCGTCCGCAGCGGTCCATCGCAAGGTGAAACGGAGCATGCAGAGGCTAAAGTCAAAGTAGAAGAGCGGGAATCCGCTAGCTTGCTTGTAACCTCAACCCACTAAAGCACATAACACAGAAAACAAGCATCGGAACAAAGACCAAGTAATAGGCGGACTTACGCTACAAATGCAGTACAAAAAAAAAAACAAGCCCCGGAGCAAAGCGCAAGAGGAGAAGAGGGAAGCGAATCTCGCTTTGTTTTAATGCCGAAGCAAACCGACATTTCGCGCTTCAAAGGAGTGCGCGCGAATTAACGTGGAAGGCAGCAGGGTTGGCTGCCTGCTAAACAACGCTCCTCGAACTATAAGAAAACAATACCTGATCATCTTTCGGCGGCGCCCGAGTCAACGAGTTATCTGAGCTCTGCGAGTTATGAGTCGCTTCCGCTCCCAGATCTCAGTCTGTGCGCGCGCGTGCATTCTAGAAACCGTCGCTACAACAACAACAACAACACAAAAGCATGACAAGAAGGGCGATGAGGAGTTGTGCATGGCTGTTTCTTTCTTTGCCGCTCCCTTTTCTTTTGCTTGGTGCTTGGTTTCTTGTTTCGCTCTCGTGCAACGCCATCGAAGCCCGACACCTGCGCATCCGTGAAAGGCGCCACCGTTACCCCCTTTCCCCCTTTGGCCTTTGCTTCGACGCTTGTTTTTTGTATTGCATTTCTTTTTTGCGTATAAGTCTGTTATGGCTCCACGCGGGCTAGCAGTTTCCCGCTCATTTTATTTTTGAACAACCGACTCGCTGATTGGCTCAATTTAGCTAACCGTAAACCATAAAAAAAAAAAAAAAAAAAGAATTGTGCCCATTACATTTCCATTCCGTTCCGGGCAAAAGGCACCTAAATCCATTTCCATTCCATTCTTCTCAACGTTGCCGCCATGCCATTCCCATTCCATTCCGGGGTCGTGAAAATGCAGAATGATTACGGAATCATTCCAACTCCGGAGTGGCAACTCCGCAACACTGGTGGAAACAAGCCCCTGGCGGCACAACAACAGCGGCGTCGCCCAGGGTGCTGTGATATCCCCAACACTGTTCAACATGGCTATGACAGACCTAGCGAACGCGTTGGATGCCATTCCCAACATCAACTTTTCTACATACGCGGACGACCTTACACTCTGGACCGTCAAGGGGATTGCCAGAAAGCAAAAAAAAGAAACAATGCAAAAAGCCCTGGATGTAACACAGGTCTTTGCGAGACAATCAGGCCTCCTTCCCTCACCTGAAAAGATCTCTTTTATGATCGTCACAAAACACAGAACCACACGTTTCGACAAACAAATTCAACTTAAAATCGATGGAACCAAGATCTTAGGCGCCACCTTTGGGCAAAACAGAGGAGCTGCGACCTGGATGAAGCAAACAAAAACCCAATGGTCGGATGGACTGAACCTACTTCGAAAGCTCACGACGAAGGCCTAGGGAGCGCAGGCAGATCTACTAAAGAGATTACACTGAGCCCTCCTCGTTTCGAAGGCGGTGTACGGCCTCAGCTACCTCCGACTTAACAAAGTGCAAGAAGAGACCCTCAATGTACTCAACAGAAGCGCCAACGCGAATTGAAATAAAAGATCGTACCGATATCTAAAATAAATGCTTTTTGCATTTTTATTATGAAAAAAGAGCGTGTTTCACGTATACTAATAGTTTTCTGTATACTCACGGCGCCACCTCTAGTAGGCCTCGTCGTCGCCTGCTCGCATCGTCCGTTTGGGGACTTCGGTTTTCCTCCTCTCGATTTTCCTTACAACCAGAGTTATCTAGCTTTTATTTCTCTAATTTATATTTTTTCATCCATTAATAGTGTACCACTACCCGTACTGTACATATTTAACGCGTTTTCTTTTTTACATATACATTTCTGTATCTCACACTCGCGTCGTGCGATATGTCGAACGACGGTGGAGCGTCGGGAGCGGTCGCTGCGCTTCCATTGGAGCGTTGAGGCGACCTGGGCGCTGAAACGACTTTGGGAAGACCGGCTGGAGGACCTCCGACGCGTGCGATGAAGGCTCAAGCGCGAGCACGACGCCGAACCGAACGGGCCAAAAGCGTAGCAGAAACACGGAAAGGAGCGTCAACACTGGGCAACGTTAGGATTGAGTGAGCCCGGGGGGAGACGCTCAGGGTTGCCACTGATTGCCAAAAAACCTGTTTTTTGCTTGGGGTTAAAATGGAATTTGTTGTAATCACTCCTCTTAACTCATCATTTTGTCTTGTTTTAATGTTTTGTTTGTTTATGAAAACCGTAAACAGTTATTTATATCGCCAAAATATTATTTTTCTGGCGTGAACGTGATCTATGCGTTTGAACCGAGCTAGGAGACTTCAATCGCTGTAAACATCATCTAAATGACATTGCGCTGTCTGGCACGGCAGAACGTAAAGGTCATTTGAAAATCCTAAAGGCCTTTTGCCTAAAGGTACTTTTAGGTGCCCGTCGGACAGAGGTGTTAAAGCACCGCAACTCGGTAGCACGCGCGTGGAGCAGTTCGCGCTGCAGAAGGAACCTGCGAGAGATCTTGGCGATCAAATCACTGTCGCTAATTACAGAAACGCTGAATCTGAAATGTGCTGTCTTTGAATACTTTAATAGTTTCGTGTAGATTTTGTTACTTTGTTGTGCCGTGAAGTAAACTTTTTTCTTTTGTATAAAAAGGGTTTTTTTTTATCAAAAAGAGAACTTGCAAAAGAAGTTTGAACTTGTGCTCAGGCTGGCAGGGTGAAAAGTCACCCATCTTAAGCCGCGAAACACCGGGTGCACTTTGCGTTCATTGATTGACGATATAATGAGAAGTGACTCTTACTGGGCATACACTGTTGCCGAGGCAATCTCAATCGAGCGACACAAAGTCAAGTGCAATCGTGCCGGAAGCGTCGGATATTCGCAGAAAAGGTAAACATACACTTTTCTTTATTATTTTTTAAGACTTTTCTTTTTACATTGTTTCGCAAAAGAGGGAGATTGAGGCAATGGGATGCAAACACGTTCGGAGTGGGTGCCGCTTTCTCTTCTCTCAACATCGGCGACATTAGGGACCTTTAGGAAACCGTTGGCGTGCGTACCGCACTACCGGAACCTTTGAAGCATGCTTTTAAGCGCGCGCCCGGGAGGTACCGTGAAAGCTGGGTGATGCTTCAAAGGCTCCGGTAGTGCGGTACGCCGAGCACGGCAACGGTTCGCTAAAAGTCCCTAATAGGATGCAATAAGTCATAGCCCTGATCAGAGTCGCCCTTTAGACTGATGAACATTGATGCGAGAAGCGTCCTCAACAAACCGGAAGAGCTTGAAAGTGTACTCCTAACTTACGACCCCGATATAATAATAATTACTGAAACTTGGTTGAACAAAGAAATACCGAATAGTGAAGTTTTCATAGATGGGTTTAATGTGTTTCGGCGAGATATTGGTGCTTCAAGGGGGGAGAGGGGAGGGGTCGCACTCCTCGTAAAAAACAATTTTGAGTATTCAGTTATCGAACAGAACTCTGATTGTGAAATGGTCTGGGTGTCCGTCCGTTGAGGTTGTCACTCAATGCTTATAGCGGCACTCACTGTACAGGTGCCCGCAAGCTGGTATAGAAGTGCTCACAAAATTATCTGAATTTTTGTCAATCAACCTAATTAATTTTTCATACGTTATACTAGCTGGAAATTTCAACTTGCCAGATATTGACTGGGCCAACATGATTCCTATAGGAAGCTGTGCACACTTAAGCCTACTTGTAGATATTGCTTTTAGTAATAACTAAAGCCAGGTAGTGAGATGCCCCACGCGCGTGTCTAGTGTGCGTGATTCATTGCTGGACCTTGTGTTCTTATGAGAGGCCATTGCCAGAAATATTAATATATCAAATGTAGAGGGCATATCTGACCATGCGATAGTTGTTTGTGATTTATCTTTCAGGAAAATACGAGCGATACTAAAGAGCTGAAACTGTTCCGGGATTTCACTAGGGCGGATGATGTTGCCATCATTTATTTATTTATTTATTTCAACATACTGCCAGCCGCCTGTTGGCAGCCAGGGCAGGGGTGGGCATAGACAGACACAAACAAAAATAGCACGATAACCTAGCACACAGCAAGCATACCTAACAAATCATCGGCAATCAAAAAAAAGAAAAAAAAAGAAAAAAAAAGTGTTTGATCGTGGTAAAAAAAATGAATAAACAAAGTGGCATCGATTCACTTGACACAATCAACTCTCGAGCAAACGGTACCAATTGTGTACACACACAAAAAGAAGAAAAAAAAATAGCATGCAACAATAATAACCTAATATACCGTCTGCAGTCACCGCGAAAAAAGTTGTTCTATCATTGCTGCAAATGATGACGCTGTGGCTGCATTTGTAACACTTTCAGGCAAACTATTCCAGTCATTGATTGTTCGCGTGAAAAAGCTATTTTTTAGACAGTCAGTTCTACAGAAAGGGACCACAATAGTTTTCGAGTGCTTATTGCGCGTGTGCCTGCTTGAGTTGTAGTCCATGTACTTTTCGAATGACATGCGCGAAGAGTTGTGCACGATAGTATAAAGAAGCTTGAGACGGTTTATCTTGCGACGGGTTTCAAGACGAGGCATTTTTGATATGTCGTATAATTTTGTGATTGAACTTTTTCTTCTGTATTCGTTGTACGCAAATCTAAGTGCTTTCTTCTGAACTCCCTCAATTCGGTCTACGTTGATTTTGGAAGTGGGATCCCATACCACGTCAGCATACTCCAGAACAGGGCGTACGGTGGTGCTGTACGCTGCTAGTTTTGTTTTTGGTGTACAGTGTCTTAGTTTTCTTTTTAAGATCCAGAGTTTCACCATCGCTTTCTGCACAATCCATGCTACATGACTGTTCCAATTGAGTTTTGACGTAAGTATAACACCGAGATACTTGTATTCGTTGACAGTTTCTAAGGGATGGTTGTTGATGGTGTAGCTAAAAGCAAGGGGCGTTTTCTTGCGTGTGACGCACATGTACACACACTTAGAACTGTTAAGCGACATCTGCCAATTCGTGCACCATTGCGTTATACTGTTGAGACAGTTACTGAGCTTTACTTGATTACTTCTCGAATCCACCTCTGAAAACAATACGCAGTCGTCCGCATAAAACCGGCATTGTACGCCGTCATCAACAGTAAGATCATTTATGTAAACTAGAAAAAGCAAAGGCCCGAACACGGACCATGGATATGTTGGAAGGGGCATTTGAAGAATTTTCTGAGATAAGCAATCAGGATGGTGTATGTGTTGATAAGTTATGATTTTTAAAGAATGTTGTCTTATCGTGTATTGACCGATTTGTTCCGGAGCGTTCAAGAAATAAAAAGCAGAGTCCTTGAATTACACGAGATATTTAACACCTGAGACGTAAAATACACCGTATTGAAAGGTACCAACCAATTTTAAAAAGTACTTTTCCTTCCCTTCACCGACAACTATGGGTACTCGCGCGCACATCTAGGTATTATTTTTACAGCGTCAAAGTGGCAAACTTCCTCAAGGAAAACCCGAGAATATTTTACGCATATTTGACTAAAACAAATTTAGCTACCAAGGAACTTGGCCACAACGGGAACACGCTCACCGATGAACCGAGTATAGCAATCGAGATGAATCGCTTTTTTTCTACTGTTTATACCATGGATAATTCCATAATGCCATTATTTACTCATGACCATCGTAAAATTGGCGACTGAGTAGTGTCAGTAGGTGATACTTTGATAGCCCTCTCCGACTGGACGTTAAAAAGTCATGCGGCCCGGATCGGAGTGCGAAGTATCTTTATGAAATATACTTTTGCAGCTTTAAAACTGGCGAAAAGGCAAAAGACTGGAAAGTAGCGAAAGTTGTGCCAATTCATAAAAGTGGAGATAAAAAGTGCGTTTCGAATTACAGACCTGTCTCGCTGCTGAGCACATGTAGCAAAGTTCTTGGACATTTGCTCTTTAAACACATTGTAACTTTTTTAGAATCCGCAGAATTCTTGGTAAAAGACCAACAAGGGTTCCGACGTGGTTACTCAACAGTTACTCAGCTTCTCCACAGATTCCATGAATTTGCTGCTACAGTGGATAATGATGGCCAAGTGGATTCTATCCTCTTAGATTTCGCGAAAGCTTTCAACAGGGTGGTGCATCGGAAACTACTCGTCAAACTTAAGCAGATACTCGATAACGATGACCTTTTACGTTGGGATGATTCCTATCTTACGAACCGTCGAGAGTACGTGACTGTTAGTAAAGCGGAGACCCTGGATTTGCCAGTCGTGTCAGGAGTACCCCAGGGCTCGGTGCTCGGTCCTTTTTTTTAGTGTTTATAAATGATCTGCGTATAGATAATCCCGCGGTTCATTGCCGTCTTTTCGCCGACGACTGTGTTTTCTTTGCCGAAGTGTCATACACTTTCGATCAATTATGTTTCGACAGTAGCCTACAATCTGTGTTTTCCTGGTTTCAAGCATGGCAGATGGATTTGAACGTAAAAAAAAAATGCGTGCAAAAGACAGTAACATTAAAGAAGTCTCCAATTTTGTTTTGCTATTCTATCAAATCAGTACCGTTAGAAAATGTCACTTCTTATAGATATTTGGGTATTACCGTCACATCTACTTTAAGCTGGTCTGTTCACTTAGAGAACATTATCGCAAAAGCGTCCAGTAAACTGTGGAGTCTTCGAAGGACGATGCGACATGGTACCCCGGAAACTAAGCTTGTTGTGTACACTACTTTGATTCGTCCATTATTGGATTACGCGGACATTTTATGGGACCCGTATTCAAAGTCATTGATTGACGAATTTGAGGGAGTGCAAAAAAAGGCACTGCGATTTATATATAATGCATACGGCAGGAATACGTCTGTGTCATTCCTTTATGCGTAATCCGGATTAACCCAGTTATCGACCCGCAGAAACGTGAAGCGTCTGAATTTTTTGTATAAATTAATACACGATATAATTAGAATGAAGTTCGAAGACTATCTGGTGTACAATCTCAGTCGAGTCACACGGCAGAAGCCTGAAAATCTTCTTTGAGAGTTTCAATGTAGAAAATACATTTTTAACTACTCTTTCTTTCCGAGAACTGTCCGAGACTGGAATGGCCTGCCTCCCAACATTACAAGCAGTGCCACCTTCGACTCGTTTGTAAGCGCTTTAGATGGAGTTTTAAATCCATTTGACTAATCATTTGCCAAGTGTTACCTCTGTTTATTGGGAAGCGTTTGTACTATATGCCTTTTACTTTTTCTCAACTATGTTTTCTGAAGCCATGAAGCTCTATAGCTGTATAGCTATAGAGCTGTGCTGTTGTATATGTCATATATGTACTCACATGCCTTGGCTCACATAAGTAGGCCGGCATTATTATTAAAATAAATAAATAAATAATAAATAAGTTCGTCCGGATTTCGGAGCCTGCTCCGAACTCCGAAAGAACTGGTGAAGAGAGAGAGAGGAGGGACAAGGACCCTTCACACACCCTCTTCCAATACCTAGCAATTGCCATGATGGCGGCGCTCGTATATTTTTTTTTTATTTCTTGATGTTTTCGTAGAAACCCAACTCCCGTTAGGGGAGATTTGGGCGCTGCCCGTCCGCAACGGAAGTCCCTATGGGAGATATAGGAAGATTCCAGTGGTTGGCACTAGTGAGACGTGCTTGCGCTGCGAATGCTTGCACGCATGGGGCACCAGTGAGGCGCCATGCTTGCAATTGTCTATACACCTTTTTCGCAAGGGCGCCGCCATCTTGAATTGCCGTCATTTCCAGTATGGGCGAAAACATTGTTTTGCCGTCGCCACGCCAATAGAAGGCAATTAGGACATAAACGTAACCGTCACAGATTGTCGTTTCGCCTTCCCTCTATTTTTTTTACTATTTGCAGGTTGAAACGTTTTGATATTTTTTCGTTGCTCATACCGGATATGCCTACTTGGCGGTCGGGGGCGAGAGTAAGCAGAAAAGGTCTATACACCTTTTCCACAAGGGCGCAGCCATCCTGAATTTCGTCGCTTTTGGTGGAGGGTAAAACATCGTTTTGATCACTCCACGCTGTTGGAAGGTGTCTTCCAACAGCGTGGAGTGATCAACGCGTGATTGTCACACGTTGTTTTGCCTCACTTATATTTTCTCGCATGTCCCAAGTTAAAATGTCTTATTATTTTTTTCGTCCCGCATACCAGATATGGAGCCCACCTGACTAAGAACGACAAAAAAAAAACAACAACAACAAAAAAACACGTCTATTTGACGTTTTTCGCATAACCTCATACCAGCGCATAAGGTCCAACCTAGAGTCACTAAATTATCTGCGCTTAAAGTATCGGCACTCCGTTCCCCGACATTGCTGCGGTAGCCGCCATCTTGGTGCTTGTGCAGAGCAGACGCAATTGCCGATCGTCATGATTCAAAAGTGCGACTTCCTCAGCATTAGGTTCGGTGTTAGGAAGCTCGTGTAATATTGCTTTGCTTTCTCGCGAACTGTATAAACATTTGTGGAGGAGGGAAAAGCGTTTCCTGTGATTTCAGATAAAGCTTCAGATAAATGGCAACCATGGTTTTAAGCCACAATATGACCAAGTGTCGTTACCCTGAAGCGTAGCTTATTTAGTAGGACTAGATCGCACTTGTAGCTTTGACTGCACTCTCGCACTCTCACCCTAAAATGGACTTTAGAAAAATTCTTGTTCTCATGCGCGCGGTCCCTCCTCGTAGTGACCAAAGATCGAACTAGGGTCCGCGTAAGGAGATGCGCTACCATGCCTGCTTTCTCCGCGACTAGAATGAAACGCGGAAGAAGTAGGTGTGGTATCGACATTTTCTGTTTCTTGTCGTTCTCATTAACTTTATAAAACATATCAGCCTGGAATATGCGAAAACAAGAATGTGCGACAATCACGTATTTTTTGCAAACACCTTCCAGGGGCTTAGATAGGTTGAAAGGATGTTTTACCACATACACGAACTGACGACATTCAAGACGGTTGTGTCCTTGTCGAAAAGGTGTATGACACAACTCTTCCGGACACCATTTGGACTTCGAGTTTTCGCCGCTTGGTGTCGTCTTGATGTGAAAAGACTGATTTTTTTCCTATACCCCGTTCCAGCTTATATTTAAAATGGTGTACATGGTGCAAATAAAAAAGAATATCTCTCTCTCTCTATATATATACAGGGTGTCACAAAAGAAAATTTACACGGTCTTTTTTACCGCAAAAATAAACTAGGCATCGCCGAAAGCTATTCTCCGCCCAAAGGGAGAGCTAGAGTTCATAACCATGCCAAAGTTTCAGCCCGATCCGATAACTTATTCAAAAGTTATAAGTGATTTTCTAAAAATTTCAATGGGAAAATGGAGCCCATTTTTGCCCGTTTTCGGTTTCTGGTGCCATAGAGCCCCATATGTTTGAAAACTCCGTCGGCCGCCATTTTCTCATTGAAATTTTCAGAAAATCAGTTATAACTTTTGATTAAGTTATCGGATCGGGATGACACTTTGGCATTTGGTTGTGACCTCTAGTGCCACCTTTGGGCGGAGAATGAGCGTTCGGCGATGCCTAGTTTATTTTTGCGGTAAAAAAGACCGTGTAAATTTTCTTTTGTATATATTATAACAATTGTTTTTTTATGACAAAAGTATACTACGCGTAGCCTAACGCTCGTTCTCCAGCCAAATGCAGCGCTAGTGGTCCGAACCACGATGCCGAAGCTTTAGAACTAACCGTTAACTCATTCAAAACGCATAAATACTTTTTCGGAACTTTTCGGTCAGAAAATGGCGACCGGCGAAACTTCCGAATACATGGAGGAGCTCAATGGCGGCAGTTACAAAATACGGGCGAAAACGGGCCTCATTTTCGCGTTGAAATTTGGAGAAAATCACTCGCAAGTTTTGTACGAGATACCGGTCAGTTCTGAAACTTTGGTACCTGGTTCGAACCCCTTGGGCTGCGTTTGGGCGGAGAATGAGCATTCGGCGATGGGTAGTGATGTTTGCGTTAAAAAAAAGAACAACAAAATTGTAATAATTTTTTTTTTAGGGGGACATTTTTTTGTTTTTGTTTTTAAGCCACCGACGTGACGTGAAGTCACGATTGTACGAATTCCACCAGCAATACAAGGCCTGCAAATGACGTCATCGTTAGGAGATCTCAGACCCTCCCGAAGCGGCAAACAAGCTGAAGCTCGCGACGAGAGTCGACGCAAACCGGCTGTGGCGTCCGCTAGGCGGCGCTGCGTAAATCCACTAAGTGAATGGTGCCAGAAATCGAGAGAAAACTAGGTATTTTCTTATTAACTGATGGCAAGGGGGGTTTTATAGCCTCACTTTCTTTGCACTGCGGAGTGAATATAGATTTCACATTTAAATATTCTAAGCTTAAATGGTACAACAAAATGGCTAGGTGGCGTAAGCTACCGCCCGATCCAAAGGGCTCAGCCGGATTCATTCATTCATCCATCCATCCATCCAGTGATGACGTATAAAGGGGGGAGGGGGGGGGGGGAAGTGCTCGCTTTCTCTTTTATAGATGGTATTGGTTGTACTGGGGGGGGGGGGGGGGGGGTGGCTGACGACCGCATTGTCATAACGCATTCATGAAGCAACGAAATCACCTCTCCCGAAAAGTGCTCTCGTCGCACGAAACGGCGTTTTCTTCGCCCAAAGTCTGTCCGTTCTTTATTTATGAAACGTATTCGCTTCTTTATTTACGCCCGAGTGGGAAATAGATGTTCCGCGCTCGGATCTGCCCGAAGAATCCATTTATCACGGCTACCGGTCGCTTATATTGTCCGTTCTCGAAGTAAGCCCTATTCTCGGTTCGCCTCCTTTGAGCCGACACTGATGTGGAAGCTACGATCTCGCCGGACCTATAGTCAACCGCCTGTCTTTCATTCCCTGACCCCCGCTCTCTCTGCGCGTGGTAGCGTGATCACGTGGTCGAAGAGAGACGCATGAGTGGTCCAGTGAGCGCGTAGCTTTCACCGCATTGTCAGCTTCGGGACGAAGGAGCTTTCGCGCCGCTTTTCAATTTAAAAGCCTCGCAAGGTTCCACGGCACATCTATATTTGCATCGGGTGGAAGAGATTTCCATGAGCCCCCACTCATCACTCACTCGTGCTTCCGGCAAAAGAAGAGGAATAGAGAAAACAGAAAAAAAACTTAAGAGGAAAACTCGAGTTTTTCGAGTGGTACTGTACTTTTGGTAAGTGAATGCGCGAGCGGCGATACATTTGGATTTTCCCGCGAAGATATTTAGTGCTCCGCGTGTCACGGAATGCTAACAGAAGGTGGAGTGACAACGGACTGCACCGGTCAATGCGGAGTGTAAAAAAAAAAAAAAAAAAAAAAAATAAATAAAAGGAAACTTTTTTTTTGACGTTCCAAATAAGCGAAAGCTGAGAGTCTGTCAGAGCGCACAGGTCCTGACGTCACGTGGTCATGACGTCACGCGGTCATGACGTCACGCCGCTGTGGTGGTGGCGCTGGCACGGCGCGCATGCGCAGATACGCGAATCTAGTTTCTGCGCTCGCGCAGCACCTCGTGTAAGAACTGAGCGTTGGCCCGCGCCTTGTGTCTTTGTAAACAGCGCATTAGTCTGTGTGGATGGCGGAATGAGATGCTAAGGTCCATAAAACTTACACGTAGTAGAAGAAATAGTTGGAAACGAAAGAGAAAACAACTGGTTTTGCCAACTTGGATGCTATATGGAGTCCAGCATCTTAGGTTTTCACCAATTTATCCTCATCCAATCGAAAAGTAACAATGCTCTCAAGTATTTCGGGTGTCACCTACCCTGAACATTCGAGGTTCGCAAACCAGGCTTCCTGTTTTTTTTGTTTGTTTTTTTAATTTAAAAAAAAGGTCAAAGAAATCGGAGCGGCAACGTCGGAAGTGTATTGACCTCCAAGGAAAAAACAAATATGTCGAAGGCTTTTCACAAATTCGCACCACCTTGTAGCAGCCGCGCCGTTTATCCTGCCCAGAGCCGTTTATAGACTGTTCAACCATTCGTTCCATGGGCGCTGCCATCTTGGAATCACGTGACGCGGCTAAGGTGGCTTCAACGTTGCTTCAATTCGTCGATCCTCTCTCCCCTTAGCGCCCTGGCGAAGGCGTTGTATTCGTGTTTTTCCTTCCGGTTTACCGCGATGTTTTTGCCTTTGCTTTGTAAAGTGTCATCTGTTACTTATTTTGACTACCCAACTGCGTTCAATCACTATGTGCACAACCTCTGCCCTTGATTTCATAACACGTCTTGACTATTTGCAACGCCATCGTACCGGATGCATGTGAGGAAAGGAATAAGCGTTAGCACTGGCGCACATTCAGTGCGTAGATGAGTCTAAGCCAGACGATGGTTGAGAGGCCAATTCTTTATGACAGCGTAAATTTGCTTAAAGACCGACAAACAGTTCGCACTTTCCACTTTTCCCCCGCTTCCTCCTCTCCCTCCTTCTACCCTGTCCACCGTTGCCTGTTTCCTCCTCCCGCATGGTGAGGAGGATGTTCTGCCTTGCAGAATCTCGAGTCTGGTGGTCAGCCTTTAAGAGATAGTGGCTAAGTGGTAGTCGCGCAATAAGACGCGCAAGGTATATTTACGATATCACGGCTTTATGATGTTTAAGACGATGGCAAATATAGTTAACGCAAGGAGTCACTGTGTGTTTCTTGGCAGCGCTTAGAGGCATCGTGCTCTGCCATCATAACACGTCCAAAACAGTTTCTTTTGATTGCATGGGGGAATAACTTGGTGGGTATAAACATTCGCTTAATCTGTTTATTTAGAAACGTAAAAAAACAATCCGTTGTGCTCGGTCTCATGTGTGCAGTCATTCCCTTTTCTTACGATATCCAATTAGATTAACTAATTTACACACAAAGGCTTGGGGCCCCCGGGCGAAAAACGTGCGAAAGACAGCTTGTGAGTTCCTAACAAAATGGCCTGAGGCACGCAACATGTGACGCCGAAAAGAAGCCGTGTGCATGGAAATCATTCGAGTGCTGCGCGCTCGATGCCGCATTTACTCTCGACGCCGCTAAAAGTAAAAAGCGTGTGTGTTCAAACAAATAAAGATCTGTCTACCCGATTCCATAAAGTGGTGCCTGGCATTCGATGTAAGCCAAGCTTGCTGGAAGTCAATTCTCTTGCGCCATTTAATTTTATTTCACAAATTATATGAAAGGAAAACGTGAGACTTCAAATGACCGGTTTGCCCCTTATCTCATATTTTCAATACGATATAAGGAAATGTCTGTATAACAAATAGTTTCCTAAGGTCAGCATTATGAAATGCGCCTAATGAATACTTTACCAGGGCTGCTAGATGAAAAAAAAAAATTATACTCGGCTTAGTATGGACCTTTGAAACATCTCTCGAGTACTCCAATTATTAAAATAAACCGATCGAGACAATATCACTTATTTCTTGCTTTCCATGAGTCATTAAAGAGGAGGGGGGGAGGTTTCGGTCGGCAATTTTCGCAAAACGTTGGTGTCTTCGAAAACCGAACAGTGAGCACTAAACTTGTTCTCTGCGATTCAGCACATAGTTAGTCTGGTCGTCAACCTGCTTTTCACTGTGCCTCCATGCATTATTCTCTTCAATAGTTAATTTTTGTGGAAACTAGTATTAGCGGATACGTCCAGTACGGCCGTGGACAGCGGTAATACTCCCCCGGTATCCTTTTAGTCGTTTCGCCGCCGAACCAGGCCGAACGAGGAACATGATAAGATTAAGGTGTGTGTAAAAAAGGCTCGATGTATACCTAAGCATGTCTAATAAGTTGTGAATGCGAAAGCATGCAAGCCGCTCGTCCTCTTCCTTTGTCGTCTGCTCGTCCGCTCCTTTTGTCGTCTGCTGCGTACTATAGCAAGTTACAGGTCAAGAAGGTAGCGGCAAATGCCCCTCAAAGGGATTCATATATCCCTCCGCCACCTCCGCATTCAATAGCGTCCCATCGTTTCCGTGACGTCGTGGCCAATGCGGGAAAAGGTTTTGCCTTCCTGTGAATATTTGTTTTATCTGTCGACTTTGACTTAGCATTGTGGAAGCCACGAGAGGGAGATTAGAGTTTTCCCCCTCCGATGAAAACAAATATGACTTGGGGGGGGGGGGGGGGAGTTAGGTTCCCCCTCCGATGGATACAAAGGCCAGTTTCAGGGGCTCGGCTCCCTCTCCGATGAATACAAAGGTCGCTTTCTTAAAAAGTGGGGGTTCGAGACAAGTTGGGGGCACCACTCTGTAGCCATTATCTATTCATTGAAGCGGAACAAGAGGCGTTTCCAGGGAACTATTCTTATGACTGGATGGACTTGAAACGGGCGCATCACGCTTATGGGAGGAGCTTCTCCTACCTTCTTGACTTGTAACCGACTGTAGCGCGCGCGCGCTTCGGGACCCCGGAGGCCGTGGCACAGCGGCCAATGGGAGCCCCGTCGACGCACGCCAGCCAATGGAACCGAAGGCGAATCGCTCCTTTTGGGATCGCGGAAACCAGGAGCCGTTTTCGCGCTTCACACTGGTGACGTCAGCTCGCTTCATGAGACAGTTAATACTTTCGCATTAAGACGTCGACAATTTAGGATCATAACTACGTTGTAGCTCTGAAGGTGGTTCATTACCAGTGTATCGTTGGTTATGTACCACAAGGGATACATTCATATCACAAAACTAAGCGAAAATGAGATGGCACACCAACACGTACAGTCGCGAGCCTTCTGAAACCGAAACCAAGCAAATTAAAGCCATTTTATAACGCCGTCTGGTCAGCGCCCTCTTTCCACCGGTCAGGTAACTATACTGAGATAAGAAGGTCTATAACGAGAGAGTTTGGCCAATGGGCGGAGCTTGCTGCCCGCTAGAACTTGCGGATTTCGCGATAACACGAAATGGCGTTACTTCTTTGTCTTTATTCCTGAGAAATCGCAAAAAATTCCTTTGAATCAGAGTCCCAAAATGGCGGACGGAAGTAGTCATCCCCCGGTTGTCACGCTGCTGCGTAGTCTGACAACACCTTCTAGAAGCTAAGGCCGTAGCGCTGTTCTCGTGACGGCGCGAAGGAAGGCCATCGGGGGCGCGCGTCGAAGCGAAAGCAACGCGCGTGGATCGACCGTCGTAACGCGCTTTTCGTTACATACGCGTGTCTTATTAGCTGAAATGAAAGCTGCACATAGCAACGGGACTAGAAAACATTTTATTACACAGGCAAAAGATTACACTATTAAATAATCGGTACGAAATGGCACGAGGTGTGCGTATAAGACGTCTACAGGAAAATGTGATTGTTTTATGTCGAAAACATTAAGCCACGCAATTTTTGCTGTAGGAATGCATATTTTATACAGAAATACTTCGGCAAAATGTCGAGACCTGCAGTTATTCTGCACAGCAAAACAGATCACAGTTAAAAATTAGGTAGACGTAGTCAACGCGGACACGGCTAGACAAGTGTCATTTACGATCAAGGAGGTTAGAAGTACTAGGAGGGGGCACGTTGCAATATTGGTGAAGCCTAGTCATAAAAAGTTTAAACGATATTGTGCCCAACGTGACCGCAGATCTCTCTGGCGATTGTTGCGTGTGACATGTCACGTGCGAGGTGGATGGTTGATTATAGAAGGACTCCTTGCAGGCTTCCGCGCTCCGTCCGGTAGGTTTTATCAGATCGAAGGCTAGACGAAGGCTAGCTACGGTCACGTGATGTGGTCATGTTGGGCTGGTAAGCGAGGAGAGTAAGGAGGAAAATGAGAAAGAGGCGAGGCGTCAAGGGAGCATGGCTTGTGGAGGCTACGCGGCTGACGTCATGCACTCTTCTATTCTTCTATTCTCCATGTTTAAGATCATGTAAGCGATGTTATCGCGTTCAGTCACTGAATTCTTGCATTATACCCCGGCCACATGGCAAAATTAATGCAATTTCCATCGAATGAATATATGGATTTGACAAATCAGCTTGCGACGCTTGTATAATCCCTCAAGACCGCGAGCTGATTAAATCTCGTATCATTTAATGAAAATATATTAACTTTTCCTTGTGGTAAGGGTACTAAACTTGCTATTAACAGACAACAAATTTACTTTTCCCATGGGCTCGAGCTGTCTTAGAACAGTATATAACTTACTTTGTATACACTAATACCATTACCTTAACACAGTTAAGATTCTACTATAAACGCGGTAAAGTCAATAAAATAACATTAGTATTAATAAACACGTAAGCAGAAACAACGCTCTTCCAATAATTGCAAAAACTTGTTTTTCACCTTCCAGTGAAAGCTAGAATATTACCACGCATATTTACAGATGTCGACGCAACTACACACGGATAACGACGAAGAACGAGATTCCATCCTATCACAAGATTTAAAGAAAAAAAAAAAGGACTGCAGCACTTTATTTGGGTCCTACATGACCAAGAAATTCCGTAAATAAGTTGTTTCTCACCTGTCGATCGTATCCTTACGTCCCGCAATATCTGTCACGAAAATATTTGAGCACGAACTCCAAGAAGGCTCTCCCTGCCGAGAGAAAGGTCTATCGATAAGCGACCAGTGTCGTCGTTGGCTAGTTGTCACACGTCACTCAAACCGTAGTAGTACTTGTTCCACGAATCCACGTAACTGCCGTAGTATCAAGCGAACACAAAAGGACTACCCGAGTCTGCGGGGACGACAGAAAAACGGCAGGAAGAAAAGTCTCAAAAGAACCACACACGAGAGCAGGGGAATTCTGAGATTAATTAAACGTTTTGTCAATATACGTGACCGCCGTTGATTGGTCGTTGAAACCTGTCATGGCGGCTACGTTCTCACCCCTTCTCCTATCTCCCCAATCCATGGCGGAGGCAACTATGGAAGCAAACTATCTTGGGGACAGAAAATATTGATTTGGAGAGGATGTTGTAAAAGGGGGAAAAATGTTGCTTAGGTTTCACGTGCCAATCTAGTTATCTATGAAAATAGAAAGAAGAAATCAACGAGAGAATGATGACAGATAGGGAGAAAGAAAGAAAGAAAAACGAAAGAATTGGGGTAAAGCAAAGAGGGGTCAAAAAAGAACCCGAGGCCCTATTAAAAGGGGATCGATGGAGACACACTGAGTGGCGCTGTTTTTTTCATTCTGTGACATCCGAAGCTGTCAATATCGAACGGATAGGGGTCAGATTTGGTATGTAGGAGCTAAAAATAAATTAAAACATAGTCTAGACGAGACGGTCACGAGAGTTAGAATACGCTAATAAGCGCCGCAGCTTTGGAATAGCACAAATCGAATTTGGACGAAAGTGTGGAGGTTAAAAGAAACTATTACGGAGACGAAAAAAAAAAAGACAAATACGCAAAAAGAAATGCTTAGTCAATACGCGTAAAACCTTCAATATATTGATTAATATTCCTTTACTATTTATAACGCGACGAGTCTCCTCTTGACAACCATCCTTTTTTTTATATATATATATTTCTCTCGGGAACCTTTTTAAGCCTGTGACCAGCCTAATAAGGCAAAGTTTTATTTTTTTTTAATGCGTGAACCATGGAGCGCCGCTGGCGTTGGTTGTGACCGCGAAAAAAGGACAACTCTCTCGCTTAAAAGGAGAGGGTGCCGGCGAACCCGGCGAACGAGCGGCCGAAGAGCAAAGATCAACGTGGCAGAAGATCTCTTCCGCCCACTTGGGCCACGTGTCAGGCGTGGCCAAAGGCCCGGAGGGGGGTTAGAGTGAAGCGGAAATTCTAGCTACTCAAATAAACTTGAGGAAGAAAACGAGAAGGGACGGACAAACACGAACTTTGTGTTTGTACGTCCCCTCTCGTTTTCTTCCTCAAGTTTGATTATCCCTACGAACCCGCTCGTTCTGTCCCTAGCTCCTCATTCTTGGTTTTTGAGCAGCCTGAGCTCAGCCGTCTTTTGCTTCTTCGGGAGATATTTGACAGGCTTGACAGGCTTCGGGAGAAATTCGACAGGTTTCTCCAGGAGAAGGCCGCTAATGCTTTGTCCTGGAGAAGGTCGTTCCTTATCATAACAAAACCGCCCTCTTTGTCGGCTTGTACCACTGTAAGCCCACTGTCCCTCATAAGATCAACAATTTTTCTAACAGGTGATTGCTTCTTCGGGTCTCGACTCACTGTGTGCTTGAGACAGTACACTCCTTCACTGATGGCTCGCTCTCGGTCCTGTTCACTGACGCGGTTGGCAGCCCGGTGCACCATGCCCAGTAAGTAGCTCATCCTCTCCGCTTTTAGCCTTGTCGCGCAGGAGCAGGGCGCGCTGCCGGCTGTCCTCACCCGCGGACGAGTGAACGCACTGCCGTGTAGGAATGCTTTCGCATTCCTACACGTAAGCGGTTTTAAGTGTAGTGCTGTATTTTTTAATCGCAGGCGAGAAAACTTTTGACTTAAGGTCAACTCTTTCAGCTGGCAATTTCAATTATGCCATGCCATTTATTGCGTCTATTGAAAATTGTAGGAGCAGCCGAAAGTGTTTTTGTGAATACTTATTTGTACACTCGACATTAGTTTTAATAATTGTTGCGTTTTAATAGATTTTTATGTTTATATGTTCCAGTGATGTTTTTTAACTTCATTATAAATTCCACCCCCTGCTAAGATGCTTCACAGCGATGCAGCTTGTTTTTTTTTAACTAAAATAAAATTTAGAGAAATTACGGCAAGAATGTGTGGTTACAAGTGAAAAGACACAGAAAAAAAAATAAGGTTCTCGCTTTTCGTCCTAAAGGTCAGCTGTTTATTAGAAAATAATTTAAGACAGTATATGACTGGTTAGTGTGAAAAAAGCGCTGCATGTTGCAAATATGCAGCGAATCGAGATGGAATATCGCGAGGCTGGGCTCACCGCGCCGTTGACGACGCCTGTTTATTGAAACTAAATAGGTGACATGAAATGATGGCGTCTACTTTGCTACGGACTTGATCTTTGCTGATCGCTTGAAACATCCTTGATTGCACAAGTGTGTTAGATGGTATTTCATAGTGTGATACGGTCGTATTAGGATAGGGCCCACATTTGCTTACACCGCAAAATCTTACGCAGCAACTCATGCCTGAAATAAAACCTCAGTATAACCTATAAATATTTACCCTTTCATGCCAAAATGTTACAGATATAAAATCGCTGTGTTTTCATTTTCACATTTGGCCACGCTAACCCTTTTAATCTGGCAAACACCCCGAGGGTCACTGTTGGGGAATTTGTGAGTCACGCAACATCATTGTGTCACATGACGTTACAAAGTCACGTGTAGTCCTAATGTCACGCGACACAGTGGCATATAACATTCCTTTGGACTTACTACTTATAAATCCATAGGGCCAATATACCTGTAACGCTGGAACGTGTCGAAAAGACCAACCTGTTGCTTTTCTCTTTGATTCGGCTTATAAAACACTCTGGTAATTATAGTGTGCAAGGTTACGACCTTCGCACATCTACACATGATTGCCCACCACCATTATTATGTTACGAATAAATAGAGCGCTTGTGCTAATATAGTGCCAAGCAATACGTAACATGTATATAATGAAATAGAGACACAATTGTTCTGGACGATGTAACAGCTAAATGTTTAGCATCGGCAATCCTATCGCATACCTTCCCGTTACCATCCTGGTACTTTTGCCGGTGTTTCGATGTCTTTTGGACCTGGAACCCTGGTAAGTTCAGAAACGCCGAGACACCGCAGGGTACGTCAGGCTCAGATGAGCGGAAGCCGAACGGTCGCGCGAGCTTGCGCGCGTTGCATCGTGGGCAAATCCTTTTGTAGCCACGACAGTCACGGGATGCCACTTCCAAGACAATTGTGCGCAGAAGCACCGGTGGTCGTGCAGGGGCTGTGGATTGACAGCCATAGAAGCTTATATAGATGTTTTACACACGTGCCAATTACAGCCGCCATGGCTGACCTTCTCCTGTCTTGCCGAGATACCAAGCCACTGAAACGGGCATTGCCGAGTCTGCACAAAGGCCAATGCTGGGGCAAATGACACAATAGAATCCAATATGGCAAAAACCTGTCCTGCTGTGGTAATGATGGAGCGAAGTGATCAAAACAAGAGGAAACAAAAACTGAAGGTCGGTTATGGCGGCGCCCATGCACAACTGCTGCAAAGCGCCAATAGGGGACTATGAACTGGCTCCCTTTCGTTACTGGGCTCGGTGCTCTCATGTGCCAGCCGCGTCCCTTAGTCCCCCACCTTCAACTTGCTGCGCCCACCGCTGCCGCTTCTGCGCCACTTCGACGGTACAGTCGCGAACAATAGAAAAAGCCCAGGCGAGCACGTGGCTCCGAAGACCTTCAGCGCTATCTAACGGAAAAAAATATGACTCAACATATCGAGGCTATCGTACAAACTAGCGGCTCTTCAGCGGGTGTTCGACTTTGACCGTTTCTCCCAACTTGGTCGGTACACCTTTAACGAGTAAACTGCGATGGTAGTAGCGCTCGGCGAAATAAAACAAAAACCGTTTATCGCCATTTATCCCTCGAACTCCTTATCAAACGCCGGAAAACTCACTCCTAAACCTGCCGCTATTCAGATACGCTTGATTTGGCCTTTTGTAGGTGAACGCCTCTATGTTCGGCGAAGTCAGCATTAACTCAGCAATGGCTGGTGAAGCGTGGAGAGACGACAAGAACAGCCGCTGAAGCCTCGATGATGGTTCAGCTTTCTTCCGGTTGATAGCGCGGCTGGTGTTCTACAGCCGGTGCACAGTCGTCACCTCTGCACGCAATATGGGTGCCCCCACTCTTCATACCACCCAACGGACATCTTCAAGGACAAAGCTGCGGGACACTCCCATCGAGGAGAGGCAGTCAGGAAGGAACGTTTGCTCTAGGACCTACTGCGAGACAGACCTTTCCTGTGTGCAACCCAATGATGAACGACTTGATGGTAGGATGCCTTCAGCACCCTACATGTGCCCCATCACAAGAGCTGACGCAATTTCTGAACCAACTGGTCCGACAGCAACTAGCAGCCATGCAGCTTCAGCGGGCGTGTTGACTGAGTTTCTGACGCGGCGGCAGCGAGGACAACCATGGAAAAGAGACAGTGCTGTCGAAGTGCCACGTGCTCCGAGCTGATGTGCGCTAGCCCACTCGGCCACCGATTCCCCCCTACGCGTCTTTTGTAAGATGTATGAAGAGTGAGACTTCGGTTTCTAGAGCAACTTCGGAGGCTGAGAGTTCTTGGTCTTCATGCTTCCATATTATGTCTGATATAGTTAGCGTGGTTGCTTCGACTTCTGCTTCGACTTCTGCTGCTGACGTCATACGAAATATTACCCCAGCGCCACCCGCCGTAAATAACCATGCTTTGGACCGGGATGTGTTTACCGGGGTGAGTGGAGGACTTTAAAATACCTTTCATGAGCACTCCCGCATACATGCGTAAGACCCTTTTCTTAGTTTAATACCGTCTGGCAGCTCAAATATCAATGTAATGTTTGATGCACTAATGGGTGTATCGGGTACCATAACCTTCGTGTGTCGAGAGCAGAGCCTGTAAACACGTTAGGCTTATAGATTATCGGCACTCTCTATACTCCGGTTTCCTTGAGTGTGTCGCCATTTGGGTGCCGTAACTGAGTGTGCCGCAATAAACCCTTTCAGGAATTCAGCGCCATTTGGGGCTCAAATGTCAGTCTAGTCGTTTATCTGCCTGGTAATGGCTGTTAAAATATCATTATTAAAAATTTAGACACCAACTAAACTTTCTCATAGGGACCATATATATAGGAATCAAACACCTACCAAGGGGCTTGGCTGGTGTTTGAACTTTTTAATAATTAACTGCTCTCAACCAGACAGATCTCTATCAAATGTTTACTTTTAAACGCTTACAATATAGTATCTATTCGTCAACGGTAGATGTATGGACGTTCGGTGTTCTGAACCGTACCATTGTTTAAGAGCGCAGCCGGCATCGGCATCGCGTAACCGCGCCCGTTGCATTATGGGACATTTTCCCGCAAAAGTTAGCGAGAAAAGTTCCCGGTAAATATAGCAGGAAAATTTCCCAGCTAACTTTAGTAGGATAAGTTTCCCCGCTAAGTCTAGCGGGGAAATTGACGTCACGTGACCTCAACACCAATTCCGATTCCCGCGAAATTTAGCGGGGAAATTGACGTCACGACTTCGTGTCACATCAGCCATGAACAAATTCAGCGGCAGGAGGAGAGGAGGAAGAAAGAAGGAGGAGGAGGGAAGGAGGAGGGAGAAGAGGAGGAGGAGGAGAGGAGGAGGAGTGCACGGAGGAGAAGGAGGATCATACCCTCCCCTCCGTACCCTCCCCTCCTCCTCCTCAAGAGCTGCGCTCTAGTTTCGCATTACAGAAATGTGTAAAGAACTTTCATTTTATTTCAGCTTCAATGGCGTCAAGGAACTATCACTCTGTATACGAAGCGCTTACTTGAGTCAATATCTCGATAATATTCACCGCATTTTATTGCCATGAGCAGTCCGCAACGTGCCGAAGCCTCGAATTCCAAGGATTCCTATGGCACCCTCAAATGCGTGGCGCAGAGAAGCTTCCAAGTCTCGTCACGGTGAAACAGAATAACAACAGAGCGACTAAACTGTGGTTCAGGCTCCACTTCGGTGCCGTCTTGAAATTTTTCCTTGATCAGTCATCAAAAGGCAGCCATCAAATATTCACTGGGGTGATGATAGTTATCGAGATGACAATACTCAGTTTCGGAAAGGGCAACATTTGAAGATGCTACCTAATGAGGTATAAGTGCAGTATTCTATTTCCCTCACCTTTAAACAGCTGAGACTGCAGCCAATGGCGCAAGCACGAGAGCTCGAGGTCGCTGCTTTGAAGCGTTCTTCCGGAGAACAAGCACTCGCGCTCGTTCCAAGCTCGTCCTAAATGCCAAGAGCGCGGGCTAGCTCGCGCTTGTAGTTATAGACGCTTTCGGGCAGCTGTGCGTGGGCGCCACCATAACCGACCTTCTGTTTTTGTTCCCTGTTATTCCGTTCGCTCCACTTGATAATTACCTCAACAGGAAAGTTTTTTGCCATTTTAGATGTTACTGTGTCCTTCTCCCTAACATACGCCTTTGTGGAGGCTCGTCAAAGCCCGCTTCAGTAGCTCGGCATCTCGGTAAAGCAAAAGAAGGTCGGCTATGGCAACACCACCTAGACAGAAGGCCTCCACACGCGTCATCATAGCCAGATCGATCGAGGCGAGAGGTTGGGCACGAGTGCTGCGTCAGTGTTCGGCTGCGGTTCGTGGCCAATCAGCGCGTCGAAGGTCGGGCTCGGGTCCAATAGCCGACCGAGCGCGATCCGACTGTGATGACGTTTCATAGAAGAAGAGGAAACCATGCGGAGGCCTTCTGTCTAGGTGGTGTCGGCTATGGTGGCTCAATCTGGCGCGTGTTGAAATCGTCTAGGGTGCTCAAGCGAGATCGCTTCTACTCTGCCGGTTTTAACGCTTCTGGAGGACGGGAAAACGTTCCCTGCGATTGAAGATAAAAGTGCAAATAACTGGCAACAATAATTCGAACCCCAAGATGGCTAAAAGGTTGTTTTTTTGAAGTTTATTTATAGCGTATGCTATTATTGTCGATTCAGTTCTTGCCCCGTTCATTTCAGGTGTTTTTAGGGGTAAAGGCTGTGATTGCATGACTACGACCGCAGCGTATCAAATCAAGGAGGGAGACGACTACGGTTGGCTGTAGACCACGAAGAGAGAGGAGGGTTGGTCTCGTTTATGTAATTGGTTTCCTCTCGATTCGATGCGCTAAAGACACCTCCATGTAAGCGCGCCCGGGTCCATATCACATGAGCGAATGACGTTTTAGCGAACAGCGACGTTTTAGCGAATAACGGGGGCGCGCGTTAACTCATCCGCCGCGCTGCGCTTAAGCCGCTTCGCGGCGACACTCTGCGGCGGCTCATTACAAAAAATGTGAACCCATTTGGCCCACCCGAAAACGCCGCTTCGCGGCGTCCGACTATTCGCTAAAGTGTCATTCGGTGAAGCGTGGGCGTTCGCTAAAACGTCATTCGATCATGTGAGTGCCTCCCCCCTGATCAACCCAGCCCTGTGAAAGTCACGTGGTACTGCTGCGGAATCGAATTGGCTGGAATTACTGGTAGCGTTTGATGCGGTCTATCGTAAGGTGAAATGTAGTATAAAATTAATCACAGCCCACAAAAAAGCCACAGTGCCAACGGATCCTACAAAGGACAGTCCACAGACAATAGGAAGCTTTAGGGAACCGTTTTTGCACGTCAGACACAGTACGATGAGGGCCTCCGGTACAAACTGCGCATGCGCTGCCACAAAAGACTTGCATACGCGCAGTTCGTACCGTATCGTATGCGCAAAAACGGTTCCCTGAAGCTCCCTACTGTTTGAGGCGTGCCTTATTTCCCCTTGTATGACGGCTCTTTCACATTGGTCATGCAAACACTTCCTACAGACATGTTAGAGACACACGTGTGTATGAAGCAAGCATGCTTTTTACTTGCTTGATGCGTGTCTGCAAGTAATTCTGACATCGTGTCTGCAGCGAGTGTCTTTTGTACGATTTATAAGCAGTGTAACTGGAGGCTTCGCGCGTTTGGAAAACACCAAAGTGACATTTGGTGACCGGCCGTACTATACTGCGTCCTCTGAAACACGGGTTTCGAATTCCGGAGATCAGGAACCAAATGTAAAGCGGGGCATATCAACGAGAAAGTTTCGTATATCGGAATTGAGCCCTGCAGAGTGCTACGTTCGGTAATTCAACCCCCACAGACTTTCAAGAGAAGAACAGAAGTAGCGTGCAACTACAGGAAAACCAAGAGGCAGCGAAATACTGAGACGTTTTATGTTTGTCCCCCTCTTCGTCCGTCGTCCCCGTTTTTCTCAAACCTTTTTTTTTTTTTTTTCAAAAATTTTAAACATTAATTAGATTGCATGTTTACTTACGCTTTCCCGGAAGGCATTCTCGCGTGTGTCAAAGAAGGAACGCACAGTAATAGATTGCAGTCACGACATTTGCCAGGGGCATTCTCATGTGCATTTGGTCAAAGAATTGGGTGCACGCCTTAGGTATAAGGTAATGCACTAAAAGTACGATAATACAGAACGAGTCGCCAAATGCAGATAACCTATAGTTTAGCTTACTAACAGCATATTGAAAGCTCATAATTTTAGTACGTGCATCTTAGTTGCCAGCCCGGTTTCGACGCACCAGGCGCAACCGTTAGGATGCAAACTATTCAAAGTACACTAGCGGTATGACAACATCATACTTCGTATATTTAACGTATACATACAAAAATACACATAGAATTTACTTTTTTGTTTCATAAAAACAAAACAAAATGAATTTACTTTAAATGCATTGCTTTTTATCGATGGCTGTAATGGATTCTACCCACGACCATTGCCAAAGGCGTTCTCGCCTATGTGTGCGCGCACATATCTGTGTGCGTGTGTGTGCGTGTGTGTGAAGGAATGAGTGAGTGAATGAATGAATGGAGATATGTTTATTGTGGAAAAAAAAGTACGTCAGTCTTGTGGAAGGCAACGAAACGGATGCACAGTAATGGATTTCGCCGGCGACCTGCTGCCGGCGGGAAACAAGCGACCGACACGAAGAAAGAATTCCCGCGAGACGGCAGTGGAGAAAATGCATCCGACAGCGCCCCCTGCACTTTGAGCAAAGAGGCTGGGGCCACTGGATGCCCCCTGGTCTGGCAACCTTTTTCCTAGCACCGTAAAGAACTCCGTTCCCTAGGGAAGACGTTGAGGCACCAGAGGCTCCCTCAGGCGCGATGGAAATGGACTGACGTTTTCACTCTGCGTTTTTCCCTTCCCGCATTCCCAGAGGCAAACTGAGTCCCTACACACACTCGCTGGGTATCTCACTATTAGTCTGACGCAGTGTTGAAAGTAACTCGTTACAAGGATACGTTACTGGTAGCATGTTAGGTTTTTCAGTAGCGTACCAACGTGCTAGTTAAAATCCGAAATTCTAACGAACAGAGTAATTTAGTCACTGTTTCGAGGTATGATCTATTAGATTATTTTTATATTTAATCGTTACTTTTGATTTACAATAGTCACGTTTTGGCACCTTCAGGGCCAACGCGTCATTGGGACCTAGTTGCATTCCACAAATCTGATAAACAAATGATAAAAAATATTAAGAAACTCCTACGTAAAATATTAATTATCGTCGAAGTTCGTAACCTCTTTATCGCTGCCAAATACTAAAATCTAGGATAATGCAGAAGGAACGTTCATTAGTCTTTGGAAGTAATGGTGACGATATTTCGTCACATTTGCAGAACTGTAGCGAATCTTAGTAACGCGTTAATTTTTTTTACCAACCAACGTGTAATGCTCTTTCGTTACTTGTTTTCGGTAACAGGCACAACCCCGGTCTAACGTCACGAAACCGGAGGAAGCATCCGTCAGCGCCCTTTCATAAAGGCTGACGCTGCCCACATCTGATAGGCAGTATGTCAAGAGTGCTGAATATGTGACGTCACAAACAAGAGGCCAACGTGAGGCATACATCGGACACCAGCGCTGCGTGTCAGCGTTCGGCTGGGAGTCGTGTTCCATCGGTGAAAACACGAGTTACCCGCCGAACTCTGACGCAGCAGTCTTGCGCAATCTGAGCCCCGCATTTGACCTCTTGTAGGTGACGTCACAAATTCTGACGCCCAACGTGCCAGAGGACATTGCTTGTAGGCCTTCTGACGTCCTCGCGCTCTCATCTTCCCCTATTCCCCAGTTTTTATCAGTCTAGGTTTCTGGGTCGTAGCATCGTTTTGTTTTTGTTATCATTGTTTTTCAATATATTCTGGTCCAATTACAGTGTCGCTTTGTGAATGTCTGGTTTTCTTACGCAAATACTTTTGAGTAAAGCTATTCCATTCTTGATAAAAAATACGCCCCCCCCCCAAAAAAAAAACAACAAAAAAACAAAAAAAAAAACGAGGACCGGCACGCAGGATTTTCCATCATGTATCCGAACCAACTAGCCCCAACACGCAGCCCTAATACTATTCTATTCTTTCTGTTCTACTGCGTTCATCGCATCACAACGATCCATGATCGAATCACGAGCAGGCCGCAGCTGCGTTCGGCGTAAGAACGGCGCGAAGTGTTCGCAAACATACTCACAGAACTTTGAGATTGGGCAGTCCTCGGAGCACGCCCTCGCTGATGTACTCCAGCTGGGGGGCCTTCTGGATCGAGCTGCGTTCGAAGTGACAAACCAGTCGATAAGACGGCTTTTTTCTCACGAACTACGCCCTTTTTTTTTGTTATGCAATGAAGAATATAAAAAAGGGGCTGCCTCTGGACACTAGGCAACGCCGGATATACCCGTGGCACAAATCTATACATTAAAAGTATACCGCTTTCGCCCTTTTATGAAACATTTCGCACAGTATATATAGCATTTTCGAAGCTTACGGATCCTAAATTATACGTATATTTTGGCAGTGCGATATCTTAGCCCTATGTTCCAGAGAAGAAACAAAACAACACTCGGGTGGCTAAAGATTAGGCGCTGGAGAAAATCAGCCATCAGCGTTACGTCCCTCTTTTCAACTCTATTTGCTCACGTTCGGCCAATCGAAAAACGCGGCGAAAGAGCCTAAGCACGCACCTGATCTCGCCACATCACCGTATCCTTCCGCGTGATAAAGTCCGTCTGCAATGATCACCGAATGTCGATGCGGAGCACAAGTTCGTCTGCTTCTTTTGCAGGCGTTGTGATGACGTCAGAAAGACGCCGAGCTGTGATTGGTTCCGATTGAAGGATAGTGGGTAGACCTCAAGGCAACTTGCGTTGAGGTCTACCCACTATCTTTCGATCAGAGCCAATCAGAGCTTGACGTCTTTCAGACGCCACCGCAACTCCTGCAAAAAAGGCAGACGAACTTGCACCCCGTATAGATGTGCACGCAAACGCGGAGCTTGATGTAAGCTATAGAGTCGCGCAGTCTTTCGAATGGCGAGTGCTACCAACACGGCAACGTTCCCTTGGGCCTCCAAGCTATACGCTTTCAAACAAACATGCACGCTGCGTGCGGTCGCTTCTCGCTTCGCTCGGGGAAACTTTGATACAATCTCAGGTCTGAGCATGCAACAAGCCTCGATCGTCGCAACCGCCAAGGGTTCGCCAGGCGACCGCTTTCCCGTCTCGGCGTCCACCTACCTCCACAACGGTGCGTCTGACTTTGGCTATCGTTGTGGCGTCCACTTTAGCAGACGACATGAGGAGAATGGCGTCTGCCGTTGCTGGCTTTAGACGCTGCTACGTTCGCCCGCTTCATCAAAAAGAAAAAAAAAGATGCTTTGATGTTATGGTGACGCTGACCATGGCAGGCTAGCAGACGGATTTTATAGTGCGGAAGGAATCGACGGGGTGGTGAGATCCGATGCGTACTTGGGCATTTTCGTTATGTTTTTATGCGCGGAACGTGAACAAAAAGAGCTTAAAATAAGGACTTCAGCAGATGTTTGATTTTCTCGAAGAGCCCATTATTTTAATATTTTTACGAGCCTCGCACAAAAATTGAATTCTTAACTCGCAATTTGGACGAAGTTACTTGTACCGGAACATGGGGCTAAACTACCAACGTGGCTATATTTTTAGTGTGAACACTTTAGTGGCCAGACAAGGTCGGCGCGCAGACAACACCGATAAAAGACCAAGTACACTAAACGTACAGTAAAAGTACTTCAGATAGTAAAAGTACAGCCATGCAAGACCAAGCGGAACAACAATTAATAACTTAATTCCAAAGAAAAAGAAAAACGAAATACAAATAAGCATAAATGCCCGCATAATTTTTCCAAGTTCGTTCCAATGCCAAGGTTGAGCTGCCTCCCTGTTTTTCTTTTTAATTGGCTTTAATAACTAAAACAACTTTTGGCCTATTACGGCCCTCATTTTTTCTTTATTTTAAATTGGATTAAACCTGTTATACCGTCAGGTGGTGCAGGTCGAGAGAAACAGTTTATTTTCTTTATTTTTAGCGCTCGCTGAGAAATTGAGTAATTGAGTCATGTCTCCACCCAAAAAGTCCTTAGTGATATGAGTCGTTCATTACACCGAAACAAAAATGAATGCATTTACCCAGTTCGTACCCCAAAATATTACCTATAAAACGAAGTAAACGAAGTTCGTATTAATGAGACATAAGTGTATTCTAAAAATATCCTTTAAACGCGCACTAGTTTTTTTGTTGTTGTTTTTGATTGAAGTACAACATTAATGTAATCTCTGCATCGCTTTTTTTTTTGACAAAGGTCGTTATTGGTACATACGTTAATGGTGATTTTCTAACCCTCACTTGTTCCTCGTTTAAATAATAAACACTCAACAAAGTAGAAAAAAAAAGAAGAAAATCGATCCTCGAATTGGATAAAAATACCACATTCATGTATCACGAAGCATTTTAAGAAACCACACAGGCACACACACACACACGCACAAACATGCACAAAACACGTTCGTCATTGCAGATGCCTTATTCCAGAAGACAGAGCGGTCATAGGTTCCGAAAAAAAAAGAAAAGGGGTGGTTCAGGTAGTAGTGGCGCAAAACTATTGATAGTACTGTCGATAGTTTTGGAAAAAAACTGTCGATAGTATCGATAGTCAATTTATCGCTAGTTTTGCATCACTAACAGCATTTGGGAAACAGTTCGCATAAGGACAAGCGCAAGCTTTATTCAGGTCATGCCGACGCACGTCCTAAAGAGGCACGTCCTGGAGAAAGTTTATTCACATGCAGATGGATAGCCAACTCTATACGCAGGTAACATACGGGCGTATTTACATAGATAAGCATTTACACGCCAAGCACAAATAATGGGCCCTATACTCTGTTCATCGCTAAACTGACCAGGCGCTTAAACCTATGCGTGCTCTCTGGATGAGACCTAGATCGTTCTTCCACCACGCGATCGAGGTCTCTGCGCGCGCTCACGCAACGAGACTGGGATCCGGCGATTATAAGCATCGAATCGATCGATTCGCCGAGCGCGAAGCTTTGACTGCCCTGTCGAGTCAGTGGCCAAGAGGGTAGTGGCGTTGGCGTGCTGACAGATTTGCGTTTGAGTTTGACTGAGCGCGTTGCAATTCCTACGCTTTGGGAGAACATACTGGGATGATAAGTACAGGGTCCGATCGGGAAAGGTAAACCCGGCTTTTTAGCCCACATCAATAAACCAAGGCCTCTGAATTAGTCAAACACAAAGTTGGGGCCGAAGTTGATGGAGCGAACCGATGGGCTTAGCACGAAGATGACTTTGCGCTTTTTTCGTCGACATCCAATCGGCGCGCTTTACGAACTTTCGGCTCCAACTTTGTGTTTGACGAGTTTAGGGCCCTAGGCTTCCCAGAAAGCTTAAAGTTGGCCAGAATGTGACGCAAGTAATTTAAGCCAGATTGAGAAAGTTTGAGAGAATGAACTTACGTGGATCAAAGATTAAAAGATAATAAGAACTTATATATACGAGCAGACGACGACCCCGGAAAAAAAAAAAAGTGGAAGAATCGCATCTGCTTTACGCCGTATCGTATAGATGGCGGCATCACTGCCTCTGTGTCACAGCCGCTAAATTTGGTTTTGGTTTTAGCTTCAAAACAGAATCGTTCTTCAATACTTTCCGGTGTTTTACTTACACACTGTTTTTATTTCAACTAGTATAAAGAAAAGAAAATGTACACTGTAATGCTTGGGTGCATTTGCTCAAATATAGCATTTCTCAAAATAATTATTCTAGCAGACGTCGTCTGCTTTGCTTGCTCTTCTGCTCTTCGGAAACCCGGACACCGGCCCTCTTGTTGATCTTATCTTCCGAAGTATCGCTGAACTTTCGTGCCTTATAAGGCAACAATCTCAAAAGGAACACACGGATGTCGTTCTGTGGTACTCAAAGGACTAAAAGGCGATTCGCACGCTTGCGTTGAGCCCGACGTAGTGCCAGGGTGTCATGATTTATAAGACAAGGAAAAAGAAAAGGAACGAAGGAGAGATTTGTGGCAGCATGAAAAAAGAAGAAGAATAAAGAGGCGCGAGAGGGGTTCGAAGCAATCCGACGAGGCGCGAGATTTGACGGCTGTCTTCTGGGGTTGCGGAGCTCGGGTCGGCTATGTCCCGTCCTCGAAATCGACTCCGTCAGGCTTGAACCGGTCGGCTACGTTCCATCCTCGCAAACGACTCCGCCAAGCTTGGATCACCGCGCTCGGCATCGTCAGCTGGTCCGAAGGGCACCAGCGGGCCGGACATCATTCTCCGACGATCCGCCCAACGACGATCCACCCGCCACAGCCCATGGTGACTATACAGGGTGATGACTATTTGTGTTGACAGTATATATCTTAACTTTTGAATGCAATATTTTTTTCATTTATCCGACGCTGATCGTATTCCAGTTTTCTTTTTTTTTTCTCTTTTTTCCTTTTTTTTTTTTTCTTCTTCTTACAGTAAAGTACGTTTGAGTTCTCCCGCTGGCGCTGGCTTCCATGATTCTCCCTCACCTTCCCGAACGAACCTGACAAATTGGCGAGCCTGCCAGGATTCGTCTAGGCCCATTAAATCCTAGTTGCGTTTTTCCGGGAAGTGAGAGAGTTGAGGGGAAGCTCAGTCCGTTGTGTTAATATGGAGCTAGAACGAATAATCGCGTTGGGTAAGGAATTGGGGTATGCTGGGGACGAGCTAAAGAAATGGGTAGCTGAAGAAAGAGTTCGGGCGGATGAAGAGAAAGCGCGCGTGAGAGCCGAGAGAGCTGAGGAACGTGATAACGTAAGGGAAGACCGGGAAGCAGCCGAAAGAGCGTTAGCTGCAGAGTGCGCTAAATTAGAAAAGGAAAGGGAGATTCTGCAGCTGAAAATCGCTGCACGTGAGATTAGTCATGAAAGTGCAGGAACTGTGGGAGACGAGCGCGGGGAAGCGCCAGGCCTAGTAATTCGAGGGAGTCCCCACAAGTTAATCCCGCAGTTCGACGAACGGAGGGATGATCTAGACTCGTATCTACTGCGCTTCGAGCGTACAGCAACAGGGTTGAGCTGGCCTTTGGAGAAATGGGCCACCACACTAAGCTTATGCTTGACCGGGGAGGCACTGTCTGTGGTTGGCCGGATGGCACCGGCGGATGCGTTGGATTACGGAAAGGTCAAGCTAGCGCTCTTCCAAAGATTTAGGTATACTAAGGAGGGGTACCGCGAGCGGTTTCGCAACGCCGAACCCGAGAAGGGCGAAACGCGCAGACAATTCGCTGCCCGATTGGCCGGATTTTTTGACCGATGGCTCGAGATAGCTGGAGTTGAGAAGACTTTCGAGGCATTACGAGACCAGGTCCTGGTGGAACAGTTCATGTTGACCTGCTCCAGCAAACTGGCCGTCTTTCTTAGAGAGCGTGATTCTCAGACTTTAGAAGACGTAGCAGCAAAGGCAGACCTGTTCCTAGAAGCCCAGATACCATCCAGCTCAATTAGGCAAAAGTCAGACGAGATGACAACCAGGCAAGGTGCTGGAAACGGAGACACTCACGCAAGGGGAGAGACGCGAAGAGCTATCCGCTGCTTCATCTGTGGGAAGGCTGGACATAAGGCCGAAAATTGCAGAAGCAACGCGCAAGGCAAGAAAACAGTGGTGTGTTGGAATTGTGGCCGCGCTGGTCATAGGGCGGAAAACTGCAAGGGAAGGCAGAACGAGAAGCAGCGAGCCTCGTGCCTATGGACTGCGTCAACAGGGGCCGTCGACGCGCCTGACGACTCCTACGTAACACTGGATAATGGTGACAAAATCCCGGTAGTAAACGCGGCCATGGGAACACCTCCAAAGTTCTTAGTAGAGTACATGCCGGTCGTGGAAGGCCGTCTCGGGGAGCGCAAGATAACGGTATTAAGGGATACGGGGTGTAACACCGTCGTTGTCCGTAAGGAGTTGGTTCCCCGAGAGAGCCTAACAGGAAAGTCAAGTCCGGTGTTTCTGCTAGACCGCACCGTTCGATATCTGCCCGAGGCGGATATAGTTGTACGAACACCCTACTATACAGGGAAGGTGACGGCAAAATGTGTAAGTAATCCTCTCTATGATCTGGTACTCGGGAATATACCCCAAATGCGGGAGGCCAATGATCCAAACCCAGACTGGGAAATTAAAAACGAAGAGGGTCAAGGTCAAGTTTTGGCCAAGCCAACGTCGAAGCCGGAAGCACTTCCGAACGCCGTTGAAGTCAGCTTCAATAGTCGCATGACACCGAGATTGTCTAAATGTACTGACGAGCTCCGGAAAGACAAACCAGCAGAAGTTGCGTCCGCGAGGGCGAAGGGAGCAGATGGTCAAATGGAAAGACCAGACCGACCTTTGAAGGTATCGCAGGCGGCAGTGGTCGATGCGACAACCGAGGAGCTCGCCATGGAGCAAAAGGGGGATAAAACTCTCATGAAGTGTTTTGGTAAGATAGGGGAAACTACCAGAAAACACAAGGGCAGGACGAAGTTCCAGTTTTTTCTCAAGAATGGTTTGCTACATAGGGCCGTTGAATATTCATCCGGCAGAAGGATAGAGCAACTTGTACTCCCGAGAAGGTTCAGGAGCGCCGCCGTGGCTCTAGCACATGACAGCATAATGTCAGGACACCAGGGCATGAAGAACACGCTCAACCTGGTGTCGGAAGAATTTTTTTGGCCTTGTATGCAGAGCGAGGTCAAGAGATACGTTCGGTCGTGCGATGTGTGTCAACGCACAGTACCCAAGGGCAAGCAGGGCAAGGCACCCTTAGGAAGCATGCCGACTATCGAGACGCCCTTTCAGAAAGTCGCGATAGACATAATTGGCCCCATTGTACCAATCGCGACCTCGGGAAACAGGTACATACTGACAATGGTGGATATGGCTACGAGATACCCGGATGCGGTAGCGTTGAAGAGCATTGGATCCCAGCAGGTGGCCGAAGCACTGGTGGAGATGTTCACGAGGTACGGTGTGCCACAAGAGATCCTTAGCGACCGCGGGACCAGCTTTACCTGAGAACTAATGAGGGAGGTGAGTCGACTTCTATCAATGAAGCACCTCCTGACCACCCCGTACCATCCCATGAGCAACGGCTTGGTGGAGAGATTCAACGGCACAATCAAGCAAATGCTAAGAAGGATGTGCCAGGAGAGGCCCAAGGACTGGGACCGATACCTTCCAGCTCTACTGTTTGCCTACAGAGAGGTTCCACAGTCGAGCCTCAGGTTTTCGCCTTTCGAGTTACTCTACGGGAGAAGAGTGCGAGGACCTTTGGCTATTCTGAGAGAGATGTGGTCAAACGAAGCTCTCAAACAAGATCTGAAGACTTCGTACGGATACTTGCTGGAGCTAAGAGAAAAGCTGGAGGACACGTGCAAGTTAGCGCACACTTGCCTGGAAGAAGCGAGGGCGAAATACAAAGGCTACTACGACAGAAGGAGCTCTAACCGAAGGATGCAACAGGGAGATCAAGCACTCATTCTTCTCCCCACCGATCATAACAAAATGATCATGCAGTGGAAAGGACCTTTTCCTGTAACAGCAAGAAGGAATGAAGTGGACTACGAGCTAGAGGTGGGAGGCAAGAAGAAGCTATTCCATATCAACATGCTCAAGAAATATGAAGAAAGGAAAGAAACCTCACAACATCAACCACTTTGCAATGCGGTGGTGAATAAACAAGAAACTGACGAAAACGAGTCTGATGCCGAAGAATGCGACATCCCGATGCCAATCTGGACCAGACAGCAAGGGTGTGAGGATGTGGTCATTAATAAGAACCTAGAGAGCGAGAAGATAGCCCAAGTGCAAGAATTACTAAGAAAATTCGAAAACATATTTTCTGATGTCCCCGGGAGGACAAATCTTATGACGTGTGATCTTCATCTCACAACAACGCGGCCGATATACGTGAGGCAGTACTCAATACCTCTGGCAGTACAAGATGTGGTCGAGGATGAAATCAGCAAGATGCTCGAGCTGGGGGTAATTGAGAAGTGTACATCGTCGTACAACGCTCCGGTCGTGATTGTGAAGAAAAAGGATGGATCAAACAGATTTTGTGTCGACTACAGACGATTGAATGACGCGACAATGACAAATGTAGAGCCAATACCCAGAATTGATGTGACATTTGCTAAAGCGGGACACAGGAGGTTTTTCTCGAAATTAGATGTAGCTAAGGGCTACTGGCAAATTCCCATGGAAGCAGACGCAAAAGAGAAGACGGCGTTTTCGTCAACAAGCGGGCACTACCAGTTCAGATATATGCCCTTTGGCCTCAAGACCGCCTCTGCTACTTTTACCAAGTTAATGCGAAAGGTTCTAGACGGTATTCAAGATGCATATCACTACATAGATGATATCTTGATCGCGACGAGCTCGTGGGAGAAGCATGTGGAAACACTCAGGACGATTTTTGAGCGTCTTTGCGAAGCCAACATTACGATCAAACCAAATAAATGCCAAATAGGGTTCAGCGAAATCAACTTCTTAGGACATAAAATTGTACTGGGGAATATCGCTCCTGACCCAAAGATCCTGGAAAGGATTCAAGACGCACCAAGACCCAAAACGAAGCGCCAAGTTCGGTCATTCCTCGGGCTTACGGGATTCTATAGACAGTTCGTACCAAACTACGCAGATATCGCAGCGCCGTTAGTGGATCTAACGAAAAAGGGAGCCCGCAATGATATTGAGTGGAGCCCAAGAGAAGAGGAGGCCTTCACGGAGTTGAAAAGTCGACTTGGACAACCTCCCATCCTGCTATCACTGGACCCCGAAAAGGAATTCGTGCTGCGCACGGACGCCTCTGAAGCAAGCTTAGGAGCAGTTTTACTACAGGAGAGAGATGGAATACTTCACCCGGTTGCATACGCGAGTCGTAAACTCAGTAGCTCCGAAAGGAACTTTGCTACTGTAGAGAAGGAATGTCTTGCACTGGTCTGGGCAGTCACTAGGTTTAAGCTGTTTCTTTATGGAAAAGCCTTCCGCGTTCAGACTGATCACCAGCCGCTAGAGTTCCTCAACAAGGCGAAACACACTAACAGCCGAGTAATGAGGTGGAGCATGGCTCTACAAGACCACACGTTCAGTGTACAATACATAAAAGGTAGAGACAACGTTGGAGCGGACTATTTAAGTCGCGTTTAGGCTTTATTTATTTGTTTTTGCTTTATAGGTGGCAACTAATTGATAAAAATCAAGTGTATCGAATGCCCAATCTGTATTTTTTGTATATTTTTCATGTCTGTTTCATTTTTTTTAAATATAAAACACGTTCCTTTTGTGTGCGCGCGTGCGTGTGTGTAACGGTACCGTGCAGTCGCGTCGGTGTGGCTGTGCATGGTGCATCAACCAAACAAATGTGACTCCTGCAAGAGTTCAGCGTGGCCAAGTTGACGATGAAGACGAGGTGCGGAACTGCTGGATTACATGCCTCAATTTTGGGCCGACGATGACGGAAGGATTCCCTGGGCAGAAGATAAGGTGAAGAAAGAAGTTTCTGGGAATAAACTTCTCGTAGTTCGGGGGTATTGTCATGATTTATAAGACAAGGAAAAAGAAAAGGAACGAAGGAGAGATTTGTGGCAGCATGAAAAAAGAAGAAGAATAAAGAGGCGCGAGAGGGGTTCGAAGCAATCCGACGAGGCGCGAGATTTGACGGCTGTCTTCTGGGGTTGCGGAGCTCGGGTCGGCTATGTCCCGTCCTCGAAATCGACTCCGTCAGGCTTGAACCGGTCGGCTACGTTCCATCCTCGCAAACGACTCCGCCAAGCTTGGATCACCGCGCTCGGCATCGTCAGCTGGTCCGAAGGGCACCAGCGGGCCGGACATCATTCTCCGACGATCCGCCCAACGACGATCCACCCGCCACAGCCCATGGTGACTATACAGGGTGATGACTATTTGTGTTGACAGTATATATCTTAACTTTTGAATGCAATATTTTTTTCATTTATCCGACGCTGATCGTATTCCAGTTTTCTTTTTTTTTTTTCTCTTTTTTCCTTTTTTTTTTTTTTCTTCTTCTTACAGTAAAGTACGTTTGAGTTCTCCCGCTGGCGTTGGCTTCCATGATTCTCCCTCACCTTCCCGAACGAACCTGACACAGGGTTTCTATCACAAGAGCTGCGACGGCTCCAACAGAACCAGTTTTTAACCCGCTTCGTTGGAGCCGACGCAGATGTTGACATAGCAACCCTCATTCGGTCGGGCTCAACACAAGTTTGTGAATTCAAGCTTTAAAAAAGTTCCCAGTCGATACCGACGAGAGCGCCGTTGCAGGCCTCTGTCGAAGAGGACCATCCGGAAGAGGATCCGGCGTTTAGGGGAGGTGAGCAGCATCGCCAGCAAGAAGCACGTCTTCGCCAGTACGCCGGAAAGGAAAAAAAAGCTATTGTACGGGATGGGGAGCGTTCGAAGCAGACCCGCATCTATCGACGAAGAGAACGGAACATTTGTTCGGCGTCTCCGACTCACTTTGCGTCGGATCCTTCACCAGAACAACATGCGAACCTACAAGGTGCACGTTCTGAAGCATCAGGACTATGAGCGACGGCTGGACTTCTGCCGTGAAGATACTTTAAAATCGGGTCCAACCCCTCCCATCTGGACATCTATTAGACTCCTTGACCAAAAATAATATTTTATGTGAAAACTAACATGGTTTTCGAAAAGGCAAATCAACAGATACGGCAGTTTTGGCAATTAGCCAATTCGTTAACAATAAAATAAACAAAAAATAACATTGCTGTTGGCTTATTTTTGGACATAAAAAAGCACTTGACAAGGTAGATCACGGCATACCCTTGAAGAAATTACAAATATATGGTTTTCGAGGTTTTACTCTTGATTTCTTTAAGAGTAACCTATCATCTCAAACCCATCTCGTAGGTCTATAAAGGAACAATTCTCAACTTGTGAGTTTGTGTTGACAAGAGTTCCCCAAAGTTCTGTGCTGGGACCGGTACTTTTTTTTTTTAATGTACATAAATGATCGAGCTAATATTACGACCAAACTGCAAACTATAATGTATGCTGATGATATTGCTGTTTTAATCTCTAGAAATTTTCTAGAATTAATTCAGTCAGAAATGAGAAACGAACTTAAGCTGACAGAGAGATGGTTCCTCTATAGAAAATTAGCTTTAAACTTACAAAAGATAAATTACATTGCATTATCATTTCCCATTGGAGTACTACAACTGGGGTGAGTGATCTTAAGATAGGAAATAAACATATTCAAAGGGTAAAATTAATAAATGTCTGGGAGTGATATTTGATATATCGTTTAATTGGAAGCCGAATACAGAAGATTGGTACAAAAAACTAGGATATTCTATACACAGTTCAGTTAAAACACGTCAATACTTTGATAGTGAAGCACTTAGGTTGATACATTTCAGCATCCTTAACACTCACTTCCAACACTGTGTGGAATCCTGGTGTTTCACTTTTCAAAGTCACGTAAGTTAATTATAACACTTCAAAAACGTGCAATAAGGATATTTGCCAACACACAATATAATACTCATTTCGCCCTATTATTCCAAAGCCTACGGATGCTGCAATTTCACCTAGTACGAGATTATAAAGTTGTTGTTATGACGCCAAATATTTTAACAACAGATTCACCATTACCAATTATATTTTCGCAGTCGGAAACGGTAACTAAAAATGTCTTTGCCAACAATTTTAACATTCTATTATATCGTAATATGTGTGGTCAAAGAATGTCACATTATACTGAAACAAAAACATATAATTCCTTAATCATCACAATGGATAATTAAGGAATTACGATTGGTGTAACTCGTGGCAGATGTCCCGAAATGTTAACAAATGTGTTCGAATGCATATAGCCCGCAAAACTAGTTTTTTTCCTATAATTATTTTATTAACAATACAGTCCTAGCCGAAGTGACTTCCTATAAATACATCTGTGTAATCATCTCAAATTACCTGCGTTTTAACACCCATATTATGTACATTTTCCGCAAGGCATTAACTAAGCTCTGGTTTCTCCGGCGAAATTTAAAGCGAACCTCATCCGACGTAAAATTAACAGCCTACAAAACGATTGTTCTGCCTAAATTAGAGTATGCGTCCGTTATCTGGGACCCGTTTACTAAAACCAACATAAATTTAGTTTAATCCATTCAAAAAAAAAGGCTTGCGTTTCATATACAACAAATATCAGAGACAATACCCTGTTTCAGAACTATATGCGTGTTTCAGCATTAGCGCATTAACCCATAGACGCATGTTTCAAAGATTAAAATTTTTGCTCGACCTACTAAACCGATTCAATATTGACACCTCTACATATATTTCATCTGCTCTTCATAATTACCCCAAGCGAAATCTTCACTGTAGATCATTACAAGAATACAGCTCTAGGGTCGATGTATTTAAGCTCTCATTTTGCCCAAAGACCATTCATGATTGGAATGCCCTATCCAGTCATATAATAAATGCTTCAACTGAGTTATCACTCATTGCTAACCTTCGCAGTTTCTGTAACTCCGGCGACTGACGGTATTTCTTGTACTTTTTTGTTTGTTTTGTTTTGGTTTAATTGTTATTCGATACTGCATAATGGTGACACTGATTGGCTTATTTGCGCGTGCAAAAATTACTACAATTGTATGCCTTTATAAAAGCATTACGTACTCCCTCCTACCACATCTCCCGAAGGAGATAGCAGTACGAATAAATAATAAATAAAAGAAAGCGAAACATTCGAAAAAAAAAAAAAAAAAACACTTCAAATAGTTCATATAGAAACAATGTCTGACCAAGAAATATTTTTGTACGGCACACGCATGGGTACCAGGCGATCGCCGCATTATTGAGAATCGTGCATTTCAAATGGATCTAAATGTAGCCAAGTAGGCTATTGATTCAGATACGTTTGTTCAGTGTTCTCTGCGCATATCTCTGGAATTTTGAATAAAAATTTGATTTATTTTAATTAGATTTTCTTCAGAGACGAGGCAGTGCTCCACCTTGACGAAGACGTCAACTAGCAAAACTACCGCCCCTGCAACAGCAGCAACCCGCACTGGACATTTGAAAAGACCCAGTACTTTCCCAGTGTGACCTTCCTTGCGGGATCTGGAGCGAGGGTGTTGTCAGGCCCTATTTTTTTTTTTGTCTTTCTTTTCAGAAGTTGTGGAAAGGCAGTTTGTTATATATGTATGCTTAATTACAAAATACTTTCTTCCCGCGCTGGAGGCACTCCCTATGCAACGTCAGGTGCGCCTATTTATGCGAGTTAGAGCGCCCCGGCAATGGAGGGTCCCCGTCCGGAAATGGCTGACCGACACGCTTCCTGGACGTTGGATGGACCGAGGATTGCCCACCGTGCCATGGCCACCACAATCCACGATCTATGATTTTTTGTTGTGTGGGGATGTATCAAGTCTCATGTGTACGCAGGTCGAATCGCCACCCTCGACATCCTCAAGCAACGGTTCGAGGCTGCGTTTCTGCTAATCAGGGATGAGATACGGCCTGCGGCGTTCGCTCAATACCAGACCAGGCTTTGTCGATGCACCTGGCAACTGGGAAGTCACGCTAAGGCAGAGCCGTGGCATTTTTGCGTTTCCTACGACTACCTACGACTTCCTGCGATTGACGCGCTCTACGGACAAACATCTTGGAGCAAGAATCCCGCCCGCCAAGTGCGCGGTACTATTTTTCTTTCCTTTTTTATTTACCCTTGACAGATGGGCCTTTTCAGGGCTGCCAATTGCTGCTGTCGGCTGCTGGGCTACTCTTGCTCGACGCTTTCCCTTGTCTCTCCACTGATGTCTCCGGACCATACGAATACCGACTCTGGTACTTCGACAGGGTCTAATTATCCGGGTCTGTCCAACATTTTATCGAAATACCAGCACACCAAAAATACTGGGCTCACTTAGTAATAACAGTAGTGGTAATAATAATAATAATAATAATAATAATAATAATAATAATAATAATAATAATAATATTTTAACTATAATAATAATAAAAATAATAATGTGTATTGCGTGTTCATGAATAGCCAGCAGGCTTTTTGTTGAAATACGAGGAAAATACTGAGACAAAAAATAAACAAGAGAGGGAAATCAAGGCGTAAAGAGGCATAAAAAGCGACACGAAAACAATAAGACAAAGTAAGTGAAGATAAAACAGACGAATGCAGATAAAAACACATCCCATTAGTCCACGGAAATACATTCACCAATTCGCTCCAGAAACAATCGTGGCAAAAAAAAAATACATCAAGAGTACCATCAATTGCATTACAATAGCCTTGAATATAAAGAAAAAAGCAATCAACGGGAAGGCAGGTGTCCGGGTTTTCGAATAGCAATCAAAGCAGACGACGTCTGCTAGAATAATTATTTCGAGAAATGTTATATCTCAGCAGGCGCACCCAAGTATTACAGTGTATTTTTTTAGTTTAAAAAGAAAAGCAGTGTAAAAGTGAAACACCAGAAACTATTGAACAACGATTCCGTTTTGCAGTCAAAACCAAAACCGAAACCAGTGGCTCTGACACTGAAGGAGCGGCGGTGTCAGGCGACGCAAACAAGACGCGATTGTTCCACAATTCTTCGGGGTCGTTGTCTGCTCTTAAACATCACCCATTATCTTCTGTTAACTTTTGATACACGTAAGTTCATGCTCTCAAACTTTGTCATTCTGGCTTAAATTTTTTGGGTCACATTCTGGTGAATTTGCAGCTTTATGAGAAGCGTAATTTATTTATGCGGGCTAAATAGCCGGGTTTCCCTTTCTCGATCGGACCCTGCAGAACGTTTTGCGGTATTTGCGACATGAATTTTAAGCTCTACCCGTGAGAAATGATATCTCATAATATTGACAGGCTTATTTCAAATTCACGGTGAGCGATCGGATCAGTCTAGTAGACTTTACTCGAAAAACGTAATCAATTCCAATTACGATTACTCTCGGTTAAAAAGCATGCAATTATATAGATTACTCGATTACTTGAGAAGGAATGTAACTGTTACTTTTCCGATTACTTTCGATTTTCAGAACAACAAATTTTTGTACCGGTTTGAAAACGGATCTTTCGTACTGTGCACTATTAAATTAGAATCACCGAAGTATAATCTTTATAATTTTAATTATCTTAATCCACCGATTTTGATACGCCTTCCTCTTGCCGGAGCCTTGGTTCGAGGATTCCTTGGTTGGAAACTTGTAAAAAAGAGAGGGGAAAATAATAACCTTTACGAGTAATCTTAATAGTTAGGAAAATGATCAGATTGCTGTTGTAATTACTTCCCAATATATGTAGTAATCAAATTATTAAAAAATTACTCAAGAAACTGATCGATTACAAGTAATTTGGTTACTTCTTATAAGTGCCGTACAAGTCTGGATCTGATGCGTAAAAAGTTCTTAAATATACGCAGACGGATATAGTTCCAGGGCTAGCCGATGGATGGCGCTAGTGTGTCCCCGAGTCCAGAGCCCTTTATACTGAGAGAGTTTGGCCATCTTAAGGAGATTTTGACAGCCTGGCAACCACAGCAGCGTAGTCTGACAACCGGGGGATGATTACTTCCGTCCGCCATCTTGGGGCCCTGACTCATAGGAACTCTATGCGATTTCTGAGGACTAAAGAAAACAAAGAAGTAACGCCATTTTGTGTTATCGTGAAATCCGCTGGTTCTAGGGGCCAACAAGCTCCGCCCATTGGCCAAACTCTCTCAGTATAAACGGCTCTGCCCGAGTCGGCAGCAGTCACAAGCCGTCATAGCGTCTTCGGTCGCACACAAGCGTACATGCGACATATACGGCCTTTAGATGTTCAATCATGCTCAGCAATCCTTTAAAAAATATCATTAACTTATCTAAAAATTACGTGTGCATGAACATTACGATGGAACATGTGGGAAAAATGTTTCCGTGGACTTACATTTCTCGCAGTTGAGTCAAGTTGTCGAAGACGCCAGCTTCTAGACGCCGCAGGTGCATCACAGTGTTCAGGTGCCTAAAGGGAAGAAAATTGATAACGCGTATTACGATTGGCATTCTCGAAGTTTGGTAAGCACTTGAATAGTATTGGAGTAAACTGCTGTTGAAGGCCGCATAACATTCAGCAACGAAGGTAGGTTACTAACCTTTCTAGGAAATATGAAACCCATATTTTATTTTGGAACGCTTAACTCCAGATACAATTATTTTTTACTTTTACTTAAAAAAAAAAAAAAAAAAAAAACGGGCATCGCTGAAAAAATACAGTCCACTTAAAACGAGCTTGCGTCGCATATTCGAGCTCTCTATGATCGTCGGGTCTAGATGTTTTGACATGCAAAACTAAACAAAGGTGATTCTTAAAGAGAAAACAAAACAAATAAATAATGAACCGCAACGAAGCGATGAGTTAAGGTAAATTTTCAAAGTACAACGTGGCAGATTTTTTTCTCTCTGCTTTCTTATATATTCCTAGTAATTTTCTACATTTTGGTCGAATTAATCTAGTCATGTATAGGGCGCATTGTACCGGTAATATCTTTGTTTCTTTTTTTGGCTATTTTGTTTTTGCTGGCGAGGCATTTTTATTTATTGAGTCGTCGCAGGGCTGCAGCACCTTGAAAGGAGCACACGAAGAAGGCGCCTTTTCTTTGCTCGTCCATCTCAAAGCGGGCAGGGGGCAGGCATGCGACGCTTGATGGATGAGACGAGATCTTGTGGTGGAACCTCCGTTGTAACGCGCCCAGCCCGCCTATAAGAGCTTTTGTTCTGCTACGATTCCTCTAGTGCCCGTTTCCCCGAAGCTGCTTAACTTTAACCGCGGCAGAAAGTTAACACCATTTCCCTACGAGAAGGAATCTTAGGTCACGTGATCAGCAGAGTAGGGACGGCGGGGAAACATGGCGGTGCACCTCCCAGCGAGTGCCGCTGGCTAAAAAAGTCACCGCCATGTTTTTTGTTTGTTTTTTTGTCGTCATGTGGTAGTCGCCGTCCTACAGGGCACGTTTGGCAGCCATGAATGGGGCAGGAGGCTTTTTCTTTGCCTTACTTCACTTATATCGCAAAGTATGAACAATGATCTCGCCTTATTTTTTATATCGTCTTTCGATTATGGCCATTCCTTAGCCTAAAGGGACGCGGTCATTGTTGACATGGCAACGTCTATGGAAGCTTAGTGGATTGTCTTGACTCGATCGGCGGGCCATGGATGGCACGCAGAAGCAGACCAACGTTGAAGCAGACCGCGTGCCAACTTCCACTAGAGCCGAAATACACGGTTTTCATCTCAGGAAGAAGGTTTTCTGTACGCTTCTTACATGCTGGCCAACCATGCTGCCGGTGTGCCGCCCGCCTTTCCTTGCTCACTTTTTAACACTGGGAAAGAAATTTCAACGAGGCTTGTTTGGACTCCACACAGTCAAACATTAATTAATTCACCAAACACGGGCTGATTTGGTCTTACCGCACCCATTAGTTATACCACGAGCAACAAAACGTTTTCCTTAAGCTCAAATGTACGTTGCGCACGCGTCGCGAAAACTCAGCAGGGTGCGTATTCGGGTCCCACTTCTTAAAAAAAAAAAAGGTTTCCTACGAAAGTCACTTATTTCCGCTACAGCCCCTAGGTGACGCGAGCTACCACCCCATAATAAAAGCACGGAGCTATCGCACATCCAGCTAGCAGACCTTGTCAAACTTGGCTAGCTACTTGTACCTACCTAAATAGGGAAGGGCGGTAAACTTTTAGCTGCTGTTAACGTTAACCGGCTTCGAGCAAACTGGCTTCGAGGCCACAGCCACGCTCCTGATACATAATTCCTACAGGTATGTATGAAGCAAAGAATGCTTCGAAGATGATTGAGGCATGTGCGTAGATAATTGTCACCCTGAGCGTGTCTTTTGTATAAAGTATATTGGAAGCATGACCGTGGCTTCAGTCTGCCCACCGGCACCAGAGAACGCAGCTGAGCTTCGTCCTGACACAAAGTGTAGAATTTTATGACTACAAAGTGTCGCCCCCCCCCTAAAAAAAAAAAAAAATTACGCGTTTTTGAACGTTCATTTTTCGCCCAAATGTACCGCTAGCGGTCTAAACGAGATGCCACAGTTTACGCACTAAGGGGTATTTTGTTCAAAATGTGTAAGTGATATTTCCTGAAAATTACAAATGGGAAAGTTTTTGGCCGACGGAGCTGTCGAATGCTATAGAGCTGTATTCGGTGCCAGTCGCCAAAAACGGGCGAAAGTGGGTCCCATTTTCCCATTGAAACTTTTACGAAATCACTTATAACATTTGACGAAGTTAACGGTTATCTCAGTTGGTAGAGCGCTCCCCTGGGAATGGAGAGGTTTCTGGATCGATACCAGGTTCAGGGGAAATGTTTTCGGTCGCGCACCAGTCACCCAGCTGTGTTTTGGATATATTTGTTTGACCGCCTCGTTCCCTTTTGACAAAATGTCCCGCAAGATAGGGACAGAGTAAGGGAGACAACCCGAAGCGCTACTTTCAACGAAATGTTTATAGAAACAACACAGGCTATTCATGCACCCAATCGGGCTTCTCAAGCAAGAATTCAAATTCCTTATCTGTCAGATGGACTGACGGGGCACTTATGCATCTGTCATCTCCGTGCGACCTAATGTTCCCCTACTCCAGGGATTATTATCGTCATTCTTGTCCAGCTCGCCTGCAGCTTCGTATTCATTGCATTATCACCATAGTGCCGAAACTTTGGTATCTTCATCGGACCTCTGGCGCTACATATGAGCAGAGAATGAGCGTTTGGCAATGCGCAGTTTATTTTTGCAGCAAAAAAAGCAAAAACAAAAAAAAAACTGTAAATATAACTTGGGGACACGCTGTACTTTGGTCATACATTGAACAAAAGAAAGCGGTGCACGCTGCAGCAGCTCTGTCAGCAGACAGTTTTTGTACGACCAATGTTACAGGACTCTTACGCAAGGAAGAAACACGCCTTAGGCAGTCACTGCAGACGGATGGATGGATAAATGGATCCCAGAAAAAAGAAAGAAAAAAATGAGCTACCTTTGGTTTAGAATTTTAGCCATTCTACATACAGCTGTATACTCGTCAGTTGTAAGTTTTCATTTACATTCGTACAAGACTTCATTCACTTACAAGGCCTGGAGATGTTCTTTGTAGGCTTGCAGAGAATTCTTGCGAATGACTTTGATGCCAGCCTTTTCGATTATCCTGCAAAACAAAAAAATAGTCAGATTGAGAATTTTGTAGTTTGTAATTTCTTCGTTCACGACTGAAGTTAATAAAGATTAAAAAAAAAAAAAACGCATATCAGCTGCTGAAGAAAGCCACCGGGCTAACTGGTCTTGTTTCTGCAATGCAGGGGATCCTGACAGTTTCACACTCTCCCAAACTGCATGGAGTGGGTGGGCAAAAAAGGTGCGCGGAAAGGAAATCTATGGAGAGGACGTGAAAGAGGCGAAGTAGGGATAGAAAGTGTAAGAGCTGAAATCCATACAAAAGTGGGAACAACTAATTGCTACCATTTTTTAGACCACCTGAGACTGGGTGGAAGAAACACAACGACGTCTCAGAGAGACGTCGTCGTGTTTCTTGCACCCATTGAGACGTCGTCGTGTTTCTCCACCCAGTCTCAGGTGGTCTAAAAAATGGTAAACTTACACCAGCTCGCCTGCGCCCTAACTGTTTTTTGAGACGTCGTCGTGTTTCTTCCACCCAGTCTCAGGTGGTCTAAAAAATGGTAAACTTACACCAGCTCACCTGCGCCCTAACTGCTTTTTAAGACGTCGTCGTGTTTCTCCCACCCAGTCTCAGGTGGTCTAAAAATGGTAAACTTACACCAGCTCGCCTGCGCCCTAACTGTTTTTTGAGACGTCGTCGTGTTTCTTCCACCCAGTCTCAGGTGGTCTAAAAAATGGTAAACTTACACCAGCTCACCTGCGCCCTAACTGCTTTTTAAGACGTCGTCGTGTTTCTCCCACCCAGTCTCAGGTGGTCTAAAAATGGTAAACTTACACCAGCTCGCCTGCGCCCTAACTGTTTTTTGAGACGTCGTCGTGTTTCTTCCACCCAGTCTCAGGTGGTCTAAAAAATGGTAAACTTACACCAGCTCACCTGCGCCCTAACTGCTTTTTAAGACGTCGTCGTGTTTCTCCCACCCAGTCTCAGGTGGTCTAAAAATGGTAAACTTACACCAGCTCGCCTGCGCCCTAACTGTTTTTTAACTAATTGCTTTTCGGTCTTCAAGCTGTGTGGTAGACGGTTTCGCTGACGCTCGCAGCCTCAAAGAAGAATTCATGCTGTACTCTTCTATAGTTTGATAGTTCAATCGTATGGATTGTGGCACTTGTGGTTGACACTCCAAGCGTACAGGACGTAAGGAAAGTTGGATGGCCCATGTACACAGTGTGCCCTCAGTCGTTTTGGTTTTCCTGCGTTTTGATTGCGCGTGTGTGTCAATGCTAAAACATAATTCAAAAGAGAGTTCGCGGACGCTGCCTGGCCTCTGGGATGTGTTTTTTCATTGCATGAGAGTCCTGTCTTAGTGGCTATTCAAAAACTGTATGCATAGATGTTCGAAGCATGCATATATACGAAGCAAAACATGCTTCGAAGATACACGAAGCGTGTACGAAGATAATTCTCTGATATCTCCGCGGAGAAACTCCGTGTCTTTTGTATAATGTAAGATGAGGGTGACTGCGGCTTCAAAGGCGGACTTCGGGCTTTATTGTGTACAATCGATGTTTTCTTGGATTTTGAATGTTTCTTTGTGTACGATTATGTGGCCTCTAAATTAACTAAAAAAACAGTAGAAAAAAAGGGGAAGAAAATCTTACGTAAACGGAGTCAAACGGAATTAAAACAATTTCCTGCAGCACACACCTCAGGAAGATTGTACGCAAAGCGGGTTTTTTTTTTTTGGTTACATGCACTCTTTTGCCGGGTCTGCCATCAAATATTTGTTGGCCTGCCTCGTGTATTTCGTGCCCGTAAAGCTTGGGATCCAACCGAATTCGCTGCTTAGCGGAGGAAGTGCATTCCCTCCGACAGTTAATCGTCCGTTGTAATTAGCTTTCTAGCAGAGGCTTTAATTCGGTTAAGTCCCCCGAGAGGCAACAAATCCCTCTTGTAACTTCTGCAAGTATGGCCGATTAATATTTTAAGACTGCTTTCTGGTCCGATAGGTTTTGATCTGGGGGTCTGAAAATGTTGTTTGTTTCTTCTTCTTCTAGGAATTCATATAAACGAATGGTTCAGAACGCGACAGAACACGTAAACACACAAGCACAAGCACGCACTCAAACACAAAGAATCACACTTACACACGCACTCACATACACACATACGTACACAAACACGCTCTCGCATACACGTTCGCGCTCAAACACGCCCACGGACGCATGCGTATATTCACGCACACACGCGTGCGCGCGCGCACACATACACGAACTAAAAACAATACAAACGCTCATAAAACATCCTGAAACTCTAGAGAACAACATTTCTTTTCTTCTTTCAACTAATAACTGCAAAACTGAATAACAGCTCAGTGGAATTACCTGAACACACCTCATCTGCCAAATAAAAAGGAAAACGCTTTCAACGCATGTTAAAGAGGAGCAGCGTTACTTGATTACACAGCCGTGCCTCAAAAATCCACAAAACATTAATGCCGCTCAACATAAAGTTTAAGAATCGCTCCATGTCAGTGTCACACTCGTTCCGAGGCCGTCGGCCAACCCGTTCCCTCCCCTCTCTCGAATTTCCCCCTCTGCATATGCTCTTAGTTTTCCCCTTTCGCTGAAAAAACATTGGAAAATCGATGCCTGTACACGCATGAAAATAAACCATGTTGTGAGTTGAAGGAACGTGCCCGTATGGTGTCTGGAAGGAACGTGCCCTTACTGTTTTATTCTTTCTGTTAGATAAATATACTTGCAACAACACGGCCCGATACGAATATTATAAAGCTTAACAGTTGCACGGGATAAAATGAATGTCCGCATGTGCATCTTCCACGTTTATTGATCGCACGACACCGACGTCACTGGATCAACTCGACGGACTTGCTCAAAGACAGGGATTCCCTTTGTCATCCCAGTCTACGTTGCGTGTCTGCAACCTCTGTTCCTAGAGCGGCCACAAAGTGAAGGAAACACGGTGCTTCAACCAAGTGGTGACGAACCTGTGGTGGAGACAAAGGTTCGACTCCTCAAGCACATGAGGGCTTTGTCAACTCAGACAGCCTCCTGTAAAGGTCGGCTCACACACTTGCGACTGCTAACGACAGTGTGCGTCAAAACCTCCCGTAGTCTCTCAGAACGAGAGACCACATTAACGCCGACTATAGGGTATCCGTGGTTTGTATATTCTTTATTCCTTTTAGGGCATAATTATATTTTTTATTGGCTCGAAAAGCTTTGGACAGTGTTATAAACGACAATTGGTCATAGGCGCACATTTGATCTCCAAAGTACTGCACAACCTTCCCTCTAGGGAAATGTTGCTCGACGGTCACCTCACAGATGGCGTCAGTATGCCATTGTATTCTTTCGTGGTAATAGATCGCAACAACTTGGTCATAAGCAGACGCAAGCGTGTGCACGAGCCGGAACGCATCTAAAATTCACCTCAGCACCCTCCCGTACCGAACCCCTGAGCGGCTCTCAGGTCATTTTCATGCGGCCAACCATCGATCTATATGACCGTTACGTGCCACAGGCTTCCTCCTTGCCGATGACCCCGACCACCAGAAAAGGCTTAGGCACGAACTCGGCTCCCTGCGGCACTCTTAACCCGCCCTACCAGTTTGTGTACCACGCAGCGCCGATTGCTCCGGCACGTTAGGCAAACACGGCCCGACCTCCGCCCCTGTTAGTCTGGGGAGGCCAGCGAAGCATCGCTTTCTTCGACGCAGTTTTCCGAAAGGGTTACGTGTCAGTTGGCGCGGTCGCCGTTGTTCGTGGCACGCTCGTAGGGCAAAGGGATTCGGGACTAGGGGTGCCGCGAACTTTTCTGAAACCTCTAGGTTCAACAGGGTCGGCGAACCTTCGAATATTCAGCCGAGTTCGACGATTTGGATTGGATGGATTTCATTCGATATCCTTTGACTTCCCCTTTGTAAAAAGGGGATCGCAGGACTTTGGATTCTGGATCTAGCTAGTTGGCTGGCACTCCCGCTGTCTATTCCGTCTGAAACTCTAGTTGGCTTTGTTCCACATGTTACACCACGTCCTTCGACACACGAACAGTGTTGCCAGACTGTTATGCAGGCTGTTTTCAAGAGCTAGTATAGGTTTAAATGCTTTGTACAAATAGCCCAACAAAAGAAGAAAATTAAACGTTTCACAGAAATGTCTTTAAGTGTTTTATATACTCAAACCTGATGAGCGTAGATTTCTGAGGGAAAAATATCCGGACCACAGAACATTATGTTATTTTACCCACAGCGGGGAAAGCGGTAGCAAGTGCCTGGTTGACACTGCTTTTCGTAGATGGCTCAACATGAAACAAAAACTTTAATGCTTCCCCTCGATGAATGTCCCAAAGCGGACTTAACAGATCTGAGCGTCTGTGGTACCATGTGTGAGTATAGCAACGCCTACCAGACGGTCTGTAATATTTTTAATGCGTTAGCATTAGTACCCCAGTGAGAGGAAAAAGCTAACGGCATGCGTCTGTGGACAAAGCAGTGGAAAGGGAAGCGGACCGCGTATGGAGGAGGAGAGTTGTCAAGGACAAAGGCGAGAGGGAGGTGACGTCACAAGGCGGAAGCCAATGGGCGCTCGGATGCTGGAGCGAGTCTGAACTTGCAGGTGTGCGGAGCGCGTATGCCTTGGTTTGTGCTACAAAATGGAGTGTGAACTAAGTACTAGCGCTGGTCCATGTAGACCGGCAAAAGATTACAGGAGGATCCATTCGTGGATTCTTATGGAGTGCGTTAACATGACCCTTGGGAAATACCACACACGTCCTTCGTTTGGAATCGTTAACACTGACCCTGTTGAGAAGCCAAAAAGAGGCAGCAAAAAATGGAGAAAGCCAAAAGAGAAAGCGAAAGCAGAAAAGTGAACGGGTTAGCCTTATCGTTTCCCAAAGGGGGACGTTGTGTGGCGTCTCCCCAAGGGTCATCCTAAGTTTCATAATGCACTCCCTAAGGATGCATCTTCCTTTGATTTTTTTTTCATGTTCCTACACGAATGAATTTTGAGCATCATAAAAGAAACACGTAAATACATCTTTGTGAGAAGTTTCGTTAAACTCCGTTTATTGCCTTTTTTATACGAATGGTTTACACCCGGCATAGCGCTCAGGAACAGCTTGTACTAATAAAAGTTGTGATTTGTTTTAATCAGATCATTGATGAACTTTATTAAGTACTTCATTCGTTGTACTTTCCAGGATGATAACCGGTTTTTGCACAGTATAAAAACTTTAGTCAGTTTATTAACGTGGCAGGATGAAACAATATACCAAGCAACTATTTCTCTTTCTCGTCGCCAGGTGGCGTGAGCACAGTTTCAACTTACACGCATGTACGCAGAAGTCGAACTTCAGGCGAAACATTTCTCGAACTTTGCGTCAGGAGGTCGAAACAAGTCGAACCTGGTTAAACTTGTATCTCGGGAAATACACGACATCCCTATTCCCAAACGCGAACTCTTTTCGCAGCTCGAAATTCGAAGCACGTCGTTAAAACGTGACTTCGCCGCCTCTGATAGGAGCGTGTACAAACACACACCCTCATCTCTCTCTCTCTCTCTCTCTCTCTCTCGATATATATATATATATATATAAAGAGAGAGAGAGAGACTTTCGGCGGTTGTTATGTTTCGGTTTTGGGGGATGACCACGGGCTTCAACTTCCTACCACACTTCCGGTCGAGCGAGTGGAAGCAGCGACGACGGAAAGCATAAATATCAAAGCTCATGCCTTTACTTATATATGAATATATATTTTATTGTGCTTCCCTATTTAGGGAGATTCGTGGCGATGCTTTCAAAGCTGCCGACAACCCTTTGTGGTCGGGGTTTCAGAGTTGGTGTGGTTCGCGCGTCATTTTTATGTATATATATTTTTTGCGTTTGGGAACATTACAGCGTGAATGGAATACGAGTTCGAGAGGGGGTGGCCGGCTTTGTGAATGTATGTTGTGATAAGCATTCCTTCGGCAAGCACAGCTAAGAATGGGGCGGGGTCACGTAAGCAATAATAATAATCTAAACAATCAAAAATAGCAGGCGTTGGAGAAACTGCAGCCAGGTTTTTTGCTGTATAATTTTTATTGTGTATATATGCACACACAAACACACACACACACACACACACACGTACACACAAACAAACAAATACACACACCAAACCTATACTTAAACCACCGCGTGAGTCCAATGAATAAATTTCCTTTTGGCAGGACCGGAAAAATCGGTTTCTTAGCGCATCAAGCGTAGGTGGTGCGTTCAGTGTATTCAGTTTTCAAGAAATGAGCGCGACGAAGTGCGAAAAATAATTAGCGTGAACCGGCGGCTGTCTACAAACGAAAGAAGCCTGGTTGACGCATCAGCCGAGTGATATGGCGACATCTATTGCCATATAGCCGAAATAGCCCACCAGAGAATATTCCAAATTGGTTTTGTCTCAATTCACTGAGCTTTATTAACAGAAATACAAAAACCGTGATCTACCTCAAAAATGCGGGGCCGCATTTGACTCCAAAACGCTGCCTGGTACTGGGGATTCGTGTCTACGCCCTTGCTCTGCTCAATTCTTGCATTTGTCGGCTTTCGCGAGAATCAGACGTCATAAGCTGCCCTCAGACCGCTAATACACCATACAAAGGACAGTCTGCCGACCAAGAGGTGTTTCTTTCTTTGATCACTGTCACATTCGTAAAAAAAAAAAAAAAAAGTGAAAGCCGTTTACAACTCCCTGTAACGCCGAATTAGAGCGCAGCTCTTGAGGAGGAGGAGGGAAGGGTACTGGGGGGGGGGGGGGTCAAGTGACCTCGGGGGGCGGGGGGTCACGTGACCTTGGGGGTCACGTGACCTTGTGGGAGTCACGTGACCTTGGGGCGTCACGTGACGTCGGGGGGTCACGTGACAATACCGATGACGTCATCAGTAGCGTCACTGATGACGCCATCAGTGATGATGATGACGATGCGGATGCCGGTGACGTCATTAGTGACGTCACTGATGACGTCACTGATGACGTCATCAGTGACGATGACGATGCGGATGCCGGTGACGTCATCAGTGACGTCACTGATGACGTCATCAGTGGCTATGACGTCAACGGGGGGTCACGTGACCTCGGGGGGTATCCCCAGGTCACGTGACCCCAGGGGGGGTCACTTGACCTGGGTAACCATCGTGACCCTCGTGAGGGTAACCCTAGTAACCCTTGTGAGGGCAACTCTCGTGACCCTCGTGAGGGTAACTCTCATGACCCTCGTGAGGGTAACTCTCGTGACCCTCGTGAGGTTAACTTTGATAACCCTCGTGACCCTCGTGAGGGTAACCCTCGTGAAGGTTACCCTCACGAGGGTTACTAACCCTCGTAACCCGCGTGAGGGTTACGAGGGTAAGTAACCCTCGTGAGGGTCACGAGGGTTATGAGAGTTACCCTCACGAGGGTAACCTAACCCTCGTAACCCTTTTGAGGGTTACGAGGGTTAGTAACCCTCGTGAAGGTTACCCTCACGAGGGTTACTAACCCTCGTAACCCTCAAAAGGGTTATCTTCACGAGGGTTACCCTCACGAGGGTTACTAACCCTCGTAACCCTCGTGAAGGTTACAAGGGTAAGTAACCCTCGTGAGGGTAACCCTTGTGAAGGTAGCCCTTCTGAGGGTAAAAACCCTCGTAACCCTCGTGAGGGTTACGAGGGTTGCGGTTACGCCGACGCCGACGCCGACGCCGACGGCGACGGCGACGCCGACGCCGACGGCGACGCCGCTCAAGCCGGGAACGGGCCCCTAAGAGCTGCGCTCTAAAATATGTGCAGACACGTTGGAGGCGTACATGCCTGAGGGGAGTCCGCAGGTACTTCGCTCATCGTGTCTTCAGCAAACACTCTGTATTTCGTATGATGTATGAGGAATGTGACCCCGGCTTAAGATACCAGACCGAACTCAACGGGACCGAGGTCCTGAGACATCGCCGTTTATAGCTGCTATTGGTCGGCGACGCAGCTCTGACCAATCGCAGCAGGCGGCGATATGTCCCCGGACCTTGATCCCGTTTGGTCCCGCCGTGTAGCTGAGGGCACCAAGGCGTAACATCGTGACGACACGACGAAATGACACCGTGACGTCACGAAACGCACAGCGTGACGTCATGTCACGTAAAGCTGACGGCTCTTTATATTCGCGGAAAGTTTCCAGACGTGTACAGGTAATCAAATTACTTAAACATGAGGAAGATACATAGAAAGGGGGGACGGACAACGTTGTCCATCCCCCTTTCTATGTATCTTCCTCATGTCTAATTACTGTTACCAACACGCTCGTTTCGTACTCAAATTACTTGTAATCGATTTCTTCTGGGAGTCAATTTGTAATCGTTTGATTAGGTATATTACGAAGTAATCAAAACAGTAATATTAGGAAGTATTAAAATGACTCGTAAGCGTTCCTATTTTTCCCTCCCGTTTTTGATGGCCCCCCTCTGTCCGTACAAGATTCAATCCTTGAACCAAGTCTCCAAAAAAGAGAATGGTTTACCAAAATTTGTGGATTAAGATGGCAAGTAGTTCGTAATTCTGTGTTTGTAATTTATTATGGGATAATATAAAAAAAAAGTTTTCAAACCGACAGAAAGCTTAGTCGTTTGAAAAATTTCGAGTAATCGGAGAAGTTATACAGTTACTTTTTCAAGTAACGGCCAACTACTTTTTCGTATTAAGTAATCAAATAATCTAATCGAATGTTAAAAAAAGTATTCAATTACATTTACTTTACGTTGCTTAATTTACATAGACGAGTAACATAAGCTCAAAGTAATCAAAAGTCATACTAATGTCATTTCGGTCGAATTCAAGTCCACTGGGTTAAAAGTAACTCGAAGTAATCAAAAGAGTAATAATAATGTCAACTGAGTTCGTTATAGATCAATTGGAGGTATAATAGCACAAACTAATCAAAAGGGTATTCAAAATGTCAATTAGGCCGAATTAAGGTTCATTCGGTCAATAGTAACTCAAAGTCATCAAACAAGCAACTGTAATGTCAATTAAGCTAATAACAAATAATTTTGTTAAATATTAGTAAAAAAAAATCAAAACAGTCGTCGCAATATGAATTAGGCCGAATTAAAGTCCCCTGGATGAAAAGTAACTCGAAGTAATCAAAACACTAGTAATAATGTGTGATTGAGCTCAAAACCGATAAATTGGCTCTGAGAGTACACAAAGTAAACAAGAGTCACCAAATGTCACTTACGCCGAATTAAAGTAAATTGAATTGAGTGTAACTCAAAGTAATTCAAAGAGTAATCATATAATGTCAATAATACTCACATAAAATTCAATTAGCTAAAGGTAATGAAAAGTCGTCACAATAAAATTTGATTCGAGTTTATGGCCAATGGACCAAAAGCTACTCGAAGTAATCAAAAGAGGAATAATAGTGTCAACTCAGTTCAATATAGATCAATTGGAGCAATAATAACGCGAAGTAATGAAAGAAGTGATTTTAAATTGCAATTGTAGTTATATCATCTGAATTTTATCAATAATAAGTCGAGTAATAAGAATGATTAAAAAAAAAGTCATTTAAGCTAAAATAAATTCGAGTGTGCCACAATAACTCGAGGTTACAAAAACAGCAATCAACATATCAATCACGCCTCGTCCAAAGTGGGACTAGTAACTCCAAGTAATCACAATAGTGATCAAATGATCAGTTGTACCCCCAAAAATTTACTTGCATAAACAATTATTCTAAGTTACCAAATGTGTCAGCAAAACATGACCGCTGAAAGCAGTAAGTGCATATATTTATTGTGGATTAAATTGATTGATCCCGGGATTAAATTGGGTAGCTCAAGGATTAATTTGTGTGGCGCTTGGAATAAATTGGGTGGCACTTGGATTGAATTGGCCGTCACTTGGATTAACATCAGCGGGAAAACCTGTAGTACTGGGGACCTATGGGAGAAGAGTGCAGGGAGACACGGGCTGGACATCTTTCGAGGTTAGAGAGGCGATCAGTAAATTCAAATTAGAACAAGGACTAGATACAATGGATGGAGGATACACGATGGGCGAGAAAGGTATATAAGCATCTATATGTGAAGAGTCTCAACACTAAATGTACAAACCGAACCCAAAAGCTGAGATTTAAATACCAACAGTGAAGTGCTCGGGCAGAGCAGACTACCTCCTTAAAAAGGGAAGTGAAGGAGGCCGGGAGCAGACTGGGAGGAAGCAATGCCGGGAAAATCAGCTTTAACTATGCATAGGGAAAAAAACAGAAAATAAGGAAATAACTTTGGTATGATAATTCACGAGAAAGTTCCTTGTTGTTTCAGGCTGGAATGGGAGTACTGAGAACTAGGATATATACGGTAAAGTATGAAGAAATGGATAGCCGGTGTACAGTGTGCCAATGGGAAGACGAGACAATAGAATACGTGGTATTGAAATGCACTGGAGGAATAGTGGAAAATAGGCGAGTTATCGCTGGGCGGAGGAAACGGGTTGTGATGTTTTTTTTTCTTCTTTTGCCCGATCCTCAAAGGTCATCCTGGAACTATTCCACATCGCCTGGTGATAGTTTCAAAAAGACAGAGGGGAAGGAAATTGGAGGGAAGGAAAAATCACACTTCTGGTTTCCAGGCCAGGTGGCGCAAACTACCGCCCGTTATAACGGGCATGAAGCCTGTAAATGGATCCGACTTCTGGCCTAACGCTGACGCAGCCGTCCTTGTGCCCAATGCATGTTAAGAGTAAGTGTTCAAGCAATGGCAGACTTCGATAATCGGCGCAGCTGCTACCAGATGGTGCGCCCTATAGATTTACTAAATAAGCTACGTTTCAGAGTAACGACACTTCTCGATCATTGGGCTTAAAATCGTAGTTGCCAGCTATCTGAAGCTCTGTCTGAAATCACAGGAAACGCTTTCACGTCTTCCACAAATGTTTAAAACAGCTCGCGACAGAGCAAATCAGTATTACACGAGCTTCCTAACACCACATCTAATGCTGAGGAAGTCGCACTTTTAAATCATGACGATCGGCAGTTGCGTCTCCTCTTCACGAGAACCAAGATGGCGGAGCCCGCCACAATATTGGAGAGCAGAGTGCCGATACTCTAAGCGTAGCTCGTGTGGTGACTCCAGTGTGCTCTTTCGAAAAATGTCGATTTAGGCTGATAGTGCCGCGGTGAACCAATATTAGACAATGACTAAACCAGCCGTTCTAGTGGATGAGCGGCGTTTGGCAAGTTCCGGTACCTTAAGAAATTTTTGCTTCACTGTTGGCACACGACGACAGTGAGCATCTAGCTGTGCAAGTATGGTTCTGAAACATGCAAACTGTAGTTTTCATAACTATGCTTTGACAGGTTTAGGAATCCTCGTCGTCGTTTGTAAACAGTTAAACTGAATTTTCTAAGAAACCAGAAGTCGCCAAACGCCGCTCACCTATTCTCTCTCGGTTAGCAGTGAAAGATACAGCCTACGTCAATCTCAGCATGGAGCTATTCGAGACAATTGAATCCACATGGTTTAATAAAACCTCCTCGCAGACCTTCGTGGGACGAAGTGGAGGGCTAAGGTTAGATCTGCCGCAGATTCATCTCGCCTTCTGATGACCGCGATCCTGGCGGTGTCACAACAGCGATGGTAGATGTGGCAGACGCCTGTTCTGCTGCAGGTCCCACTCCAGTGTGGCAGTTCACGAAAACGTCAGTAGCCAGACGTTGGGACGCCGCGACGACAGCGCTACTCGCGTTTGCTCGTGCTTTTCGCCAGCATTTCGACGACCAACCGCCAGGATCGCGACATCCAACAACATGACACTCCGGCATTTTTGACGTCATCTGTTGTTACTGCAGGACCACTTTTGATGTATGGGCGAGATAGGACGCTAAACAAAATCCAATCGGAGAAGCGCTTCAAAGCACCATATAGTTACATACGGCGCGCTAAAGAGAATCCCTCTTAACCAGTCTGAGAGTGACATTGTCACGGATGGAAAAGGGGTAGACAAATGTAAACTGAAAATAAAGATTTTATCGGTGAGCTTGTGCCAAACAACGTAAAGAACGAGCATCGAGATAGCAGAAAAGCGGGCGGCGATATGGCGGCGTAACAGTAGGCGAGAGCGAGACTGACTCAACAAGGTCACGGGTAGCTCCTTACCTATATTGTGCGTCGGCATCGCGAAAATTCGGCCCAGAAGGTTAGAGCGTCGAGCGTTCAGGGTGAGAATGAACAGACGCCTTCGAGAACAAGAAACTAGGATGAAATGATAAAAGTTACGTCCCGAGTAATAATAAACGTGAATCTTCTAGAAGTCCGCAACCGAGCTTTGTTTGCTCGGCCCTGCCCGCAGCAATACTACTGTACTTGCTAAAGCAGCAATAAGCGCGGAGAAGCCCTATAAATTGTATGCATTTAGAACATGTTTTAACAGTGCAGAAAAGGTTCGAAAGGTTCAATTTATTTTGTGATCATGTATTCTGACCGAATCAACAATCTGTTTTTTTTATGTGTAGCGATTATGGAGGTTATCCTTTTTGAGTCTACTCTCACTTGCCATAACACACATTGCAAATCGGGAAAACTCAGTTAGAATCGACAGGCAACTTTATCAATACGCGCCTGAGTTTCCCTTAGGCACTTCTAAGGAAGATTGACAAGTTTGGCTCACTGGGGAAAGCTGCCCCTTAAAGTCTGTTTTTCCATCGAACCTTGAAGCGGGAAGTGTCATATATTGATCTGTGAATCGATACTGCTTATGTACATGGCTGCGTATACTCGAGGCGTCAAACTTAATCCTCTTAGGAACGCAGCTCAGCTGTTCTTGTCCGTAACACGACGCAGAGGTCGATAAATCAATGACGCTAGCGCACATGTGGCCCGAGGAGAATAGACACTCAAAGATGTTTTTTCGCCTTTTTTTTTTTTTTCTTATGGGTTAGGCATTTGTGCATGGACTGCGCTTGCGTGTGAGTTTCAGGAATAATTGAGCTGAAAAAATGAAAGCCATTTACCATTCCCTGTAACGCCGGTTAGAGCGCAGCTCTTGAGGAGGAGGATGAAAGCGTACTGAGGGATAGGTGACTCCTTGAGGTCAAGTGACCTCAGAAAGGGGGGGGGGGTCGTGTGACGTCAGGGGGGTCACGTGACCTCGCAGATCGCGTGACATCAGGTGGGTCACGTGACCTCGGGGGTCACGTGACCTTAGGGGGGTCACGTGACTTCAGGGGGTCTCGTGACCTCAGGGGTCACGTGACCTGGGGGGTCACGTGACCTCGCGGTTACGCCGACGGCGACGCGGACGCCGCTCAAGCCGAAAACGGGCCCCTAAGAGCTGCGCTCTAAAAGTCGAAGCGAAGTTTCACAGCTCATGTTTCAACACAGTAGGTGTCTATCATTCATTTTCTATGAAAAAAAAATCGCCAAGCACGAGCGACACGAAGGGAGCATTGCACAAAGTGATATATATATATATATATATATTGTTACGGTGCTGGAAGGAACGATGGGAACGGGGTGCCTTCCGAACGATAGTTTTAATTCAAAACTGCCCGCTGCAGCGCCTGTGTGCACGAGCCACTACCGATGGCCTGTCTTTGTCTTCGTCGCCGTCTATGTATCATTACCCCCGCCGTTGTTGGCGGTCGTCTCGACCGCATAGTGGAGGGGGAAGTTTGGTGGAGAAGAGGGGTGTTCTAGGGCGAGGGTTTGATTGGGATGATGGTAGGGTTTGATGCGGGGATGTGAACGGTGTCCTTCGAAGGTGTCCGTCGGTCAGGTGTTGGGTGCAGGAGCTGTACCTGGTAGGTGAGGTCCGACAGCTTGGCACTGATGCGGTATGGGCCGGCGTACCGGTGGAGGTACTTGGTGGCCTTGCCCTGTTGCCGACGTGGCGTCCAGAGCCACACAAGGTCACCGGCGGTGTAAGACGCAGGTCGATGTGTCTCGTTGTAACGTTGACATTGGCGCTGCTGTGAAGCCATTGTGCGTAGGCGGGCGAGCTGTCGCGCCTCATCGGCACGGCAGACAAGGCGGGCGACAGTGTCCTCTAGCTGATCATTATGGTTGTAAGGAAGTAACGCGTCGAGAAGTGTGGTTGGGGATCGATTGTGTAGAAGAAAAAATGGAGTGTAGCCGTGTGTGTCTTGGAGAGCAGTGTTGTAGGCGTAGGTGACGAAGGGAAGTACACTGTCCCAGTTCTGATGATCGGACTGGACGTACATGGAGATCATGTCTGCTATTGTGCGATTGAAGCGTTCCACTAGACCGTTCGTCTGGGGATGGTAAGCTGTAGTAGGTTTATGTACAGTTCCACAGAGGCCTAACAACTGTTGAACCACTTCGGACAGGAAGACTGTGCCTCGGTCGCTGATGAGATGCCGAGGAGGTCCGTGCCGCAGAAAAACTTGTTTCAGAAGGAAAGCGGCGACATCTTCAGCATTGGAGGTAGGCAATGGTGACGTCTCGGCATAACGCGACAAGTGGTCAATTGCGACAATAATCCACCTGTTGCCTGATTGCGTAACAGGAAGTGGACCTAAAAGATCAATCCCCACGTGTTCAAATGGATAATGGGGAGGGTGAAGAGGATGTAGGCGTCCGGTGGGCGCGGTGGTGGGTCGTTTCCGGCGTTGACATTGTAGACACGATGCAACGTATTTGAAGATATCACGGTACATGCCCTGCCAGTAGAAAGTGTGTCGGACACGCATGTATGTCTTGAAGAACCCCATGTGTCCAGCTGTAGGGTCATCATGGAGAGGACGCAATATGTCGCCACGGAGATGGTTAGGAACAACATACAGGAGTGGCGCACCTTGCGGGTCATAGTTCCGGTGGTATAATATTCCGTGTTCCAATGTGTAGATATTGGTAAGGCGTTTTTCCTTACGTGTCTGAGGACACTTCTGTAAACACTGAAATACTTGGCGGAGGGATTTGTCTTTTTGCTGTTCTACAGCAAAGTCTAAGCTTGAGGTCAAAGCGATTACATTGATGGGCGTAGAAGGGAGTGATGGGTCTGAAGCTATCGGATTTCTAGACAAGCAATCAGGTGCTTCATGTTTTCTACCAGATTTATAAAATATAGATACATCGTATTCTTGAAGTTTAAGGGCCCATCTGCCGAGCCTTCCCGAGGGATCTTTAAGGTTAGATAACCTTAAGCTTACGACATGTGGCTGGACATCATGAGCGCCATTGAGGCAGATTGTGTGCCTTCCAAGCATCTGTCCGGCCGTCGGAGGACCCCCTGGATCTCCAATGATATTATACGCCTCTCCCACAAAAGAGGAAACTCTTCAGAAAAGCCAAGAAGACAAATCGTCCAGACGTCCTTGCTGCAGCACGAAGAGCACAACGAGACCTGAAAAAGTTGGTGTATACGGCCCACAAGGAGTACCTGTGCGTGGTCGCCGAGAAAGCTGCGCGCTCTCCCAAGCTTTTCTGGGCATACATCAAGAGCCAGCGCAGGTCCTCCTTTGTCCCAGAGTTCGAAAGGGACGGCTCGGTTCTCAGTGACCCTAAAACTATTGCTGAGCTGTTCAGTGACCATTTTTCCTCTGTATGGGCTTCCGACGCTCTCCTAGATGTGCCTCTAGCTCTCGGCACTACCAGTGCTCAAACATCTGACTGTAATGTACCTACCAGGCCAGTGATCACAGAGGACGAAACTAAAGAAGCGCTGCGCTGCCTCAACGCTTCCCAAAGTGCAGGACCTGATGGCGTTCACCCTGCATTCCTACGAGCCTGCTCGACCAGATTATGCCCAGTCCTTACTCGGCTTTTTGGCAACTTCCTCTCGGCGGGAAAGGTGCCACGGCAGTGGAAACATGCCATGGTAACGCCTGTACACAAAGGTGGCAAGGCGCCGACTGACACTGCCTCATCATACCGCCCCATCTCCACGACTTCCGTAGTTTGCAGGACCATGGAGCGTGTAATAAACAGAAAACTGCTTGCTCACTTCGAACAGCATAATCTACTCACTGTGTATCAACATGGTTTTCGGCCCGGTCGGAGCTGCGAGTCGGCCCTGACTGTTCTCGTCAACACTGCCAGTGAGTACCTGGATGGCCGTACCCCCTCTGCGCTTGTTCAGTTGGACTTCCGGCAGGCATTCGACAGAGTAGACCATAAGATCCTCATATGCAAGCTCCGTGCTTTTGGCGTATGTGGCGAACTCCTCAACTGGTTGACAGACTTTCTATGTGAGCGAACTCAGCGCGTTGTGTTCCGTGGTGCAGTGTCTGATACAGTTGTGGTCTTGTCCGGTGTTCCTCAGGGCAGTGTGCTTGGACCCACACTGTTCAACGTCTACATCAATGACATTGTTACATCCCTGTACTGCAAGCCCCTGCTTTATGCAGATGATGTCACTCTTCTGCACCCGATCTCTAGCCTTGCTCACTAACAGCAGCTCCAACATGACCTTAATGCAGTGTCTGCTTGGTCCTCTGAGAACAGGCTCCCTCTAAATGTTGCCAAGTGCCCGGCTATGGTGATATCCTGCGCCCGGCAACCCCTGGCCCCTCCTAGTCTTTGCCTTGATGGTGTTGCCCTGAGGTGGACATCAAGCGCAAAGCTGTTGGGTGTCACCCTGGACGCCCAGCTACGTTTCTCCGCTCACGTTGGAGAGGTACTTTCGAGGGCGCGTCGGCAGCTCGGATTTTGTCTCCGTGTAACCAAGGGGGCTGGACCCGAGACCTTAAGACATCTCTTCACTGCACTTGTGCTTCCTCAACTTGAGTATTGCTGCCCCATATGGAGCCCCCACCAGGAACACCTTGTAGCGGCACTGGAGAGCGTCCAGCGTCGGGCCGCCTACGCCACCTTGGTTAGGCGGCGCGACACACGCATAGCACGTTACCGGGAAATGCGAACGGCCGATTTACTGCAAGCTGTTGGGTGGAACCCACTTGCCTTACGGCGAGAGTGGCCTCCCTACGACTGCTGACCAACCTTTTGATTCTGAACTCAAGCCAGTCTGGCGTTGTGCTTTCTTTAAGGAAAAATCGGACCGGTTCATTGCAGCCTATCTTAGCCAGAACTGAGAGGCATCGCCAGTCTTTTGTTGTGAGGACTGTGACGCACTGGCGATCATTGCCACCTAGCTTCACCCTGTGCCCACCCACGGCACGAGACGAAGTGAAGGACTTCTGCCATAGAGTAACTAGACATCTCCGTCATTCGCTCACATAGCCTTTGTGCAAGTATCTAATTGTTGTTGTCTTGGTTTTTTTTTTTAACTTGTATTTGTCAAAAGTATTTTTTTGCTTTTGCTTCCCCCCCCCCCCCCCCCCCCCCCCTTTAGTTTGGGTGTTTGCAGACCAACTGGTATGGGCCTTCGGCCTTTCTGCTGTACTCCCGACTCTCCTGAGCCAAATAAATGAAATGAAATGAAATGAAAACCAGCATAGGGCATGGTGATCTGTAACGACCTTAAAGGGCGTCCAAATACGTATGGTCTGAACTTGGCAATTGCCCAAATAATCGCGAGACATTCTTTTTCTGCTATTGCATAGTTCATTTCAGGTTTAGATAAAGCACGGCTCGCATAGGCAACGACATGTTCTTTGCCTTGGTGTTTTTGAATGAGGACAGCACCAAGACCGTATCCACTAGCATCAGTGTGTATTTCCACTTCAAGAGAGGGGTTGAAATGGGCCAAAACGGGTTGTGTTGTAAGAGCGGTTTTGAGAGCATGAAATGCACGTTGTTCGCTTTGAGACCAAATGAAAGGGACGTTCTTTTTCAGAAGGTGGTGCAGGGGGGCTGATATTTCAGCGAAGCCACGAATGAACCGTCGAAAATAGGAGCACAGCCCGAGAAAAGAGCGCAAAGCCTTTTGATTCATTGGTGGGGGGAACTGGGAAACTGCGGTTAATTTCTCGGGATCAGGGGATATGCCCTGGGGGCTGACCAAGTGGCCGAGGATCTTAATTTCAGTGTTTCCAAATACGCACTTCTTAGAGTTCAGCTGAAGGCCAGCGTTGCGAAATATTTTCAGCACAGCCGTCAGGCGAGACAAGTGTGTGTCGAAATTGGACGAGAATATTATAACGTCATCTAAATAGCATAAACAAGTTGTCCAACGCAAGCCTCGGAGCAAAGAATCTATCATTCGCTCGAAGGTAGCAGGAGCGTTACACAATCCGAAGGGCATAACACGGAGCTCGTAAAGGCCATCAGGAGTAACGAAAGCTGTCTTTTCGCGATCTTTTTCGTCTACGCTGATTTGCCAATACCCTGAACGCATATCTATCGAAGAAAAGTAGTTGGCATCGTGTAGGCTATCAAGGGCGTCATCTATGCGTGGAAGAGGGTAAACGTCTTTTTTGGTTATTTTGTTGAGGCGCCTGTAATCAACACAGAATCTCCAGGTGTTATCCTTCTTTTTAACCAGTACCACCGGAGATGACCAGGGACTGGATGAATCCTGAATGATATTTTTGCGCAACATGTCACTCACATGATTTTGTATAACTTCGCGTTCTTTGGCAGAAACACGATATGGACGACTGCGTAAAGGCTGGTGGTCTCCCGTTGCAATGGTATGTTGAACAATTGACGTTTGTGTCAGGGGAGTAGATTGAAAGTCAAAGATATCAAGAAAAGAGCACAGTAGCTTATGCAAGGCGTCACGTTGTGACTCAGGCAAATTGGCGTCAATGGTCTGGCGAAGCAATTTGTGGGCATCATGCATGGAGTCGGAAATCAAAGGTGCGTTGGACGTCAAGCAGGTATCGCTAACAGCATTGATGTATATGACGTCGTGAAGCGTCGTTGTAGCAATTCATGAACCAGCTGGAAGGATTTGGTAGATGTTTGTAGTGTTTGCTACGAGAACAGTAGATATACAAGAACGCGATCGCGTGAGAGCAAAGGGCAGCGCGAGACCTTTCTGAAAGAAAACTTCTAAGTTCGGTTCAAGTAAATAATCGGAGTCTGGAAGGTCTGCAGTTAACTGAATAAGCGCTGCAGTGAAGGGTGAAATTCGAGTGTTGCTTGTTGCACGAAAAGAAACACGGTTGTATGAAAGAGGTTCAACGCCAGGAGTAACTTTGCTGAGGTATAGCGATTTCGTCTCACAGTCAATAAGCGCACGTCGAGTGACTAAAAAGTCCCAGCCTAAAATAATGTCGTGTGAGCAACTCGGTAGAACTGCGAAAATGTGACGATGAGGTTCATTTTGAATTATAATCTCGACAGAAACTAAGCCGAGGGGATAAATCAGTGTTGTGTTTGCGCTACGAAGACTACCGTGTTCCCAGGGTGTACAAACAAGTCGCAATCGTTTCCGGACACGGTAAGAAATTATAGAAATGGACGCTCCTGTGTCGACGAGTGCTGTGAAGCTTAGGGCCCTGCAATCATATTTAAGCGTCCACCTTTTTTGCGGTTTCCACGTCTCTTGGGGTTCGGGCAAGCCAGCGGGCACGGAGAGAGTAACTAAATATCAGTGCGTCATATTTTAACCGGACGACGCGGAAACCTCCTCCACCGACGAGGGCGACCCGCGGTACCGAAAGAGCGCAAAATGTGAAGTCTTTGGTCCTGGGCTTACTACTGGTCAGAGCCGCTCAAAGCTTCTTTTTTAGTCGAAATACAAAATATAAGTAGCACGAATCGTTTCAATTATTTATAAAAGTAGTTTTTGTTCAGTAGTTTAGATCAAAAAAAGAAACAAATGCAGTTCATAAAGTACGGAAACAAGAAACGACCCGTCGACGTACCAGCCACCAAGCGGTGGAAAAAGCGGCGCATACTAGAAAGGAATAGTGGAATCATGCGCCGACACGGAAAGGTCCCGGATGTACGCGGCGGCGCAGCGGTCGTATACCGGCTCGAGGATCCGACCGGTTGCAAGCGTTCCCAAGGCTCTCGGCGCGGGCTTGGCTGGCGATTTAGCCCTTTGGCGGTATGGCAGCGCGAAGTGCCTCCCGTTCTGAACTGATCTTTACCCCGTGTTTGCTGTCGTTTGTGGCCCGTGAAGTGTCATGCCGAATTAGTATTTAATCGCGCAGCAAATCCAATGAGAGCCGCTCTGGCTCCCCGCTGCATACAGACTATCCAGATCACGCTTCAATGGCGCCCTCTCGCGCCGTCGACACGGAGTGCGGCAGCCGTGAGCCCTTGATGAGCTCACTACTTCTCCTCTAGTTCACGGCCACTCTCAAGCAACCAAGGACGTCATGAGGGAGGTTATCTTTTGCTTGTTTTTGTCGTTTTAATTTGCTTATAACTTTTAAAATAAAGGGAATTTCGAGAAAAGAAAAGTTTCACTAAGTTACCACGTTCAGTGCGCTCAGGTTCGGTGCAAATTAAAAATTAAAAAAAGTCATTGCAGGGCCCCTTTAATGATTATGTCTAATAGGTTTGAAGAGGACGTAGTCGGTGGGGGATGTCGAGGAAGTGAAGGAGCAGCCGTACCCCCTTTAGCTGCTTCCTTTAGTTTTCCCCATCGTGAAATGATTTGGGCAGCGTTTGGTCAACCCGCATCGGAGAACGTTGCCGGTATCCTGCAGGTGAGGGGCTTCGGTTTGCACGGGCGCGATATGAAGGGGAAACTGAACGCCGTTGTTTACTAAGTAAGTGTTCTTCTGCGCCCTGATGATAACTGTCGGGATGATAATCTCTGTACTGTGGGAAGGCTCGAGGATTGTATGCCCGAGAAGTATCCGCGATGCGACGGCGACAGAATCTTGCTATGTGACCCGGTATGCCACAGTAGAAACAGGTGGGTCGTCTGGTGGCCGGAGGGGAGGAGAACTGGCGGAGCCATGGCCTCTCGGAGCTTTGGACGAATCTGGGGTTGTAGTCGGCTTGAAAACAACTTGGTGTGCCGTAGGCATGCGCTGGTGAGGCTGCGCAGATAGTTTCTTGTGGTGATGGTGCTGACTGTGCCAACTCGTTCCGAATTAGGGTTCGTATGCCTTCGGGTGACAGGTCAACGGGTTCGCTTTGGAGGTCTCGGCGAGAGGGTGTAAAGAGAACGGCGAGCTCTTCTTTGATGATCTGCCGAATAATGTTCTTGATGTCGCCTGTCAAGGGTGGTCCGGACGACGCGACGCAGTTCTGGAGCCGAGAGATGGTAAAGGGGGAGGCAATGCGCCTGCTTCTGTGGCCTTCCTAGCGTTGGCACTCTTCCTGAAGTTGGGCCACGGTTGTTGGATTTCGTGAGACCAACACTGCGAAGGCGTCTTCGGCAATTCCTTTCATAATGTTTTCGACCTTTTCCTTCTCAGACATGGTGGCGTTCACACGTTTGCAAAGCGCCAGAATGTCCTCGACGTAGGTGGTGATGGACTCACCTGTAGATTGGGCTCTCGTTGCGAGTCGCTGGGTGGCGTTCTCCTTGCGGCTCACGGGACAGCCGAAGACGTCCGATAGCCGGGTCTTAAAGGCATCCCATGACGCTATCTGTTCTTCATGATTGTCAAACCACACTTTCGCCGTGTCGCGTAGGTATAACACGACATTGGCAAGTTTAAGTGTGTTGTCCCAAGCGTTATGCACACTTACTCGTTCGAATGTGCGAAGCCATTCGTCGACGTCGTCGCTTCCGAAGCCAGCGAAGGTGGGGGGATCACGCTGACGGTAGGGTATGGAGCCAGTACGGATGGCCGGAGCCGCCGCTTGCTCACCTTCTGCCATGGAAGGCGGTGTAAGCACCCGATGACTTCGAAGATGCGTGATGGCAAAGCTGTAGATGGCTTTTACGAGGAACCCCCGCACCTCCACCAAGTATGTTACGGTGCTGGAAGGAGCGATGGGAACGGGGTGCCTTCCGAACGATAGTTTTAATTCAAAACTGCCCGCTGCAGCGCCTGTGTGCACGAGCCACTGCCGATGGCCTGTCTTTGTCTTCGTCGCCGTCTATGTATCAATATATATATATATATATATATATATATATATATATATATATATATATATATATATATATATAAAATACATTAAATAACAAAAACGGCCACCTAAATATAAAAAATATATACAATACAAAACCTAAGAAAGATGCCGGAGCGGGGCTGAAACCAAAATCGGTGTAATGGAAGTCGGATAATATCGCCACCGAGCTGCGTATGTTTTTTTTTTTTTCGTGGTTTTAAAGATAAAGGCACACTTACTAGAACTTATAATGATGAGGGCACGGATAATATCGCATGCTTCGTCAAGTGATCGACATTTACTATCATTCAAAAATCAGGGAGCGATGGGCATCATTCAAGACGCCAATACCATTCGGGATTCTTTCCGATGTCGTCGAAGACGCTTTTTGCATTATTGCATGTTTCGCTGAAATTTGATGTCGTGGTCCTTGGGGCACCGCTACTCAGGAAGCACGGCGCTCCCGGCGAAACGTGCTGGGGAGAATGGTGTGACGTCATACCATTTTGCGGGTAATTTTATTTCAAATGCGTAGCTTTTCAGTCTAGTTCACACATCTGCGCTTGACTGTGATAGGTTGCGTTGCGATCTCATGTAACGGCTTAGCACGTTGGCACGCTGGCGCCATCTATCGGTTAGATCTGGAACAATTCTTACCCGCGGTATAACCAGACCGAAGGTTGAGCGGTATTTGAGATATCAAATTTTATCTTTAATCTGCGAAATATGGTCGCTCAGAATTAGTTTAGGCCCAGGGTAAAGAAATGGTGCGTAAAAAACTATTAAAGGGACACTGACACCCCCCAAAAAATTTTTTTTATTTTTTGCCAGGCGCTTCATTATGGTGTAGGAGGACTACCCAATCAATATTTTGCAACAGAGTAGCGTATTTTTTTAATAAAGCCAAAAGACGCAACTGCTCGAAACCGAAACCGAAACCCGACGGAGGTCGGAGAAGTGGAGAGAAGAGAGTGTGTGGCGGAAGTCACGTGGCTACACCCGACCGTGTGTTTTTTTTGTTTTTTTTTCTCCTTCCCGGTAGCAGGCGACATGCGGCGTATGGGAACTGTTCGCCGTGGGATTCTTTTGCAGTTATGTATGTTCCGCTCGTTGTTCTGTACTCCAAGATGAGTTGTTTTGTACATTGAGGAGTTGGGGATGAGTAGTGAGTGCCCGTGGTGGATTTTGATCGGCTCCGAAAAGAATACACCCAAGATGTTGCGTGAAGAGCTGGCTCACATGTCCCGCGCCCGAAACAGAAGTGGCATTGTGCGACAGAGTTTCCGAAAGATCAACGGGATCGGGACCAATGGCTGGCTGCAATTCCTGTAGACCATTTACGGGCACCTCGGAAAGCGGACGCTACCTGATTTATATGCTCCTTGCATTTTGTGGACATTGAGTTCGCAGGTGTCAAAAAGGAAATCTCATACCATTTAATTCAGCGACGTGTCGTCCACAACATTTGTTTCTTATATTGTTTTTTTGTTTCTTCAGTAATAATTGTAAAAAAAAAAGAAATGTAAACATCAAAGAATATTTGAAAAAAAAAAAAAAAAGTTTGACGGGGGATCGAACCCGGTCCTACCGCGTGTGATGGGGACGTCTCCCCCACTGCGCTACTCGGGCACATCGAAACTGGGGTATCTCTTTCCTTAGTAATAATTCAGCCGATAAACTGTAAGTTGGAAAGTTTGCTGCCGATTTTCCTCTAGCAAAAGCACTCCCGGGTCGAAGTCGGGATGCACCACGCATTGGCGACATTCTCACCTAGTAAAGAAATCGTACGCGTGCATATTCAACTCGAAGTAGACACGTCGCGCTTGACGTTTGCGCGAGCGATGTCTTCAGCCACAAGAAGGGAGCGACGGCTCGGCGACGTCTTCGTGCAAGTCGGCTTGGTGGTCGGGCGTGTCGTACGGGATGAATACCAATTCTTTTGACCAGTCCCAAATTTCTCTTTTAAAGGCAGACAAAATTCGCCGGTACCGCGAACGACAGTTCTGAAATAGAGGTCCCACGCCCGTCGTCCGCTGCCATCGCCGTCCCTGCGAGTCCCACGATACGCGAAACGACGCACGCACAGAATGCTTCCGGTTGTCTGTGGAACTTTTTTTCCAATCAACGTATTTGCAGATTTTTAGAAGCCACAAAAAATGGGTTTCATATTTTTTTCTATTTTTAATATTGAGTGTGTGCTTTCAGTGACCCACGACTTTGATTAAATTTGGTGGTCGCATCGATACCTTAGAAAACGGCCCGTGACCGCGAGAAAGAGAGTGAGCGAGACTCGAACCGGCCAGTTCTTGATCGGCGGTTTTCGGGCGGAAAGAAACCGAATTTCGAGCCGCAAATTCTGTTCTGGGTAGTTGAGCTCTCATATGTCACGTACAAATAAAAACCTCGGCGAGCATAAATACCCTGTCAGTGTCCCTTTAAGTATATACGCAAGTGAGGAGCAGTGTTGCGGAATGGGCACCCTCATTCCATTCCAATTCCATTCCGGGGAATTAGAGTTTTCGATAATTCAATTCCTTTCAACTCTTAGGAATGGGAACAGTGGGCCCATTCCCACTCCCGGAATGGCTGAATTGTTCCATTCCATTCCGCTAATTCCTAAAAGTTAAAATTGGCACTTGACAGGTATGTTGTGTTGTCGGCATAAGCAGCATAAAGCTGTCATTATCAACGCTGAGACAATTGCAAAAAAATGCCAAAGGCCCCAAAAAACACTGAATTTGCTAAGCGGAGCGCTGGTGGAACAAAGTGTTTGTTTACATTGTACTGCAAACACCGAGAAAGCCCCTTGATATGTCGATGCTTGTTTAAGACATTGGTCTTGCGACCACGTGGCTCGCAACAAACAGCAACACTCAAATTCACTCTTTTTTTAAATTTTTTTTTTTTTGCATTTGACTTTTAGGACATACTCGACCAGCGTGTTTGTCTGATAAGACCATAAAAATACCCAGTTCGTGCGTGGCGCAAAAATAAGCTATATTGCTGTATTCTTCAAGAACAGCAACACGGCTATAGTACGCTGCTGGAAGCGACTCCATGCACAGCGGCAAGAACACATCCTCTGACAAAGTGAAACCTCTACGGCGCAGTACGAGGGACCGTATAGACCAGGTCACGAAACTGTTATTCTGCAAGTCCAGTCAGTTCGGCCACGCAACAAGAGCGGTTACCATAGTCTACTTCACCTTACGATGGACCGCAACAGACAGCACGAGAGCCATCGAAACCAATCCAGTGCCTTCTGAGTGTCGTGTGACCCTGGGGCGCAGCAACGCGCCGTGCGTGTAGTCCCGCTCACAGTGCTGGACTGCCTGGGTCACTCGTAACGTCCACAGCGGTCCATCGCAAGGTTAAACAAAGTACGCAGAGACTCAAGTCAAAGGAAATTAGCGGGAATGCGCTAGCTTGCTTGTAACCCTAACCCACTTGAATGTAGAACATATAACACAGAAAACAAGCATCGGAACAATGACCAAGTCAAACGCGGACTTACACATAAAAATGCAGTACAAAAGAACAAGCGTCGGAGCAAAGCGCAACTGGAGAAGAGAGAAGTGAATCTGTTTTAATGCCGAAGCAAACCCACATTTCGCACTTCAAAGGAGTGCGCGGGAATGAACCTGGAAGGCAGTGGGGTTGGCCGCCTGCTAAACAACGCTTTTCGAACTTTAAGAAAACAATAACTGATCATCTTTCGGCGGCGCGCGAGTCAACGAGTTATCAGAGCTGATGAGGAGCCGTGCACAGCGGTTTCTTTCTTTGCCGCTCCCTTCGTTTCTTTTGCTTGGTGCTTGGTTTCTTGTTTTGCAATCGTGTAACGCCGGTGAAGCCCGTAGCCTGCGTGTCCGTAAACGCCGACACCCCCACCCACCTTCCCCCTTCTGCTCTTTGCTTTGACGCTTGTTTTTTTTTTTTTTTTTTGGAAATGCATTTTTTTGCGCATACGTCTGTTAGGGCTCTAGGCCGGCTAGCAGTTTCCCGTTCATTTTATTTCTGAGCAACTGACTCGGTGACTGGCTCGGTTTAGCTAACTGTAAACACTAAAAAAAAAAAAAAAAAAAAAGAAGAAGAGCTTGGCTTTATTCCATTCCCATTCCATTCCGGGCAAAAGGCATCTAATTCCATTCCCATTCCATTCCCCTCAACGTTGCCGCCATTCCATTCCCATTCCATTCCGGGGTCGCGAAAATGCGGAATGATTCCGGGAATCATTCCAACTCCGGAGTGGCAACTCCGCAACACTGGTGAAAAGTGCTTCAGGTTTATCCGACAGAGGGCGACAGTGTGCCGTTGTGTTCTGCCTCAGTCGAACACCAATGCGTGAGCCAGCTTTTGTCCACGCCTTGTGGGACGTGCACCATCACGTGGCTCACGCCATGGTGTCACCTGAGAGCCGTCACCAGTGTGACGTTGTCACGCGACACCATCACATAACATGACACTCTCACGCCACGTGACACTGATGCATTGCTTCACGTGCCAAGACCAGACGTTCCCACGTGACACCGTGACACCAGGTGTCGTGACATCGTCACGTCATGCGACACCGTGACGTCATGATAGGATACGTTATCGCAGGGAGTAAAGTCACGTGACCACGGGACCTCGTGTCATCCTGTCGGTAATTATAGCTACATAAGCGTTTGTGTTCCTCGAATAAAGGTGTTACTCACCTCTCGATACTCTAGAGCAGTACACAGCGAAGCTATCAAAATAGGTAAAAAAAATTGGACGTTTTAGTGATTCATACAGCGTAAGGTTGGTCTGCCAGTAGGGGCGACATTGGTTTACACTGTAGATGAGCAATTTTGCCAGTGCAGTACGACTGCTAACCTGGGGTCTTTAACGTGCACCACACAGTAGTGATACACGACCGCACGCCGGTGCGATGCTCATCCACATCGAAACGGGCAAGGGTGGGGCTCGAACCCAGGATCCCTGGGTTCTGCTGCGCGAGCTGCGATTCTCCTTCTGGTTTATACTGAACTAAGTAAAGACACAATGTCCCAGCATGTCCGTAAGGTACGGGCATGCTGGGACTTGTTTGCTCACTGGTTGCATAAGCAAACATAGCTGAAAGCATCACAACGTGGGAAGTAAAGCGCGTTATTTCTCTTTTTTCTATCCCGATCTCTACACCACCGCGGGAGAAGGTGAGACAACCAAAACGAGAAAAATAAACCATTTCTTCAAATTGTCCATTTATAAAAAAAGAAGAAAAAACAAAAAAAAAAAAGAAAGAAGCGGTGCTGGTAGTTTAAAGATAAAACCTTGGAAGGTGACAAAAAAAAAAAGCGTTATATGATTAGAACGTTGCATCCGTTATTCTTCTTGGTTTTATCATTCGTTTTATTACAAAACAAACAAACACTGTATACATGTGCGTCGCATGTGATCTGTCACAAACTTGCCGACACTGCCGAACTTCACACTTCTTGGGTGACAAAAACTTTTCATCTGTTTTTTTTTTTTTTGTCAGATGTTTGGGAAGAAGGAAAAGAATTGATTAGGAGACAAAATAGGCGCTCAAAAACCAGCAGAAAGTAAAAACAGGAGCATGAAGCGCCAACCCGTCTCTCTAATAGTTATCGAGAGAAAAAAAAAGGGAAAATGAGGAGGCAGATAGCAGATATAAAACGAAATCAGAATGCCCTAGTCCCAATCTCTCTCTCTCTTTCTTTTATGTGGCCAGGGAAGGAAGGGAACGAAAACAAGTAACGCTGATTGGTCTCTTCCGCAAAGAATATGCCAATCACAGAAGAACAAAAACACAGCAAATAAGTGTGCGCAAGAAAAAGAAACTAGTTTTTTACGGCCTGTGGTGTGCTTTCTCCATGCATATAAATTGAGGTCGTTTCCTTTCCAATCTTGAGGTCATCTTTCTTCTATATCTGTTGTGAACTTGTACTTTATAATTGCAGGGCAATATTATTTTTTCATGCATTTTTAGTTGTAAATACTGGCCCTAATTTTTTTATCGCTCCTGGAGCGCATATGTAGATGGAGTGTTAGGGTTTCAAGTGTTTTTATTTATTGTTTTAAGTGTTTCGCTAAAGACAATGTAGTCGCGGGGTGACGGCTTCATTAAAATGCGGCGATTCAATGAAGCACACTAAAGCCTAATAAAATCACGATACTGGAATTACATTCACGAATAATGCTATTCAATAAGGAAAAGTAAATTTCGGTGCGTAATTATAGTTTCGTCAACGTTCTAACGAAACATAATCCTCTTAAACATTTTCGCTGCAATCGCGCATTGGCCATTAACCCCATGTATTGTTTGTCAAGTCAAGCTCGTATTCAGAACTACAGTGATCGTTCTGACACATCGTTCGACATTTTAAATGACGACCGCTTGCCATGTGAAACGAGCATTCCACTCTCGTTAAAGTCTGTTTTTTCGGCCTTGCGTTCTGAATATTTTTTCGTGCACTATCGTTACAACCACTTGCTGTTGGCAGGCGCAATATATGAACAAATAAATGAGTAAATAGACACTAGAATATTTTATTGATTACTGGGAATCGTTCTTTTTATTGAAGACGGGGTGAGTTGTGAATCCTATATCTTTTGAACCTATCACTGATACAGAAGTCACACTATATTCTTGCGTATTGACGGATTTACAAAAATACAAAACAAATGTAAGTAAAATTTGTTATCTTGTCGGACGGAATCCCAAATGAGTTTTTTAAAAGGTACGCAGACTAGGTCTCCAAATATCTATCCCTGATTTTCCATTCATTCATCAATAATTGTTCCTTTCCCAGTGCTTGGAAACGCGCGAAAGTAGTTCCTCTCCACAAAGGTGACAGTGTGTCTGACGTGAGCAACAATCACCCCATTTCACTTCCTATATACATGCTCAAAGCTGCTTCAACGTATCGTATGTAAACATTGAATGAATTATCTGGAAAATCCTGAATTATTGTTCCGATCCCAGCATGGGCCTTTGGAAAGGACTCTCCACAACAACCCAACTTATCGAAACTGTCCATGACCTCCCTTATACGATTCATCGTCGCGGTCGAACTGATATAGTATTTTTGGACTTGGCGAAAGCGTTTGACAAACGGTTGCACACGAAGCTATTACTTTAAAATTAACGCCATTTTTAAAAATCCAGTCATCACAAAATTGTTTTTTTATCGTACCTTTCTTATCGTACCTTTCATAAGCTGAAGACAGAACAGCTTTCACCGGTATCTTCATGGGTTCCTCAGGAGAGTGTTTCGGGCCCCCCTTTTGTTTTTAATAAACGTTAATGCCCTCCATAACGACATATCTGTTCCAATCAGACGGTGGGATATAACATAAGATAGAAACTCCAGTTGACCAGGACAAACTGAACCGTAATCTACGAAAAGTTCAACACTGGTGTGATAATTGGCAGATGGTGTTAAATCTTGAAAAGTCAGTCTTCATGTCAGTATCTAGAAACAAAATATTTTAGCTTACAAACATCACATTGGAGGCGTCGGGCTTGCAAGAGTAGAAGAGCATAAGTATATAGGTTTAGTATTTACACCTGACCTACACTGGGATAATCACATTGAGCCAGTCTGTCTCGAGGCCAACAAAGTACCTTGGTGCCTCAGGCAAAACCTTACTAGTGCAGCTCCGGAAATAAGAAGCCTGTCTTATACGTCCCTGGTAAGATCGATTATTGAGTACGCGAAAAATGTGTGGGATCCACATGCTGTGACCAATTGCCTCAAACGCGAAAAAATTCAGCGACTTACTTCCAGGTTCATCTTTAACAAATTTGCCCACGCTTTTTCTTTTACAAAACTATATTGCCGCGCCCAGGGCTGAGAAAGCAACGCTCGGTCACGGACCTCCAGAAAGTTCTCGTTTATTCATGTACCGCATGTAACTTCTATCAATTATTCCTGCTTTTGTTTTCTAGAAAGTGCGTGTTCATTCTCGCCCGATCACGCGACGCTCGAGCTGCTTTCGCCGAATCTTCGAGATAGTGACGCACTCTAGATAAGAGGCCGCCCGCGACCTTGTCGAGTCAGTCTCGCCCCAGCGCTCGATTCTGCTGACACGCCGACTTCGACGCCCGCGACGCTCTGCTGTTTTCTTCTGTTTCCTTCTTTGTTTTTGGCACAAGTTCGCCACATTAAACGTTTATTTATTCCTCTTTATTTCTTGTTTATTGGTCACCGCCCGTGACATTCTGGTGGAGGTGCGGGGTACCGCATGTCCGTGCAGCGCAGCCCTCCGAGTTCCCGCAGTACAAGTCCAAACCCCAGCTCCGGAGGACCCGACGAAGACCAGATCGAGACCCGGTCAAGTCGCCGCATCCGAGGTCTACCCCCGGAACACGGACTTCTGCCACCCACGACCAAGCCGAAGACGACGATGGCCAACCAGGCGCAGACCCCGGCCGCTTCTGCCGTTGTGTACCTGCCGATCGCACCCAGGACTCCAACGCCTTTCCACGGAGACGTCCACGAGGACGTTGAAGACTGGCTACAACACTACGAACGTGTAGCCCGCCACAACGGATGGACGATTGAACAATACCTCCACAATCTCTACTTCGCGCTTGAAGGAACTGCGAGGCATTGGTTTGAAAACCACGAAGCGTCCTTCACTACGTGGGAGTCCTGCGCCGCGGAGTTGAAACGAACGTTCCTCAACCACCACCGTCGGCAGCGAGCGGAGGACCTTCTCCAAACAAGGGTGCAGGGCCCCAACGAAAGCGTGACCAGCTTCGTAGAGGATGTCATGCGCCTATGTGCCCGAGCCGATCCGGAGGCAGCCGATGAGAAGAAGCTCCGCGTCCTCATGCGTGGCGTAAAGGCTGAAATTTTTGGGGGCCTTGTCCGCCATCCCCCGACAACCGTCGACGGTTTTGTGGCTGAAGCCACTAACATCGAGCGAGCGCTGTCGGCCCGAGCAAGCCATTACCATCGACTCGCCGGCGTGCCTGCTCCTCGAACCGCCGCATCTTGCCGACTAGACCTGAACGCCACCGGTGTCGACGGCCTTCGGGAAATCGTCCGCGACATCGTCCGGGAGGAGCTCCGCAAGCTTCTGCCTGCTGCCAACCAGCCGGCTGAGCTGTCGATCGCCGAAGTGGTGCGCGAAGAAGTCCAGCGGGCAATTCAACCGGAGGCTCCTGCCTGCGTAGCACCACCCGAAGAGCCCGCCCTGACCTACGCCGCAGTGGCCCGACGGCCACCGCCGCCTCGCCGCACCTATGTCACGCCGCCCCGACGTCAGTCTCCTGCGCCGCAGCACGACCGACGCCACGACGACCAGGTCCAGTACGCCTGCCCGGAGCCTCGCGCACCCCGCAAGACCGACGTGTGGCGAACGCCCGACCGACGCCCTTTGTGCTTCCATTGCGGGGAAGCGGACCACACCTACCGCCGATGCCCATACCGACGACTCGGGCTACGCGGGTTCCACCCGAACGACCCGCGCCCCCGTCATGGTGAACGCCCTATCGAGATCGACGAGTACCTGCGACGACCTCAGTCCCCCGAGCCTGCGTCCCGCCGAGAGTTCCGGTCGCCGTCACCGCGACGTCCAGCTTCGCCGATGCACCGACCGCGACGTGAAAGCCTGTCCCCCCTCGCTCCTCGCCGGGGAAACTAGGCGCGGCAACCCCTGGAGGTGGAGTTGCCGAAGACGACCGACGCCAAGATCCTCCACGAACGTCGGGGGGCCCCCACTCGAACGCCACCAGAGACCAAAACGACGCCGCTGCAGTGGTGTCCAATACCCTAAACGTCGTCATCGACGGCCACGACTCATCCGCACTCGTGGACACCGGAGCAGACTACTCAGTCTTGAGTGGGAGGCTCTCCCGCCGCCTTCGAAAAGTCATGACGCCGTGGGATGGACCACAAATAAGAACCGCCGGAGGACACCTCATTACACCAGTCGGGAGATGCACCGCTCGCGTCGAGATTTACGGCGAAACATGCCCTGTGAAGTTCGTCGTTCTGCAAGACTGTTCGAGGGACGTCATTCTCGGAATGGACTTCCTGTGTGAATACGGCGCCATCATCGACCTTGCGGAGAACAAGCTGACGCTTCGGAAGCCTGCCCCATCGGTGGAAAATACCAAACCGACGTTAGCTGCAGTGCGAGTCCTCGCCAGCCACGTAAACCTGCCGCCGCTGTCGAGTGTCTTTGTGCCCGTCGGGACCGAAGGAGCCACCTGCGGTGTAGCACTGCTGGAAGGAAGCGTACAGCTTCTCCTCGGACGAGGGATTGGCATTGCAAGAGCCGTAACCGAGCTCCAGGACGGGCGTACAGTAGCCCTTGTCACCAATTTCCGGCAAAAGTCGCAGCACCTTACAAAGGGTACAACTGTGGGCTACGTCGAGGAAATTGAAGAGTCAGCTGCGATCGCCGTGATCTCAGAAGACGCCTCTCCGACGCAGAACAAGACAATCACGTCCTCAGAGCTCGACATCGACCCATCCCTCCCAGCCCCACAACGACGACAACTTCGTGACCTTCTCGCCGAGTTCAGTGAGTGCTTCTCCACGTCGTCGAAAGTGCGCCAAACGACGGTTGCGAAACATCGGATAATTACTGATGACGACGCACTCCCTGTGCATCGGCCGCCGTACAGGGTCTCCGCGAAAGAAAGGGAAGCCATCCAGCAGCAGGTACAAGAAATGCTTGACGACGACATTATCCAGCCCTCAAGCAGTCCGTGGGCTTCACCGGTAGTCCTGGTGAAAAAGAAAGACGGGACTCTTCGGTTCTGCGTGGACTATCGCCGACTGAACGCCGTAACAAAAAAGGACGTCTACCCCCTGCCACGCATCGACGACACCCTGGACCGACTACGCCACGCCCGATACTTTTCGTCGATGGACTTGAAGAGCGGGTACTGGCAGATTGAGGTCGACGAACGAGATCGTGAGAAGACGGCCTTCGTCACGCCGGACGGACTGTATGAGTTTAAAGTAATGCCATTCGGGCTGTGCACAGCGCCGGCAACCTTCCAGCGCGTTATGGACACCGTCCTTGCCGGCTTGAAATGGCAAAGCTGTCTCGTCTACCTCGACGATGTTGTGGTCTTCGCAAGCGAATTCGACGAGCACCTGAGACGACTGCGAGCCGTTCTACAGGCCTTCAAAGCTGCTGGGCTGACCCTCAAGCCTTCCAAGTGTCGGTTCGCCTATGGTGAGCTCAAATTCTTGGGCCACGTCGTGAGTGCTCAGGGTGTAAGCCCTGATCCCGCCAAGACGTCCGCTGTCGCCGAGTTCCCGAAGCCATCGGACAAGAAGACCGTTCGAAGATTCCTTGGGCTGTGCGCCTATTACAGACGTTTCGTTCGTGATTTTGCGCAAATTTCTGCACCGCTGACGCATCTGACGAAAGACGACGTGCAGTTCCAGTGGGGAGAGGAGCAAGAGCAAGCGTTCGACGAACTCAAGCGAAGGCTCCAGTCGCCCCCTATCCTCGGACATTTTGACCAGTCGGCGGAGACTGAAATCCACACGGACGCCAGCAATACCGGTCTCGGTGCGGTACTCGTTCAGCGACAAGAAGGGGCAGAGAGAGTAATCGCTTACGCAAGCCGGGCGCTGTCTAAGGCAGAACAAAATTATTCAACGACCGACAAAGAATGTCTTGCTGTCGTCTGGGCGATAACCAAGTTCCGCCCGTACTTGTACGGGATCCCGTTTCGCGTGGTCACAGATCACCACGCCCTCTGCTGGCTCGCAAACCTCAAGGATCCGTCCGGACGCCTCGCCCGCTGGAGCCTTCGACTGCAGGAATTCGACGTAACCATTGTGCATAAGTCCGGCCGCAAGCATAATGACGCTGACTGTTTGTCTAGGGCTCCAGTCGAACCTCCAATCTCCGGCGCGGACGACGATGACGACGCCCGTTTTCTAGGCGCAGTTGACGCTACCGACATGAGGGCACTGCAACGCGACGACGCGGAACTTAGCTCCGTGATCGACAGCCTCGAAGGTCGAGGAGGCTCTGTCCCACGGGTCTTTTCTCGGGACCTACCGAGCTTTGTCCTGCGGCGAGGCGTGCTCTTCAGAAAGAATTTCGGAACCAGCGAAACCCCCTGGCTACTGGTTGTCCCCGCCAGCCTCCGAGAAGAAATTTTTCAAGCGTGCCACGACGACCCAACGGCCGGACATCTCGGCTACAGCAGGACCCTTGCCCGGATTCGTGACAAGTACTACTGGCCAAAGCTTCCGAAGACCGTCCATCTCTACACACGATCGTGCCATGAGTGCCAGCGACGCAAGAAACCACCGTCAAACCCAGCAGGTCTCCTTCAGCCGATTACCCCGCCAACCAAGCCCTTCCAGCAAATTGGAATGGATTTGCTGGGTCCTTTTCCACCGTCGACGATGGGGAACCGCTGGATAATCGTCGCCACCGATTATCTTACTCGTTACGCCGAGACGAAAGCCCTTCATTCGGGGACTGCTGTCGAAGTCGCCAAGTTCTTCATCGAGTCCATCGTCCTCCGCCATGGCGCCCCCGAAGTACTGATCACAGACCGAGGGTCATCGTTTATGGCACAGTTGACCCAAGAGATCCTGCGTCTAAGCCACACGGAACACCGTCGAACAACGGCATACCATCCGCAGACCAACGGGTTGACGGAGCGGCTCAACAAAACAATCGCCGACATGGTCGCTATGTACGTCGACGTGGAGCACAAGACCTGGGACGAAGTGCTGCCCTACGTCACGTTCGCCTACAACACAGCAGTGCAAGAGACCACAGGAGTGACGCCCTTCCAGCTGGTGTATGGCCGGGCGGTGACGACTATGCTAGACTCTATGTTGCCGCACGAGTCAGTCAACGACGGGAGCGATGACGCCCAGGTGGTTGCTCAACGGGCAGAAGAGGTCCGCCAGCTAGCCAGACTACGAATTCAAGACCAGCAACATGTCGACGCTCGCCGGTATAATCTTCGTCGCCGCGATGTCCACTTCCAGCCCGGAGACAGAGTTTGGGTGTGGACGCCGATTCGTCGTCGCGGTCTCAGCGAAAAACTCCTGAAGCGCTACTTTGGGCCCTACAAGATCATCCGACGCCTCGGCGATCTGAACTACGAAGTTCTACCCGACGGAACGCGCCCATCTGCAAGACGTCAGCCGCGACCCGAGGTGGTGCATGTCGTCCGGCTGAAGCCGTATTACGAACGATAGGACTCTCCACTCTCGTCGACGAGTGAACTGTGGACTGTGAACTCCGGCTAGCAATTCTGCTGTCCTTTTGTTTTTTTGTTTTCCGTTTTTGTGCTGCATCGGGACGATGCACTTTTAAAGGGGGGGATAATGCCGCGCCCAGGGCTGAGAAAGCAACGCTCGGTCACGGACCTCCAGAAAGTTCTCGTTTATTCATGTACCGCATGTAACTTCTATCAATTATTCCTGCTTTTGTTTTCTAGAAAGTGCGTGTTCATTCTCGCCCGATCACGCGACGCTCGAGCTGCTTTCGCCGAATCTTCGAGATAGCGACGCACTCTAGATAAGAGGCCGCCCGCGACCTTGTCGAGTCAGTCTCGCCCCAGCGCTCGATTCTGCTGACACGCCGACTTCGACGCCCGCGACGCTCTGCTGTTTTCTTCTGTTTCCTTCTTTGTTTTTGGCACAAGTTCGCCACATTAAACGTTTATTTATTCCTCTTTATTTCTTGTTTATTGGTCACCGCCCGTGACAATATGAACTCGCAAATCTCCACACTTTGGAATCGAGGATCAAGTACGAAAGGTTGAAATTATATTTCCAAATTATACATAACAGTAGAAAGATCAACAAATCCGATTACTTCGAAATCAGTACTAACGAATCCTCAAGGCATCGTCATAGCATGTTCATTCGTAATCCATCTGTACGAAATGATTGTTTTAATTTCCGTTTCATTCATAGAACCCTCAAAGAGTAAAATATGCTGCCATATTCTGCTGTTTCATCAACGTCCCTTAACACCTTTTTAGAAAGCATAGATAACATTGTCAAATCTGCCAGTCGTGAAAAACCGCAAGTTTACAAATACGGACCAAGTTTCTGTTTTCTTGTGAAATGTTCATACTTGTACTGCTTTCAGTTTTGTGACATTTCTTGTGCGCTTTGAAGTGTATGAAGCGGTCTTGTGCAATCCACAGTTTAGGTTAATTACTCTTTGTATAGTGGTTATTTCTATCGTTTTTATTTTTGTATATCCAGTCCAGTAATAGCCCAATGGGCTGACAGCATCAGTAAATGAATGAATGAATGAATGATTGAATGAATGAATGAATGAATGAATGAATGAATGATTCACATGTATTCTGCACGTTGAAAAGGACTAAAGTAAAAAAAAAATTATACCTTTGAATACTTGGGATTTGCATTAGATTAGAATCAAGGCTCCCGACCTTCGTTTCTTGGATGGATGTTAACGAATATACCCTTCCTAACTGGCGGTAACTCGCGCCACCTAGCCGAGCCTTTTAGAAGCACTAAACCACTTTCTGTGACAGCTGATTTATGGTCATAACACTATGGGCTCAAAGCATCCTAAACAAAAAAAGAAAATAGAACAGTACATCAGGGGTTTCCACAGGAATTGAAATTGGAAGGGGGGGGGGGGGAGGGGAGGAGGGCATTGAGAATAGAGGAGTCGTTGCGTATTAAGGGGGGCCCTCAGAAAAACAAGGGGGGGGGGGGGGGGGAGGGGTGTGTACACCTTTCTACACACAATCTTAAAATCATGTTGCTATAAAAAAAATGTTTTTCGAGTAAAATTAAGTTTTTGACACGCGCGCCCCAACCAGACTGGTTGTACAAAGTTTTTTCTTTTTTTTTTTTCTTTTTCTTTTCAAAGGCCCTATAGAATTCTCTCGGCTTTACGATATTCTCACGAAAGAATATTCGACAAAAAAAGTAAAATAAATAAATCCACAAAATTCTCCTACGTCACCCAACTAACCTACGAAATGTTTTATTTATTTATTATTATTTTTTTTTTAAAGCAAGGACAAAGTGCGCATGAAGCCCCTTAATGCGACGCAACCTCTTTCATAATTGGGCTCGGATTTCTCGCCTTAAATTTTTCTAGCGCTCGTTTCACGCTCGGGAAATTTCCTTTGATGCGGCGGAACAGCCGGATCAGGGTCGGTGTTGCTCTCCCGGAACTTCCTGTTCCTTCTTTCTCCATCCACTTCCTTCCTCTACTCGCACTTCCGCCCCGATTCTCTCACCGGAAGTCGCGGTCGGAAGCGCGGCTGGAGAGGACAATCGATGTTCTTGTTCACCGTCGGGAGCGGTGAACAACAAAGGGAACCCGAGCTCCTTTTTGATCGAGAGGCAGAATACCGATAGAACAATGCCCCGATTCGCATTAAGAACGCTCGTTGTTCTTTGTTGCTCGAAATTCTTTGTCGCTCCCCCCTTTTTTTAATTTTTTTATTGTGTTTTGAGTTTGGAGGGCTGCGTCCGGGAACATCGCATTGTTTGCCTTCTCTTTGGAACCTATATTAGTGCTTTCTAGTGGCTAAACTATCAGTTTCACTTTTTGTGCACTAAGAGCGTTTCTTTACAGTCAGCGGCAGATGTACAGTGCACACCAAACTTAACGCCGCCACTGGGTTCCCAAACGTTGAACTCGTGTCGGCTCCTTACTGTTAAACCTGTCACCAAAACGTTTGGAATGCCGTCTCAGGTTGGGAAATAAATCGGAAACCCAAACATTCTTCAGATAGTTCAATAGGCCGCAGCAGGAACTGTCAGAAACGGCAAATGCCGTGGCGGCGTTACGTTTGAGGCGCACTGTACAAAAATAAGGCTGTCTTTCACCGTAGAGTTGTGTGTGTATCAGGTTTGATGGTGACAAAGAATACGCCTTCGTACAGGAAGCTTCCCTGAGTAAAACTCTCGATACAATTCACCACATCAGGGGTTTGTGTGCCACCGAGCGTGTGGCAGTTGCTTTGTTAGATAGGATTCCAATATAAACGTGGACGCAGCGCTTCTATCTACTAAACCAATCTCATCAACCGTTCGGCGCATCGTGACGCCGCCATGAGTTTAGCCGTAACCTCCTATATCGGCGACGTGAGCGATCGAAAGCGTCGCTGTGGTCGGCCCACCACAATTGGCCGAATGCTGACTATGACGTCAGGAAAGGATGTCTTATCGACGTAAATAAGAGGAATGTAAGAACTTCAATTTTGGCAATGTTGGCAGTGTTGCTTTGAGACCGCTATGATTTCAGGCTTCCAGAATGCTCATTACAAACACTATCAACGTTTCATTCTTAGGTATAATCCCTGAATGTCTGGGGATCCGTAGAAATAACGGGAGCTGTAGGCCAGCGCTTTGCGTCCTTGTCTTCAAGGCGGCTATGAAAGGTCGCATAACCCCCCATTCACACTGGAAGCGGATCCGCGTTCGCGAAGCGGTTGCGAAAGCGGTTGTATAAAGATCCAGTGCAATTGCACGCGCATTTGATGTCATCGTGTGCGCGTGCAATTGTACTGGATCTTTATACAACCGCGTTCGCAATCGCTTTGCGAACGCGGATCCGCTTCCAGTGTGAAGGAGGCCTAAGTGGGGTGTACACTACAGATGATGAATTTGTTGTGTAACAACAGAGCAAGAAAACTATTGTCAAAAAAAAAGCATAATGTTATTAAAAATAAAATCGAAAACGGTACATAACAGTCGTGGCTTTCTTTCCCAAGGCGAGTCCGCCTTGATAGGGAGCTCGGAAGCGGCGATGCAAGCTAGGAGGCACGCGCAGTGCATGCTGCAAAACTTGAATCGTCACCAGCGAGTCGTACCGCGTCTCGCGAGGAGCGCGACGCTACAAACGGCGACGTCAAGACGGACGCGCCTGCCGATTTGCCGCGTCTCTCGTCCACAGTCCAGCAGCTTCAGCGTTGTTCGCCGCATGGGCCGGGCGGGAGGTCCACTGACGATGACGACGAGGGTAGTCCTCGTGTATTGGGTGGACCGTGACGGTGTCTACGCAGCGTTCTATATTCCTGTGTGCCAAAGAGGCACGGCTGTCTGCCGTACCATCCCACGGAGCACACGGAAACCAATCAGAACCATATCGTTTCATGGTGCCCTGGGGAGCGCATCGTAAAATAATAAAACCGGCAATACACGCGTCCGATGCGGCGTGTATTGATCGAATAGGAACTCAGACAGAAACGCTTAGAACGCCTCATTAGACAGGAAACTTAACGAGATGACCACATCAGAAAAGTTGTTCTTTTCTCGGATATCTGTTAACGAAGTTGGTCCGTTGTCTTGCTGAGGGAAACTTTGACCCATTACAATTTTGGTGCCTGAACCTTGCTTCGTTGTTGGTGCTTTATTTTTTTTTATTGTTAGTTATAGGCTATACCTCACAAATTGGCGTCGCCTCCGGGCATGACAGGACACCGCAATTCCAGTTTCGTCCAAGAAAAAAAAAACGCAAAAGACAAAACAATCTCGACGTCAATTGAGCAAAGAACGTCGTGAGATCGTATATACACTTGGAGAAAACACCGGAGCGTTTCCGGCGTGCGAACTTTCGGGGAAAAAAATACACGCTGTTTGGAATTTACTTGTCTCGAGCTCCTGCCCGTCGCCCCCCGAAACGCTGTCAGATGCTCGGCGCGTTGAACACATCTGATAAGGAAGTGCTTCCGTCCCCGATTTAAAAGCCGCAGTCACCCTGTTCGTATATCTCACAAAGGACGCGGAGTTTCTCTGCGAATATATGACCGAATCATCTGCGGAGACGCCTCACGCATGATCGGAGCGTGTTTGCCTCAATTATAGACGCTTTCAGCGCGCGCCAGATTGAGCCGCCATAGCCGACCTTCTCTTGTTTTACCGAGATGCCGAGCCACTGAAGTGGGCGTTGACGAGTCTCCACAAGGGCCTATGCTGGGAAGAAGGACGCAGTAACACTTGAAATGGCAATAACCTGTCCTGCTGGGGTAATGATGAAGTTGAGCGAACGGAATAAGAAGAAACAAAAACTGAAGGTCAGTTATGGCGGCGCCCATGCACAACTGCCTGAAGGGGTGTATATGTACACTCTTCGAACTTGTGTGAAGAGAGTTTTGGCAGGACCAGTACGGCAGGAATAAAGGACAACCAACGAGGGTAGAGGTGCTTAGAGTGATAAACTGGCAGCTGAAAGTGACCTCCAACCGGCCGCCGCCATGTTGTACATTTTTGGCCACTAGACACGTGACCTAGTAGTTTTACGTCTGGATTTTTTACGAAGTACCGCGCACAGATAATAGCTCATTGATCTTTAGTAACAGTACCGACGCGATAAGTTATGTTTCATTTGTTTTAAGTTCCAAATGTGCCTTTAAGACAAAAACTCGGGCAGCTTCGCAATGGCTCCGCTAGATGGCGTCAGCTGCTGTACTGTTGGTTTTCATCGGAGCTAGGCACAAATTTCCGGGGCTAACAGTATTGAAAAATAGTTTATCATGTTTTTTACAGTGATCGCGATACAAATCTCGGCTCAGTTTTGCGTAAAAGCCTCAGAATTTGGTACGGTCAAGTGTCTAGTTGTCAAAATTCTACAACATGGCTGCAGCCAAGGGGGGAGGAGGAGAGTAACTTGTGTGAACGGGATACCAGTTTATCGCTCTCAAACCCTCTACATCGTTGATGACGACACACGCCTCAAACAGTGACTGCGGACCAGTCTTGGGTAAGTTACTTTTTCAAAATTAAAAAATTAATTCGTTACAGTTACAGTTACTTTCAGAAAAAAGTAGCGAAGTTATCGTTACAGTTAATACAACAAAACAGTAACTTCTTACAGTTACAGTGACTTTTAAAAAGTAACGACGTTACTTTTTAGTTACTTTTCTATAACATAAAAAAATTAGAAAAAACTAGAAAACGCCTCTCACAACATTTTATTGCATAAAATGAAAAAGTTCGCTTTTTACTTCATATTGTAATTTAGCAGCAGTTGCTTCTCGAAGTTAGTGTTTGAAAGTTTCCACGCCAGAGTAGTGGCGCAAATCAAAATGCGAAACATGCGCAGTGCGGAGTAGTGGTGCTAATCAAAATACGAGGCATGCGCAGTACCCTCCACGTGTATTGGTGTTTCACGGTTGATTCACCCGATTAAAACGCGTTTGCAAAGAAAAAAGAAAAACCAGAACATAGATAGTTCTTCAAGACACTAAGATGTAAGTATTCAGTCACAAAGCACAAGTGCGTGCGTAAAGATAACTAGATTTTTGTTTTTCATAAAATCGCGAGAAAGAACGTATTCACAACTTTGTGCAAAGCCAACTTGACACTCGAAATTTCGGAATAGACGATTTGGAAAGTGCAAGGAATGGTTAAATTGCACTCGTTCGGTGATATATTATTCATAAAACATTGGAAAGTAACGTCAAAAGTAACGTCGTTACTGTCATCGTTACCTGAGAAAAAAGTAATAGAACTACAGTTACAAGTTACATCTTTAAAAAGTAACTCTTTAGAGTTACAAGTTACGAAAAAAGTAACAAAGTTACAGTAACCCGTTAATAGTAACGTGTTACTAGCCAAGACTGTTGCGGACTAACTTTTTTATGATATACTGGCGGTGTGACCGTGACTTAAGGGTACACTGTAGCGGATTTCTTGTAGCTTCGGATGATGAAGGCCGGGCGTTCTCAACTTGCTTAAAGGGAAACTGAAGCGGCTCTGTATTTAAAAAAAAAACCCACCTAAATCGTCTTTATTTGGCCTGCATGATCACGAATACCAAAATTATATTTCGTATTGATGCGCCAAGTAGCCACAACAGGGCTTTCATAACAGTGCTAAATCCTATCCTTCCCGTCGCGTTCGGTGCGAGGAGGAAATTATGGCGTATTATTCGCGGCCAGAAGTTTCGGTATCCTCGCCTGGTGTAACTTTTTCACTACCCAGAGTGAGAATACTTCGACTTCCTCTGCTGGTGCAGAAAGACGCCGAAGTGATCTGAACCGGAACGCTCAATCTTCTATCTTAAGAATTTGGTCCTTTGAGGGTCCAGTTGGACGGCAGGATCTAGGACAGCTAAGTACACAGCAAGAGCAGAGATGCATGCGGTTATGTCTCTCTTCGAGAACGACAACTCCATCACAGCAGTGCAACGCCAGGTCTGCAGCGCACCCGATGAATCTCAGGATTGCAGTCGATCTGTCCGTTCAGAGATCGCCAACATGGAGAGCGAAGATTCCGGAGGCGAATGGCGCAGATCCGGCAGGAAACGCTGTCGTCCAAACAACAGCTACTAGTCTTCAAACGTTCCGTAGCAACCAAAAAAGCAAGACAACAGTAGCCTCAACGTCATTTTCGTTCCTGTAAAAGTCGAGACCAGGCTTACAGCGCTCAAGAGCCTGAAAGTTTCCGAAGCCCTTGAGGAGCTCTGTCAAGAGTGCATCATCCAAGTGCGCCACAACGACTGACTGAACTTGATCGCTGTTGATGTTCGCAACGGGCAGGCAGCGAAAACTCTACTGAGTACTGCAGCGCTCTGCGCTGTTCCAGTCAGAGCCTACTCGCCATCGTCAGGCCCCATTACGTATGGTACCATCCAAGGTGTCGACGCTGAAATTACCTAAGACGAGATCGCATGATATCTTCACGCTGAAGACACATACTGCAAGATTGCCAGCGTTCGGAGACTTGGACGCACCCGCGTTGTGAAGGTCGCCTTATCCAGTGCTAAGCTGCTAAACTACGTGCTTCTAGGGCACCCCCGTTATCCAGTCTCACCGTTCAGAGACAGGCCATTTGTAATGGATTTGGCCACAAGAAAATCGACTGCCAACGTCCGAAGGCCTGCGGCCGTTGTGGGCAACACCATGACCGGACGGGTGTTGATGTCAGTCCACGACAGTAAAATGCGCCAACTGCAGTGGAAAGCATCAAGCGAGATCAGGTGACTGTCCAAAATAGATTCAAAAGAGGGACATTAAAGTCTACTCAACGAAGCATTCAGCGGGATTCCGCGAAGCAAAGCCAACCCTAGATTCTCAAAATAAAGAAATGTCTAGGACCGCAGAGAGCATAATGCAAGACGAATCAGAGCCAACGATCTCCAATGCAGGCGCCCATAGCTACGCTTCTGTCGTCGCTGAGGACCGTTAGAAGAAAACAACGTTATTAGCAAAGTGCAACCGAATGATGTCCCAAGTGACAAAAGGTCAATGTCGTCGACGCAGCAGTCTTCCTCGAAGGCACTTCCCAAGACGTCAACAACAAAACGAATCACTGAGAGGAAAGAGAGTGACGAGACTTCAGGCTCACCCATCGCAACGGCATCCACCTGGGCTTTCGCAATCAAGATGGTTTCCAGCATATCCCTGGCAATATTGTCTACATTTGAAGCCTCATGGGCCCGTGCAATTGCTACACTCTTGCAGGCAATGCTCCCCTTCTGGAGGCATGCTAGTCGGACCAAGTAATCAAAATGCGCGACGCCGTGGACAAAATACCTTGATGATACAAACAGCTCCAACATCTCGCCAAAGGAATAGCACTCGTCGGCAAAGGCGCAGTTTAGTGTTTCCTTCCATTCATCAATGAAACGTGAATGGGCTGCGCACGCGCCTACCAGGGATGCGTGAATTCCTGAAAACTGAGTGTGTTGATGTCCTGGCTCTTCAAGAAATGAATGTCGTACCTGGAGAAAAGCGCCTTTTCCCATATGTGTCCTACCACAGTGCCCCCATAAATTCAAAAGATAGCTAACGAACGGCGATACTTGCTCGTGATGATGTACGTCATAACCCTATAGACCTCTCGGATTTAAATTGGGACATATGGAGGGGCATTCCGGCGTGATTGTTCAAATAAGAGGATCCGAATCGACGATTGTCTCAGCTTACATCACGCCATATCACGCCACAAAATTCAAAATAGGAGTCGAGGTTAACTTATCGTATGCGGAAATTTTAATGCGCACAACGAGGCTTGGAGGGGGGGGGGGGGGGGATGTTAACGAACGAATGCAAGAGGAAGACAGCTAGAAGCTACCATAGCAGAGATTCAATCTCGAGCTCTAAATGATGGGTCCTCCACATTTTGCAGGCAAAGGCTCAATTCAACTATACCATCGACCTGACATTGGTATTATCAGAAATATTTGGGTTATGGACGGCTTGGCTTGACGCGCAGCGGGAAGCGACCACGTGCCTATCATTGCGACACATTCAACTACAAGCCCCAAAAGCCTAAAAACACGCAAGGTGACGAACTGGGATATATTTCGTCAGCATGTCGCTTCCGCCTTGGAGAGTGACCACTATGAAGTCAGACATCTTGTATTACGGCGTGTCTGCGTCTGCGACGTGCTCCGTCAAGGTGCGCGTTACATGTTTTGCACCTGACTTGAAATGGCTAAATTTCCGAGCAGACTGAAGACAGGCAAAACGAACGGCACTTAGCACCGACGCCTCATGGGACTGCACGCGCCACAACCGGAACGATGCTAGGTTTAGAAGACACATAAAATAAGTTCAAAGATGGCAGTGGAGACAAGGATGCGCATCGCTCGGCGGTGCTGGTGGTGGTGACGCGCTTGGAGACTCGCTCGAGCCCTCACCGGCGCTAAAGTACCGCGTCACCCCATTGCAGGTCTTGCGATCGATTCCAGTTGGCCCATGACAGGGGTGGCAGGTGGTATTAGCGGACGAATTTTTCCGGCAGTTATCCACTCCGTTTCAGAACCGGAAACAATTACGACGACTACCTCAAGTCATCTTCGATGAGTGGATCATCGAAGATTAAAATAACGAGGCAATGTTGTTGAGCCACTCCGATTTCACCCTGGTGGAGCTCACTGAAGTCCTTCAGATATGTAGCAAAAAGAGTGCTCCAGGGCCGGACTGTATGTGGAGCTTTGCTGGCTCGGCGGCCAGCCGGTCCCTCTTACCGGCGGCCGGGCCGCTGCGCCGCCATGGTGAGGGCTTCTCTGGTGGCGGTCTTTGGAACTACGCCGCGCGAGAGCCAATAGGAGCCTCGTTCCTTGAAACTATGTCCATCATACTTCTCCTACAGACGACAGGCTTTTCCCCATTGGGACAGGCGAAGGTGCCGTTTGGCCTGGCTTCAAAAGCTGATGACGTCGGTTCGCTCCATGGGTCCATTTAATGCTTTCGTATTAAAACTTATTCTCGTATGGACAACCGGCATAATTCCTGACGCATGGAAGCAGTGAAAAATTATCTCAATACTCAAACTTGGGAAACCGGCCGCAATGCAAAAAGGTGCACCGTCGATGCCACTGGAGATATCGCGTCAACCACCGAGGTGGCAAAAGCTATAGGGAAGATGGTACACTGTGTCTTTTTAGACATCCGTCGTGCATTCGATACTCTCCCTAAGGAAGGTATAGGGAAGATGGTACACTGTGTCTTTTTAGACATCCGTCGTGCATTCGATACTCTCCCACACTTCACCATCATCCACCGGCTGAAGAAACTCGGAATTGGTGGACGGATTCTTCCCTCTATCAATGCGTTCCTTTCCGGACGAACCATGCGTGTCAAGTTACCTGAAGCTATCAGCACACCGCGTCCAACAGACGGAAGAGTTCCTCAAGGCAGCGTGCTGAGCCCCATACTTGTCGAAATTGCGATGGCTATCCTCCCTGGTTGCTTAGCAGCAGGACACTCTAATGTCCGCACAAGAAGGACCCCATACGCGGATGATGTTGCGATTTCGTGCGTCGGACTCTCGGAGGACATGATAGAAATTCGCAATCGCCTTCAAGTGACCCTTGATGCCACGGCGCCAATGATATCAGAATCGGAACTTACCCTCTCAGCTGAAACAACGGCTTCACTTCTATACCGGCCTGCGGGTTGAGCACCATAAAACGCACTAAAGCTGAAAATTGCTGGGATGCCACTGAGAAGGATCAAACAGCACACCTATCTCGAAGTCGTCTCTGATGACCGCGTGACTTGGAGACCATAAGTTCATAGGCCACTTGGTCAATGCCGACGGCTCTTGCGAGTTATACGGCAACTTGGCAACTTGGAGGTTGCTTTTGGGGCGCTCCACAACGCGCTGTTTTCTAATCTTATAAGGGTCTCATAACGTTCAGGCTCCTGCACTTGATCCCTCTTTTAGCCCTTAGAAGAGCCCAAATTCAAGACCTTGACACATTGCACCTAATTGCTCTTCGCAGTAAAGTCCCTTGATACTGATTATACAAGTAAGGACAGCCAATACAAAGGACAAAGCACATTCCGCTGGAACAAAATGGCGGCATTCAGTTCAAGCCGCTGCTGTGCGCCGCTATTCGCTTCCTAAAACCTGCACCGTCGCGCAGTCGGTGCTTCAAAGAATGTTGCTACTTGTAGAAAGCTCTTATCTAGGAACTTCGCAGCTGCTTGGGGCTCCCCCTCTTCGGCGGAAAATATTGCGACTCTTGTGTCTTCCCAGGAATGGACGCTTTTTCTAAGAGCGCAGGAGAAAGCCATGCGCAACATTAGTTGGATCAGCTGTGTGCCCTTGGAGTCTAGAATTCGATGTCACCTTCGGGCAAGACGAAATTCTAACCTGGGGCATTTGATATTGCGATTTGATTGAGAGATTAGAGGCCCTGTAGAGTTACTTTCTTCTTTGACTCCGCATTCGACACGTCCACCCCTGGTGATATGCGAGAATCTACCTCTTCCACAGCGAAAAGCAAATCTGCCCACAACTGTTGCGATGCCAGCTGCCATAGAGCGCCGATATGACGCCTACAAATACTGAATTCAGATGTTTACAGACGCATCGATCAACATGGCCAAGAAGACAGCTACGGTTGCAATCACAATTCCAGACATGGAGTTTGATGTTGCTGGACGACTTAACTTTGTGCCGTCATCAACAACGGCAGAGCTGGTGGCAATTTGGGGAGCGCTTGAGTATATCAAGAACATCATCTTGCCCAGCAAGGCTACAATTTTAACCGTCTCTAAAGGTGCACTTCAACAGCTCCGACGAACTGATAAACGTACGATACAACTGGCTAGAGTGGCATTAGAGGCCGAAACGGTGGAGGACCTAATGTGAACCCTTGCCATGCAGTGGGTCCCGTCTCATGTTGACATTTCCGGCAAAGAGCGAGCACTGCAGACACACTGGCTGCAAGGGCCCATGGCGATCAGGCGCCGACATTTCTCTTGGACCGATTCAACGAGGTGCACCATTTAATTAACGACGACCTTCAGCACTTTCATCTATATCCAGGAGTGACGATTGGCAAGCCCCCTCCAACGCTCCCTCGGAACCTTCCTAGTGCCGCCCCTACAAAAATATGAATGGACGTCCTATGTCCATACTTTTGCCGTTCTATTACCCCTTTGTCCATCCTATGGATTCCTGTAGACAGTTCTTAGACCCTCTATGTACCACTGGTTTGCCACAGAATGGACACAACAACGCTATAGAGATCTTCGCGAAAGAAAAAGTTTTTCATTCCTTCCTATTTCCGTTCTATGGACCTGGCGAGTCTATGGACATCCTCTTGCCTCTCTATGGTGTGAGCCATATATTGGTACATTAATAAAGTGATGCCGGGTAGACGTTTTCTTTAGGTGTAGCGAGGTGTCCGAGTTAAAGAGTTGTTAATTAAGTTCCGGGTATCAATATGTAACATTGATGTCTGGAGGCATATCCAACCTCAGGGTATATTCCTTGTGGAGGTGCAAGTGTTTAGTCTGGTGCCGGAATAAAGTTTTTACTTTCTCAGTGGGAGGTAGGTATATGTGGGTCGCTGCGGCCCCCGTAGATATTCGCAACTTTCACAACCCATAGGGGGCGCACTGGTGCCTATCAAAATTGCGGTCATCTAGATGATCGTCGTAAAACAGCGGTATACTAGGCTGGGTCTGCGCGCGACGCGTAAGTAATTATATTTATGCTGTATGCGCGCAGTATCAAAACCTTACTTTTTTCTTTCACGTCTGGAAAGTGTAGGCAAGCCATTTTATTATGAGGCCAATCATCCAGGAGCTAGGGAGTGCGATTCTCACACCGCGGTACCACCATCGCTTAAAGCTTAAAGTGGCATCTCTATGGACCCCGTAAGGACTCCGTGCAGACCCTGTATGGCTTCTCTGCAGACTCCATAAGGAGCCCGTGTAGACCCTGTATGTCTTCCTTGTGGACCCTGTATGGCTTCCCTGTGAACCCCGTACGTACTCCCTATAGACCTTGCATGGCTTCTTTGCAGACCCCTAAGGACCCTACACTCTTTAAAATGACTTTTACTGAACACGTTTTTGCGTAAAAACAAAAGGGAAAAAGCTCTTTTTGTAGAAACCTTTATTGGAGATAGTACAAAATGACAAGGGCGTGATGTTTGCATACACTTTTAGCTTACAGGGTTTTGCGGCACAATTAATATTTCTTTTTACAGCCATGCCTCACCGGCGACTTCAGGTAGCGCGTCCCAACTTGGGTGTTTCCTAACTTCGGTTGCAATTCGCAGCGCGTCCGCCTGGGAGACGGGGGTTGGCATCCCTGAAACCCCTCTCTACCGTATATGTTTCGGCGCCAAAGTGGCCGATTAAAGCCAAAGCAGAACAGTCACATGCTGTCGAATATCGATAGTCCTAAACCAGCACACGCGGTCGTGCAGTTGTCCGAATGGCCGCTGCGGTTGGAATGGTGGCGTTGCGATCACAATTAGTTCGGTTTTCGAGTACAGATCGGTGCCGCCTTTTCAGAGCAAGCTCTTTAGCGTTTCCCAACTGACTTGCTCTAGAAACGTTGGTCGGTGCGGACCCCGTAGCAGACCGCCTGAGTGGCTTCTCTGCGGACCCTGTAGGGACTCCCTGTAGACCTTGTATGGCTTCTCTGCAGACCCCATGAGGACCTTGTGTAGACCTTGTATGGCTTCCCTGTGGACTCCCTAGGGACTCCTTGTGACTTCGTATGGGTTTTCTGCAGGCACCCTATAGACACCGTAAAGACCCTGTGTAGACACCTTATAGAGTCCCTATGGACTCTATATGGCCATAGGGGGCGCACATATAGAGTCCCTATGGACTCTATATGGCGTCTTACCATAAGGAGGGCATAGAATGACCACACATCATCCATAGAATAGGACGTCCATAGAACGTCCGTTGGCCAATATTCTATAGGGCAGCCATAGGACGACTTCACGGAGGCAACAGAGGTCGTGGTCTTCCTATAGACGCCTTTTGTTCTTCCTATGGACGCTGCTCTATAGAACGTCCAAGAAGTGTCCATACACATTTTTGTAAGGGCGACGCCTTACTGCTACATAGACTCCGGGCTGGGTGTCCATACACGGGAAAGCGGCTCCAAATGAGGGGCCGCAAACAAAACCCAAAATGTCCACACTTCGGGGATCCAGAAGATTCCGAGCACGCGCTCCTCTTGTGTCCTGTTCTGTTCATACCGAACCCAGAAGAGCGCTTCTTCAGAGTTACGCCCATGCAGGACTTATACATGCCACTGTCAGCAACATCTTAAACCCTGCGGGACACCGGGGGAAGACAGAAAGAGCCTTTCGAGCACTTCTTCAACTCCTTCGAGAAACAGGCCTTGAAGAGAGACTTTGACTGTTATTAGGGAGTCGGCCAGATGCTGGTAATTGATCACGGTCCCAGGTAAACATTCACTAGAGCGGTTTAGCATAGCGGTACCGCTACTGTTCCTGCAGTGCCGGGGCCGGGCCGTGGCCGTACTTATAGGGAGGAGCTAGGAGGGGCAACGTTTTGGCCGACCGTCATATGGGTGTCGCGCTGGAACAAAAACTCCTGGACAGTAAAGCGGGGCAGCTGGATGGAGCGATTCCTCGCAGTCAGTCCAGGTTCTGCTCCCGGCGTGGCGGGGACGGTGACGTTATCACGGTAGCGCTATGCTGAACATTTCATGTCCCTTCTTGAGCCACTCTACATAGTTCTCACAGTATTCATAAGACCACCCCTTTTCTCATTTTTTTAAATCTCTCCTATTTCCCTTTTCATCCCGTTCCGTAATGCACCAAGAAGCGACTCGCTCCATCAACGGAGGCCCACAAATCTCTTGGTGTCCACCTTTCCCGTCATCCCAGAAATAAATAAATAAACAAACAAGCAAACAAACTTACTTATAACAGAAAGAATAAACAGAAAGGACGGACAAGGACGGACATCTTTCAAACAAACTGCTGGTGCAATTTTTACACACACTACAGCGCACTATTGCAAACAAGACTCACTCCTTACACACGAATAATAAAGCCAAATTCAAACAAACCGCGCTGACTGACAACTCGTTTTTATATATACTTTGTCTTCTTCTACCTCTTGATGTGCCGAATTTCCCGAATCACGCGCACCGATCTCCTAGACGCCTAAAATATTTTTCTCTTTTTCTGTCAGGTTTAAAGATGGTGTACTGATACAGTGTTAATAATTCCTGGCGATGTGTTCAGCTTCTATAATTTCTCTAGTTAATTGGTTACTGTTCCTACCTAAAGTTGTACAAGGTGGCAGGTGAAGCTCGCACCCACAATCACGGCAGTGTATGCCCAGATGGCCAGAGTTAGCTCTGGTGCTGTTGTTTTAGGGGCGAAGCTCCTTAGGGGCTAGCCATATCCGTATGTCCGTCCGATGTCCGGCGTCGGGTGCTCGTGCTCACGAGCACGTGAGCACGTGCTCCCGTGCTCGTGTAGGAAAAAAAAAACAGAAAAACAACCGCATCTCCACGTGGTGAATGATGTTGATTGGGGCGAGGCTCTGGTGGTGCTTGTCTGCGTAGACGGTGAACCGCAGCATGCCGAGCCTTTCGTTCGTTTTCATCCATGTCAGAAAGAGAATGTGTGGTATGGAACGTGGTTATATACGCATTTGAGCATTTGACCGCAGCGTGAAATGGATAAAAACGGACGAAAGGCTCGGTATGCTGCGGCTCAGCGTCTACGCAGACAAGCACCACCAGAGCTTCGCCCCAATCAACATCATTCACCACGCGGAGATGCGGTTGTTTATTTGTGTTCCCGGAGCCTATCATTAAGGCATCGTCCGGTCTGCCCTATGTACATTTTCCCGCACGAAAGGGGAAATGAGTACACCACTTCCTCGGCGCACTCCACGAAGCTGTTCTGACGTTTTTTTGGTACAGCTTAATGTTCGGTGAGAATTAGGTGAGTTGACTTGTTTGCACGAGTTGGCAAGCTTATTAGGAGCAGAGAAGACGACGTTGATGTAGAACTTGTTAGCGATTTTCTTGATGCCATGGGAGAACCTGTGGAAGTAGGGAAGAACGTCAGGTCTCGTGGTATTCTATCTCTGGCTCTTGGTGTGGCAGATGTTCCTTTTTTTTTTTTTTCAGGATTCTTTCTGCAATCGATGTTACTAACGAGATGGGATATCCAGCGGATGTTGAAATTTGTGCATCAAAGCTTATTGAAATAGAGTGCTCGCGGGATTTTTGAAGAGAGTTGTTTAGACATAATTTTACGATTCCTCTTTTTACCAGCTTAGAATGTGCCGAATTGAACGGAAGAATTGGTTTTTTACCCCTTGGCTTCTATTTCCAGTATATATATGAGTGTGTCGGAAATTGAGCCTGAGATCTAGGAATCGGATAGATCTTTCTTCCGGAAGCCCATGAGTAATTTTCATAGGTTCCAGGCAGTTTTTAAAAGTTGATTGAACGCTGGCTACAGTGGTTGGAAAATTGCTGTTCTCAGCGTCAAGAATGGTCAAATAATGGTCAACGTACCGAAATACTCTAGCAACTCTAGGGGAGTCAAGGCAATTGTTCAATAGTCTGTCTTGGTAGGCGAGGTAGAGATCACTTAGCGCTGGAGCTATACACGACCCAATGCGAACACCTTTCTTCTGTAGATAAGCTTTTTTTCTTTCCAGGTAATAAAGGTCGAGTGTAGATAAACCGAGAGTAGATGTAGAAAATTGTCTTCGGAAATACCCGCCGAATTTCGGAAGGCTATGCCACCAAAAGAATCAATACTCTCTCCTACACATCGCAAAAGGCCGTCCTGGGGCAGTTCGTAGTATAGGTCTTTTATGTCGATGGAAAAAAGCTTCTAGGTGATGATAACTCTGCTGTGCCAGGAATTGGATGTGTAGGATTAAGAAAGGGTCGCCAATTTTAAGAAGATTTAGTTTTTCTTTTAGATAGAGGGCGAGTGATTTCTGCCAAGTTCCTTTTTCGGATACAGTAACTCTGAAGGGGTAACCGGATTTTCGGGTTTTGGCACTGAAAAATACACTGAGGCTTAGCTGCTTGTTGCGATCGATGTGGGTGCAAATATATTTCAGTTCATACGACTGGCACAATTGCCTAGGATATTTTTTGGCTTTAATCAGTGAGACATCTTCATGGCATTGGAAAACTGACTCGATCGCTGATATGGCTTTTGTCCCAAACATATCTTGGTGCATAGCAGCAAAGCCTCCTTCTTTGTCTGCCGGCCAAAGAAATAGGGAACGCTCTTGTAGATATTTAATCACCCTCCTGGGTAGATATAGAAGAGGCCTGCGGTACTTGTCGGAGTAGCAGGTCAACTCCTTCGTATGTAACCCGGTCGACTTCCAACTCAGGTGCACGGCGCGATACCTGGCGGACAAACGATAGCATTTCTTGCGGTGACCTCTTTGGTTCCACAGCAAATTTGGGACGAAGACTGAGAACACTTTGCAGAGCCTGGGGTAGATTAATGTCACGTATGACATGCTATAACACACACACTACAGCGCACTATGACAATAGTGCGCTGTAGTGTGTGTAAAAATGAGCAACCAACTCACCTAAGCTGCTACGTTAACAATATGCTGGTGCAAGCCCGTGCAATGCCAAGCTTCTACGCACTCTGAAGATTAAGACATAACCGCGGGGGGTAGCACGTGCACTACCCATTGTGAGGGAAAGAGAAGCGCACATAGCAAGCTTCTCACCACGAATACGATTATCTCAACATCTTGACCTTTTCCGCAAGCCACCCGAGCAGTCAAAAGCGCCGCACGCGTACCCTCACACGTGCGGCACGCTCAAGGCAGCTGAAACTTCTGGGTATAACGTCACAATGGCTACATTTACATGGATGCAACAGCAGCGCATCGGATCCAGTTAGCAAATCGGATCCACTTCAACCACTACGTTTACATGGATTCGGATCGACCTACAGTAGCGGCACCTCGTGTCGAAGAATCCCAACGTAAACCTCGTGACCTTCAGATTGTTTCCGAGGTGTCCGGTTTGCTTAGCGGCATGCAAAGCAAATCTTCCGTAATCCCTCGCCCGAGCACTCGATTCGATGCGCTAGCGTATACATGGAGAGTCTCAATTCGGATTGACCATCTCAAACCACCCCGTCCCAGCGGATCAGATCGGATCCGATTCGATCCGATCCGAGTTGTTTACATGGACCGATTCGATTCGTTAACTGGATCCGATGCGCTGATGCGATATTCGATCCGATGCGCTGATGCGATATTCGTGATATCCGAATTCACGGGACAAAAATACGAATTCGCCTCTAACTCGTTTCGTTCACGAACACCTTCAGCCCTTCCCTTCAAGAAACACTTAAGAGCAACTTTAGAAACGCTTAAGAACATCTTAAGAAATGAAAGGCTTTCGTTTCTTAACGTGTCAGCGACCATCGTGCAGTCATGTTAAGAAACGGAGTAGGTCGTTCGTAGGTTGTCAATCGATTTTGTAATTTGCTTCGCTAACTCGTTCCTAGCCGCCCAATGGAGAAGAGAAAAATAGGACCCTGACATGAGTTATCCACTCAATGCATCAATTCTGCAAGCGCTGCAATCTAGAGCGGCAAATCGTTTAAGCCGTTTAGCATAATTTTCTCATCAACTGTCACGAAGAGAAAACTAAATAATAAAAACGCTAAATAACGGAACACGGGAGACAAAACAAAATCATCGTCATATACAGGCTTACACCGGTCATTTCGAACTCGTTACACATAGTCTGAACGCGCCTGGCGCCTAACTTTGCATAATGTAATTCCTACCCCCACGCGCAACGCGGTTCAAATTGGGCGAAATGTATGCAGTATCGTACGAATCGTGCACGGTCATTTATTTCTTGTCGTTCGTTTGCTTATACATTACGTTTTGTTTGGGGGGGTTTGGACGTGAAGCAACGAGCATTACGTGCGGGCTTGTGTCTCGTAAATTCATAACTCGAATGACGAGTTGTCAAGATTCGCCTCTGGAGAAGGAATGCTCGTTAATGATGTGCAAATGCGATTTCGAGAAATCGGACTTGCAGCAGCTGCGGAGGCGATCGTAAATTCTGCGAAATTTACGGCAATTTTCGTCACGACGACCGCCGCACGCTGAATTATACTATTAATGAGAAACGTCTGGAATATCGTTTGCGCGCTGCCTTAAGGATATTCGGAACTGCACATGCGCCGTCGCACATGCGCCATCGCTCATGCGCAGCCGGTTAGGGCAGACAATTTCAAAGGAGTGTCGTTTCGTGCTATGGAAGCCACTGATTTTTATGACGCCGTATGTTCCGAATAGACCAACTTACCAAAGCAAAGAGTCAGCCGGGTAAAGGTTTTGCAAAGGCTGGGCGGCTGCCTGTTGAAAGACACGTTTTCTGCCCTTTATCCATCATTCGCAAAAGAAGTTATCTCTCTTTTTTATTTAGAACCTTGTGAAAACGATTGTAGGCCTTTGAGAACCCGTGGAAATTTTCACGGAAGCGCCGAATCGCAGGGAGAAATCCCAACTCGTCGAACGCAACTTTCGCGGTATGAGAGGGCGTGATGAAAAGACATATGACTTCGTGCCTTCCCACGCCTTGATTCCGATCAAAACTTCGACGCCGTACATGCGTTTTAAGTTGAGAAAGTGTTTCTCGAAGATTAATCACCCTCAACAACGACTGTCAAATCTCTTTTCAGATTCTATAGTCATATTTCAGATGACAAATATGTCGAGGACCGCGCTGCCTCGCGTTCTGTTCTTGTCGAACTCTACCATATCCGAAAAACATCTCGTTTTGCAAGCTCTATTGAAGTCGCCGCCAACCGCCAGGTCCTTTACATGGGATCCTCAGACGAAGCTGGTACTTTTCGCGGAATAATCGATCTATAGCACGGAGTCCCGAAAGCGTGAATTTAATATGCCGAGATTCCTCAGAAGCTCAGATCAGCTTGAGTTCGACGACAGGCGACTTGGCCTGACGTTTCGACGAGAGGAGTAGGAAAAAAAACGGTTTTTGGTTCTCCTTGTCCTTAGTAATATAAATTCTCCGCTCCCGGGATGAAGTTCGTGCGCCCTTCACGTTATTAATAATGTCAGAAAGGTCGGGAGGATTTGCTTTCGCAATTCGCATTACAAGTTTTTCTACGCCTCTCCCGCTACAGTATTTGACATTCCTGTCACATGTGATTGTACCATCGGGTTCGAATAAAACGCGAACAGTGACGGAACTTCGAGCCTACCACGGGCGCAGCTTCTAAGCTTGGGTTGTGCTTGGCGACGTTGAAACACATCGGAGTAGGGCGCTGCGAGGTTCTGCGTCCTACTTCGATGTGTTTCAACCTCGCCAAGCACAACCCAAGCTTGAAAGGTGCGCCGGTAGTGGACTTAAAGTTCCGTCAATCTTCTCATTTCATTTGACCCCGATGGTACATCGTACAAATCTGCGTTCAGTTCGAAAATTATTAGTGAATCATTACGGGGGTGACGCAGCCATTCTTGTAATTTCAGTAAATACCGCTTAGAACCGTTCCCTGGCGTTCATAACATGTGACACACGTGTTAGCCTTTTTCTTCGCACATAGGCGTCGCTAAAACAAATTTAGAGAGAAACGAGCAGCGTTTACCTCCTCAACTCGCAGCCAGAACCAGCGGCCACGTGATCTGGAGACGAATATACATGCCGCCAACGTCTATGGACTCGAAAAATCACAAAGTACACGACGAATGCCGCATGTTGTTAACGTTCGTCTATTTCCGCCATCGCAGCGATAGGGCACGACCCACTACCCGAACCCATGCCGAGGCATTGATTATCGCGTGCCCAAAATTAAACGTTCACGCAGTGCTCGGGTCCATTGCATGAGCCGCATTTAAATATCGTCACCGCGGCCGGGTTGCGAAGCTTGACGACACAAACCTGCGCATCGCATTCTTGACAACGCAAAAGTTGCGATCCCAAAACCTTCGTCATTTCGTTTGGTGAAAGAGAGACTGAAAGGAAGCGTCCACTTTTATCTCTGAAATTACAAGACGACAAAGAAGCTTTTTGGTCAGTTGTTTGCCAGTAAGCTTGTCTAAAGAGAGAAACATTTCTGCCCAATATTGTTGCACGACGCTTTAAAGACGCGCAAAAACACACGAAGAAATGCGGACAGACAAGAAAAGCAGATTCACAAGAACATTCAAGACACATACACGCAGAGATAGAGAGAGACGACACGCAATCATGAATTGCCATAGATACGCGAACCCGCAAAGAAACGCGCGCAAAAGTAGACACACGCATAAACACATACACACAATCACGGATGGTCACATACACACGCATGCCCGTAAGGACGCACAGACAAATGCGCACATGCCCACACATGTAGACACGAACGCACAAACACCGGCAGGCAACGACGCACACAGACGCAAGCATGAAAGGTCACATACCCACGCGCTCATAAAGACGCTCGTGCAGAAAGGATACGCAGAGTCACAGACGCACATACAGAAAGACACACACAGATGATCGTGAAAGGTCGCGTACACACAAGCTCGTAAAGACGCGCATCCATTAGAGACACAGAGGCACATTCATGCACACAGACACAACCCTGAAAGGTTGCATACACACAAGCGCGTAAAGACGCCTACACAGATAAAGACACCTTGAACACAAACACAAATGACACCCACACACACAATCATGAATGGCCAGATACCCATGGCAGGATCGTGAAAACGAGAAACACGTAACTCGCACACACACATACACACACATGCACACGCACGCACACACGCGCGCCCACACACGCACGCACGCACAAACACACAAACACATACACATAGATGCACACGGAAACAGGCAGGCCGCGCAGACAATACGGACAAGAATAATCAGGGTCTGCGAACACCCTCCTCCTCTTAATCCATGAAACGTCATTACCGAGATGCCAACCACTCAGCGGTTGGACACCAGTGGTGCGCTGAGCGCTCCTTCAATCGATCAATCAATCAATTAACCCGAGCTTTGTTTTGTCCCAAACGTTTCCAATCGATGTGTCGATTGGACGCGAGGCCCATCCTAACGCCGACACAGCATTCGATCGTGTTCAATCTGTGTCTTCGCTCTACCTGGGATGGCGCCAGAATTCTAGTGCGCAGTCCTAAAGGCTGGCCCACGGACCTGCGACTACTCAGACCGCGTGCGTTAAAACCTCTTTTCCCAAAAGCAGCAGAGCTCTGTGAAAGATAACACACCGGCGCCATCTATTGGTAGCCGTGAAACACTTCCCGTTGCCGTATATTTCCTCTTTTTCGAGTATCGTTCTTTTTCTTTTTTTGTTTGGTTCGAAAACCTTTTGAAAATATTATAAACGGCCATCTCTCAAAAATAGTATGAACATTTAATCTATCAAGTTCCGCAATACCTTCGCTCTGGTGAAATGTAGTTCCAGGGTCACCTCACAGATGGCGCCAACGTACCAGTGCTCTCTCGTCGTGAGGGAACGCAAGTATTGTGCACGGTCCTTTAGAATATTCTACGTGGTGGTGCTTCAACGAGTGCTGTCCACCCGCAAGAGACCCTTTGCAAATGTCCACCAACCAAGATTGGTAGTCGCCATCGCTTGCAACGTAGCAAGTAATGGCAGTCGCCATTGTTTTGAGAAAGGAGCGAATCTGCTTTTAGGAAGGTTGACCTCGTCGTGATTGTAAATAAACAGATATTCTTTCTCTCTCTCTCCGTTGCTTGGACACGAAGAGCCTGATTGGATCCGAGTCATTCGCCGAATGCTGACGTGGATGTGACCAATACATGCTCAGAGTATGTAATCAAGCAATGGCGGACGGGCCTTGGGGCGGACTTTTGAAAGGTTCTCTTAATGGAGACGCCCATTGTCATATGCAGAAGGAAAAAAAAAACCGAAGCAAATTAAGGAAGTACTTTGATCCTTTTCTCGTGTCGCTGCGATGACTCAAGGCGCTCACCGTACCATATTAATCCTAGTTTGCGGAGACGGATTTTAATAATATGGACGTCGTCTGGGGGCTCTGAAGGAAAGCCGGAACGAGGAAAAAACGAACGAGGAGAAATAACGGAATAGATAAGCGAGGAAAGAAAAACTGGAGACACGGGAATGAATATGCAAATGAAGCAAGACCGGGAGCGACCGTCCCGTGCTCTAATCTTGGAGGACGACGTGGGAGACTCAAACTCGTGTAGCCTGATTTGGGGTCCTTTTTTTTTAATCTATGGTAAGTTTCTGTTTCGCGCGTGCGCCTTGGGCTTATGTGATCAGGGAGAATCCAGGATCTATTACGTGCACTCGGGTGTGTTTACGTGTTTGAGTGCCGTTAACGCGAAATAAGTCGTCACATCTTTTTTAACACGAAACGCGTTTTATCAGCTGAATTTTACCCCAAAAAAAACATACACGTTTATTTGTTAGATCTTAGCGTTATGCAAAGTTTTAAAACCGTATATAAAAAAACACCCCGGCGAGAATCAAATCCCCGATCGAACGATTATTAGCCGATGTGACTCTGTTGTCGGGAATGCAAGTGCGAAAAGAGTAAGTGCAGTAAGAGACACCTGCGCCGAGCGCAGCTGTGTGAGAACGTTTAACCCGACTGCGAACAAGTCAGGCGTTTGGGGCGTACTCAAGCCCGAAGGCGTTATACGTACTTTCTTTCCAGAATTCTAGGCTACAACTTGAGCACAAACAAGTCTACGTGCATATCGCGACAGTTCCCCGTCGGCTTTCCTTTCAATATTGACTTCAGGATTTGCGACCGTGCATAAGACGAGTGCACTCGAAATAGGAACGTCTACTTCCAGGCGCACCGGCCGTTTCCCGCCTTCACTAAACAACAAAACGCCGCCGCGCTCATATCGGTGCCTCGCCGTCTACACGAGAGCGGCCGTGGCGAGCCGAAGAGGCCTGCCCCCGTCTCTCGCCATCCCGCCACGAGGCAGGGACCACCGGCAAAAGACCACGCAAAGCCGCCGCGAAGCGAACCGGAGCCGAAGAGCGCACGTAAATCAATAGGCAGCTTTTCTCCTTTCCCACCACCTGTAGGGAACCAGGCGTACGGGCTAACAGCGCCATCGCGAAGCGAGCGTCGACTTAACTTCCTTCGGAAATGTACGGATAAGTGACATGACCGGCCCTTCCTCGCCGTCACCCCGCAAAAACTCGTCAAACCCATGGCCCCTCAGGGACCTTATGCCCCGCCAAACTCATGAACTCACGCCCCTCACCGAACTCATAAACTCACCTAACTCATGAACTCACCGAACTCACTGAACTCGTGAACTCACCGAACTCATAAACTTTTGAGCTCATGAACCAACTGAACTCGTGAACTCATGAACTCACCGAGCTTACGAACTCACTGAAGTCGTGAACTCACAGAACTCACTGAACTTGTGAATCATGAACTCACCGAACTCACTGAACTCATGAACTCATGAACTCACCGAACTTATGAAATCACCGAACTCATGAACTGATGAACTCACCGAACTCATGAACTCGCCGAACTCACATCCCTCACTCAAGCTGAGACTCATGAGTTTTCGAGGCTTATGAACTCACTCACCCTCACCACACGCCTGATCGGTGGGGGTTGAGTGAGGTGCATTTTGTCAAGGTGCGGCACAGCAACAGATAGGGAAGAGTTTGGCCAACAGGCGTGGCCTGCTTGACAGCTCGTCAGCCACGTCACTGATACGTCACGCTAGCGTCGCGAGCACGCCCCACTCCGCCATTTTGTTTCTTACCCGCGTCGGACGACTACGCCCGTATACGCTCCTCTCGGTGACTGCCAATGTATGCTCGTTTTGATTTCTGCTTTTTTCAGTGTTTAATGGCATCTAACCTCTGCGCTGTTTATGCGTGAGCCATGTTTAACCACTTCCACGGTAACCTCGTTTACTCTCCGGCCGTACGTGCAGTGACGCTGCCCGGTTCATAAAAATTGCTTACGCTCCGTCAGACTCTGCGCTCGGTATGTCGCGAAATTTCCACTGGAATAAAACGCTCGTTGTTTACAGCTCGAGTTGAGACTGTTCATATCAGTTCGCTTTGATCTCGGGGTACGACGACTTAAATTTCCGACGCAGTTGACAAGTTTTTGGCAGAGTATTCGCGGCAGCGAGCGCCGACGTACGATCGCGCGTCAGCGACATGAGATATGTAAGGTGCGCCCGCGTTTGCTACGAAAACTACGAAACGCGCTTCAACCGAAACTATGAGCGATTGGAAACTAGAAATTGAAAAAGAGCTGAAGTTATTCGTCCGAGACGGTTATTTGCAACCGTGCTTCTGAGCAGGATTCCTTTGCGATATGCGCCAAATGGTATGTGTAGCTTGGAGCTATATCTTGAAATGAGATGATCTTGTCATGCATTCGTTTTCCTTGCTTCAAACGGGTGCTTTCAGTAATGACAGATATTGTTGTATGCAACTTTTTGATTAGCAGGCTACAATACAAACTTGTCGTGCCTGGGCGTTAGAGAATGCTAGTCTAATTAAGCTTGATCTGCACACAAAAATCAGGCTTTATTTTAAACCGTCAAAACAAAACATACAAAGAATGTGCAAACACTGTTGGAATGGCAGTCTGCTTCAGTTTCTTCCACCCATATGAGCGATTTTGCTCAAACTGCGTTTCTTCAAATGCGCCTAGAAAAATATAATTTATTTCACTTAACGGCCTATAATTAATATGTACATGAACAGTTGCTTCATGCACATTAAATCGAGGACAACTTATAACTTTCAATTTATTTAGCAGTTACTAGTTTAAGCAGGGCTGTCATAACAGGGCCCCTTAGAAATTGCAGATAGCGAACATCAAAGATACAGATAATTAGAATTAACTTTACCGTTTTGTTTCGTTTGATTTAAATTCCATGTGCTCGTATATCTTGTTGCAACAAACAAGGGTCGTAGCTTTAGTGATCAAACATGCTTATTTTGATTGCAACGAACTATAATTATGCTTCCCTTTTCTTGATTTGAGCCTTGAGCCAAAGTATCAACTGCATGTATGACCAGATCCCTGCTATTGACAATTATTTAGGAATTTGTACCGTGCGTGATCGCATCTGTAAAACAAAAACTATTTGCATGGGGAGTTTTCGAATAAATGAAATCATTCTTACCTCACCAAGTCGGGGACCTGCCGTCGGCGTCCATATGTCGCTCAATATTTTTATTAAACAGACTTTCTGTCTTTTTTTTTTTGTCTTTTTTTTTTTTAATAATAAACGAGCGAAAGATGTCACGGCTGCTGTGAGAGCACCCAATGGCACAGCAACAAATCATATTCGTCTTGGAAGTGATAATAAAAGCTCAGAAAATCAAGGAGCCGGTAATCCCCAGGGTAGCCTACGCGCGCGTGCTGGGAATAAGAACAAAAATGACGCACATTAGCGTGTCGTGTGCAGCGCGTTCGTCGTTGTTACGCGGTTGCTAGGGCCAACGTCAACGCCGGTGGGAGGAGTGAAGGGTCCGCCTGGGTTCACCGAGGACAATAGGTGGCCAAACTCTTTCCCTATCTATGGCTCTGAGGCGTGGAATACACTGGCGCCATCTATCGGGTAGCCGCGAATCATTTAACATTTCCGTTTTATTTTTCATATTTTTCGCGGGTAATGCTTTTTTCCTGGCTTAAAAATGCTTTTTGACACTGTTATAAGCGACTGTTTCTCGTAGACAGTGGGTACATTTGGTTTCGCAAACACCGCGAAACATTAGTGAAACACAGTTGCAGGGCCCGCTTATGGATGACGCCAGGGTGTCAGTGTGTTCTCTCGTCGCAAGAGATCACAAGAACTACGTCGTAAGCGAACACAAATGTGTGAACGCACCTTTAATCGTTAGGAGCTCGACAGTTGAACCGCTTTCCCAATAGGCATGAATCTCTCGACCGTTCTGGCCCGCGCGACCTGCACACCGATCCCCTTCTAGCCCACCATAAACTCTCCCGGCTTGCCCATTGTGGGATATCAGGGTGGCCTTCCTCCAATCACGCCGCCGTCATCGCATATTCAAAGCGGCTGTTAATAAGACCGCAGCAGCAGGAATCCTATTTAACGTCCTAACCCTCCCCTCTACTCCCAAACCCTTCCCCCCGTCTTTTTGTCTCCTCATAATGAGCTTACTGCGGACCTCAGCCTGAATAGCCTCCTTTATAATGCTGTTTCTCTGCGTTCATCTGAACCTCACGTGATACTTAATAACAGCTTTCCCGCTAAAGACAAAACGAAACAAAAAATACCGAAAACACCAAAAACAGTCTTTGTTCTTTTTCTTTTTTTTAACGTTAGTGTTGGCAGCAAGTGCGGATCAAACGGTGAGGAATCCCGCCATCCGCCATCCCGCTAGCTTGGACCGCAGAATTCCGGGAATCATTTCCGGTGGCCGTAAGCTAGCGGGATGGCGGGTGTGGTTCCAGCTTTCCCTTCGTTGTAAGCTTACAGGTGAACGCAGTCCACCTACATTCTTTCTCTTAAGTACAATATTTAATATTTTTCCACCACAATGCGTGCGTAAAAAAAAAAAAAGAAAAATAGTGTTGCATAAAACTTTTTAAGAACTTAAAATTGCGTCTACTGTTTTCTTGAGAAGTGTACAGAAAGAAGTACTAACGGGAAAGTAATTTGTAACGTAACGAGTAAAGTAATCCGTAACTTTTCAGCGAGGGTAATTTGTAACGGTAATACATTACATTCGAGGGTCGGTAATTTGTGATTGGAATCCGTTACAATTGTCTAGTAAGGGGCACAAGTCTGGTACGCACGGATGCGTTGGTCTCGGTGAGTGCGTTGGACGCCCGTTGCGTTTTCGCGAGCAGGGATACGCTTCATGCAGGTCCCGCTTAATGGATCGAAACGACGGTGGGGGTTTCGGATATTTCCGGAATGTTCTATTGTGTCAATAAGAATAGCGATGCAGACAGACGCGTCTGGGGCTTTAGTTTCGCATAAACGGGCCTCTGTTTACACTCCCGGAGTTATACGGCGAAGCTCGTTTCTGCAAACAGACGACGCTGACGTGTTTACGATGCGCCTGACACGCCGCAGACGCTTCTTCTCTTCCGGGCAGCCATCTTTGAAGGTCGAGGGTGAACGACGTTGGCCAGGTGGGCGGCCTTTAACTAATTAGCCTTTCAACGGCTCGTTTTCGACAGACGCTAAAACTCCGCGGGGGCTCCCTTCGCGCGGGTTTTGGAGGAGTGGACGACGCTGACGGACGTCCGAACACTCGCCGCGCGGCTTGCGATACGATAACGAAAAAGAGAACGTATGCACGGAAATTTAGAAAGAGATCACGCGTACGGGAAGTTTCGGGTTTCGAAATGGCGACGCCTGTGTAGTAATGCCATGCGGGAAGACGCTGAAGAGGGGGATGGAGACAAGAGGGCGTGGGGTCGTCAGAACGCCGAGTTCTGGGTGGAATGATTACAGGATATAAACACAAAACCAGCTGCCTTTGTCGCCACTGCGCTGTTCTAATGCGTTCGAATGCCGACGCCAAACGCCGGACGCATGCACTCCGTATTGTAACACATTCGACGAGTGCAGTGAAGACAATGGCAGTGCATGACACTACAATGGTTATACGCCGTTCTTTCTTCTCTACGGGAACGAAACAAGGCTGCGCATTGATGCGATGTTTCATCTGCAGCTGGGCTACCTCAGAACCTTATCATATGAAGAGGTTCTGAGGGAGTTGGAGAACGCAAAGGAGATCGTCGTCCTACGTGAACGACGGGCACAAAAAAAAAAATAAGAAGAAAGTGTACGACCAACAACGGCGCGCCGTCCAGTTTAAGCCAGGAGATCTTGTATACATACGAATGCCAACTTCGAAACCAGGAAAGACGACGAAGTTTATGCATCCCTACCACGGCCCGTTCAGAACGCTCCGGCAGAGGGCTGAAAATGACTGGGAAGTTGAGAATCGAAGAGGAAAATTCGACGTGGTGAACGTAAGGCGCTTGAAACCATTCATGGTGCGTGTTAAAAGCGACCAGCAAATTGATGGCGGCGCAGGTCGTGAACCAGAGCTAGACAGTGAACATACACAGGGAACCCTCCAAATGCCAGACACTTCGGACAACGAGGAATTCCATGACGCTGAGGATGGGCGGCGGAGAAAAGCTCACCGGAGAAAAGCTCACCGGAGATAAGCTCACCGGAGATAAGCTCACCGGAGAAAAGCTCACCGCAAAACCGGCAGATGCGGAGAAAAGCTCACCGAATTTTTTTAACTTAGCGGATTCTGCGTCAAACGTGGCAATTTAACACAATTCGCATTCGTCACTTCATTTAAAAATATCTCATCTGTCTTTGTAATATTCTTGAAGTTCATTGGGCATATTTACTAATTCCTCAGAAATTAGTAATCGCCCATTATTTATATTAAATGAGCCGCAAGTATAAAACAAGAACATCGTGCACTGGTAAGAAAAGACAATTTATTCACAGCTGACAGTGCGCCTTCGGTAGCTCTGTCAAATAAAGAGGTTTGTTCTTTGCGAGCTAATATGAATAGCGGTGTGTGAACCGTCTCAGCTCCAAATATTTTGTAGTGCCTAATAGATAACTAGGTATTTTTTTATGTAATCAGTGTCGGCTACGCTGTTTTCTTTAATTTCCCTAATGGCGAATTCCACTGGTCGTTTTGGAGCGCGCCAGGATCGACTTTTCTGGAGCGAGCCTATTTCACTGGGCGATCGGGATCGAGACCGACGTGTTTCACTGGTCGTTTTGGATTAGCTCCCGCTCCAGATCTCGATCTGAATCCGAGAAAAGTCGCTCCCACGATTTCGGTGGATTCAACCGGAAGCCAGCCGGGCCAGCCATCGGCCCACACACGTGACTTCCTTTCTCGCGGGGCATCTCGCCTGATCTCGCCCATCTCGCCTCAGAAGAAGAAGAAGCACGTCGCGGGCTGGGCTCCTAGATTGTCTCGACATCAGAAGAATTCGTAATGGCCGCTTGCTTACTTATTGGCTCGACAGCCGGTCCACTTTCCAGGAAGGAAAAGAGAAGGTATTTGTCGCGCTACGGGCATTCCGGCCATCTTTGCTAGAAGCGCCAGAGCCATTCCTGCCACTCGTGCGTCGAACACGTGTTAGCGCCGCGATTGCGAAAACGTCTTCGAAACGACCGCGGCGGCCACGGAAAGGGGATTTCCGGGCAGTTGAATGACGGGAAGGCATCCGCCGATCTCGGAGCAGTGGTCATGTTCCACTGGGGATCCGTAGGCGGCGCGATCCCGTTCGGATCGTGCGCTCCAGTCCGGATTTGGTCAACTGATCCCGGCCCGCTCCAAAACGCCCAGTGGAATTCGCCATAACAAAGCTTTAGTTGCGAGAACAGCCTCGTCCTGTCGTGTTTGTTGTCGTCACTCCGCCCTCGTCGTTTGAGCGGTTTTCATCATGTATAACGTTTACAAACTCGCGTTATTGGCTACATCACACAAGACTACTTATTATATAGGTCACGAGTAACAACGGTGCCAGTGTGCAGCTCTGAAGGTAATGGGTGGTTCGCAGTAGAAGGGCACTATCTTACAAAGGCAACGTGTGGAAACACCAGCACGAACGGCTAGAAAATGTGCATGTCCGCGGAAGAAAGAAGCCTCGATATCCTACTGACTATATACCTCTTTTCAAAGGTGAACAACAGCTTCCAAGAGAATTTCAGGCACCGCGTTGTTGCGCATGCTCTTTCGGACTTTAGGCATTTACAGTTTTGATTTTTAGGTTTTAGGCAGACATTATTAAGTTTTCCACTTTTTCCTGTTCTTCAAGTGCATAGAGTTTTCAGTTAGGCTTCGTTGCGTAGAGGGTAAGCCACAGAAAAACACTCGCCCGCAATTATTAGGAGCAATATACCCAATAAGCTTAAGAAATATTACAAAAAAGGATATTTTCTTTTTTAAAAAGATGACGAATTTTAATGTTAATAAATTGATATAGGTTACGCATGATCCAACTGTCTCCATATAAAAAAAAAAAAATGGTGAGCTTTTTTTCGCATACGCTCAATGGCCGGCGAGCTTTTCTCCGCATCCGCCGGTTTTGCGGTGAGCCTTTCTCGGGTGAGCTTATCTCCGGTGAGCTTTCCTCCGGTGAGCTTTTCTCCGGTGAGCTTTTCTCCGGGATTCGCTGAGGATACCCTCGTGCAGTAGCAAGCAGGTAATGCGCCTTCAACCTTCTCAAGTTGGTTATATCTGTGATTGTGTGCGACGTCAACACGTGAGCGAGAGGGGGATTGAACTCAGAGGACAAGCGAGCGGAACTGACGAACGTCCATCGATGTGCAGTGGAACGATTTTGTATATTTCTGACTTTCCGTACAGAAGGTTGAAAACTTTAGCTAGTATTATGACTAGTTCTATCCACTGTTTCCGAGTGAGGGCACTCAGCCTTTTTAGTCAGAGGTATTTGTAACGTTAAAACGTAAACAAATTGCAAAAATAAACGGTTGACTGACAGGCCGACAGATGGAGTGACTAGTGAAACCTACGGGTATAAGGAGAATTCACTGGGCGCCATATTTGTGGGTGCTGTCTAGAATGCATGCTCTGAACGAGCCCAGATTAATAGGCTGCTAAGACCGGCAATCTTGAGGGTGCGAAATGCACGTTACAAAAGAACTGCGGAAGCTCGCCATCAGCACGCGCTTGGCAGTCCTGCACACAGCTATGGCCTCCAGTGAATGCTCCCTATAATCACAGTGCTCGAGCTCGAGGAAGCTCGAGGACGCTCGAGCGCTGGGATTCTTTGCTAGCGACAGCCGGGGATTTTTGTCTTGAACCTAACCTGACCAGCCCCGGTTGAAGCAGGTCTAGAGGGAAGAGAGGAACCCTAGTCGCGTACGGCGAGCCCTGTCGGCCTGGTACAAGTACAAACTTAAAATGTTATTCATGTTCCGCTGTCATTAGTTTAACGCGCGAATGTATATATATATATTTTTTTAATGTTTTTTTAAGAAGCACTAAAACCTGTCTTTTGAGTTTGCGAGCTTGTAGATTTAGTTAATGCCATTAAAATGACGAGCTCAAAAAAGCCTTTTAGTCCCCCTTTAAAAAGTCAGTTAATGGCAGTGAAAGGAAATCCGGTTCGGGATTAAAGGGTTCGCTACACGCGCGTATACGAAAGGCGGCGGGAAGCGAAATGGCCGTCTTACCATGCAAATGGGCGCGTGTGTTTTTCTTGTTTGTTTTTCTCCCTTTGGGGGAAATAAACATTGGGAAAGCGAGATAAATATGTAATAAGAAAGAACAGGACAGCGGAATGAAAAAGATTGAATCACAGTGACGGAGGCAAAGAAATTGAGAGAACGATAAAGAAGGAGCTAAAAACAGAGTAACAAAAGGAGAGAGATGAAACGAGCGAGGATGAAGACAATTTTCGCACAACTAAAACGCCTGTCACTTTTTGACCAAACATAGGCGCCTGAGCCGGGATTATACATAATGTAATAAGCCAATAAGAGCTGGTTTCTTCATTTCGTTATATGTATGGTGCAGCGAGGAATACTTTGAAAGTGAACATAACAAACTCACCATATATCGTTAGTACTGGTCCATACGTATATTTCTTCACCGAACAGAGTGGCATATTGAATAGAAAGTGTTCGTAGAGCGTTCTTCCCTTTCCGCAGAGATCTACGAAACTAAGATGCCACTACCGGACATGCGCGCTGCCAGCGTTGCCTGCGGAGTTCCGCATCTCCAAGCGGGTTTCGAAGGGTGTTGCGGGATGGCAGAAGTCATCACACTTGTACGTAACGAGTTATTTATTTATTTATGTATTCATACTGCTGGCCCGTGGGCCGTGGCAGGGAGGGGAAACATATAACAAAGCGATACAGTTCATACCGCCAATAAAAACATTAGGGTGTTTTAGTAATCGTTTTCAAAGGCCCGCTACCGCTACGAGCGCGCGCTTCAGAGCAAGCACACTCTAAAAAAAGTTTGTGCGTCTACTTTTCCGCACAACACTCGGAGAGCCAATCACCGCCACTTACGGAAGCAGCTCAGCGAATGACAATGCCGAAACACCTGTTTAGACCAAAAAACGCAGTCTGAGTTGTGACATTAAGCAATGCAAAACGTCACGCTTGCATTGCTTAATGTCACAACTCAGTCTGCGTTTTTTGGTCGAAACATATGTTTTGGCATCGTCATTCGCTGAGCTGCCTCCGTAAGTTGCGCTGATTGGTTCTCCGAGTGTTGTGCGTGAAAGTAGACGCACATACTTTTTTTTAGAGTGATGCATCGAAGTAGCAGCGCGAGCTCCCGCTAGGATTAGCGTTGCTTTAAAACACGACCTACTAAAACTCTCTATTTAACAATACCGTATTTACAAAATTAAATACAAGGCGCTCCCAAAGCGCAAATGAAAAGAAAAAAACAAAAGGACTAAATGCACGCTCAAAACAAAAAGTGATAATCAGTTTACCAATAACAATATACTGACCACAATAATCAACCATAATGAAATGCACGTCTCGTGTACATTCAAACTGATAACAAAGAAGGCAATATATAAAAACACTACATACAACATTTTGAGAGGTTTTACTTCTTTTATGCGTTTCTTTTCTTGTAACTAATGTGTTACTTCTCAACAAAAAAAAAAAGAAGTAACGCATTTTTGTTGCTTCTTGGTCAGGTAACGAATAACGATATATATATTTACACGGCCGGGCTTAAAGGGATCATGTAATAAATGTTCGGCTGAGATAAGTTGGGATTTTACTAATCGTATATGGTTTTGTGCGCCAAAATAAAACTAGTACATGAGCGTGGAAAACCTATAGCCGGCTTTCCCGCACGAAAATTTGAATTATAGCGGACTATTTCGTAAATCCTTTCTTTCGAAAGTTGCCCTTTTCACTGCGATGAATCCGCTACAAAAATAGCCGATTACTGCTACTACGTTAAAAAATTAAAGAAACGAAGAATTTAGAGTAACTAGAAGGCAACCTGTTCCTTTTGAGCTCAAGTAACGCGTTCAATTTGAATCTCAGTACGGAGTATCGTAATTAGTCACTTTTTGAGCGAGTAATGACTAATGATATTTAGTTACTTCGTTTCGGTAACGCGTAGCCTGAAAACCATACACGAAATCCACCTGATAGGGAGTTTTCCCTAGTTTTTCCCTACCACAACACTCGCGCATCTCCCCAACGAAGATGTCACTACGCGCATAAGCGCAGCTAGCCTTGCCTGCAGAGTTTTCGGGAGGGCTTTTGCAGGACGGGGGAAGCGATCTACGAAAACTCCCTAATACGTCTGCGCGTAGTATCTCTTCCCTACAAAGACACCCGGTGCCCGTGGGGACGTCAATGTGTATACTCTGCTCTGCAAACCCAAAGCGACCAATATGGAATGGGTTTCAGGCGCCGTTATACGACTCCCCCGAGACAGATAAACAGCCCAGCTGCAGCTATAGGATAGACCACACGTTCCGCATGCACGTGGACACGGAATGGAGGAATCGCGATGATTCCTTGTCGCTTTTGTTTTAGGAATGTCGTGAATTGCACTCTTTCCGAACGATCGCTCTTGTCGCCCTGCGTCTCTGCGAATTGCGGTCTAGATCCGTTAATTGGCCACTAAAAACACTACTCCGTGTATGCGTAAAAAGTTAAAAACGCAATAAATGCGGTCTTGTTTTCTTTAATTTTTTTTTTGTTTTTTTGAGGCAGGAAGGTATGGCATGGTTTGCACGTCACGTCATTTCATCATGCTGGTGTTCATTCCCGCTTGTTTGTGCCGAAAAAAAAAAACAGACGAATTCGATAGTGCGAAATGTAGGCTGCAGGAGGCGCGCTGAGCGGCACTCTAAAGGCCCCTACGCACAGGTGTGTTCGAGAGGGTTTGAGTGCGTTGGACAGCGTTGCGTCGAGAAATGTTACCGGGACATCCGTGCTTCGCATCAAGCGCGGAGTCCAATTAAAAGAATAGCTTGGCACGTGACGCAAGAAGCAGGGATGTCCTGGTTTCTCGCGGCCGCAACGCAGTCAAACACACTCAAACGCTCGAAAACGCAACCATGCGTATGGGCCTTTAGGGCGACCACCACATCGGCGATTATTTCTGTTTTATTTTGAAAGGGTATAGTGAAGCACCAAATTTCATCTCTTAGGTTAATTCACTAAGTGAGCGCTTTCCACCACCATAGCATACTGAATGACATACCCCTTAAACCCCCCAAAAAAAATTATGAAAAAGAAAAACGAGATCGTTTGTTCGTATGGACAGTGTCGCACAGTGTACGTGCTGATAGGACGACAGTGCGAGCCGTGTTTAGTATAGTCACCGACAGGGCTTGATGCGTCCCGTACATCTCATTATGGCTCCTCAGCCAATCGGATTGCAGCATCAGCCGATAAGTACGCATATGACCGAATCACGAAGCATCGCAGTCGATGGAAAATAAAGTTATTATTATGATGATTATTATTATCACTACTAGTAGTAGTAGCACTAGTAGTAGTACTAGTAGTGGTACTAGAAGTAGTAGTGATAATACTAGTAGCACTACTACTAGTACTAGTAGTAGTACTATTAGTAGTAGTAGTAGTAGTAGTACTAGTAGTAGTACTATTAGTAGTAGTAGTAGTAGTAGTAGTGGTATTAGTAGTAGTAGTACTAGTAGTAGTACTATTAGTAGTAGCAGTACTATTAGTAGTAGTAGTAGTACTAGTAGTAGTAGTAGTAGTACTAGTAGTAGTACTATTAGTAGTAGTAATAGTAGTACTATTAGTAGTAGTAGTAGTACTAGTAGTAGTACTATTAGTAGTAGTAGTAGTACTAGTAGTAGTACTATTAGTAGTAGTAGTAGTAGTAGTAGTAGTAGTAGTAGTAGAAGTAGTAGTAGTAGTAGTAGTAGTAGTGATAGCAGAAGGAGAAGAAGAAGAAGAAGCACGATCGTCGACTGCGCACAGTGAGCGAACAACCCTGCAGGAACCTTTTCTTCTCGTGTTGGTGTTGGTCGCGCCGGAGCAAGGTCATGGGAGACAATCTCAGCAGCAGAACGCGACTGTTGGCAGACTTGTACATAGCGAGTTGGAGCCGTGGTCTATGAACGTTTCACCGCTCCGTCAAAAAAACTGGACTCCCTCCTTCTCCGTTCTTCAAAAAACACTTACACGTGAATTTTCTTTTATCCGAAACGATTGAAAGGGATGCATGGACATTACCCTCAAAATTCGAAACTTGAAAATTCAATACTTGTGAAGTAAAAAAAAAAAAAAAAAAAAATCCAAGTGCCGAATTTGAAGTTCCCGCGCGACCCGCGCCAGTGCATTGACGTCAAATACTGAGCCGTCCCGCGAGTCAGGTTTCTCCTGGCAATTTCGGAGTGTCGTGTTCGCCGGCGTCCCGCGAAGAACCGGCTGTGAGCAGACGACGCTTGACTTTTGAGTTTGAAATTTTTTGAGTTCTTTCAGCGATCTCAAATTCTTTGAAACGGTGTGAGGTCGAAGAGGGCGCAGTGGACTTTTGTGAAGGGCCACGTCGTGCCGGTTCTGCGTGAAAGGCTGCCCCGGCGGAGTAACAACCGAAACCACGGCACACAGACACCAAACCCAGTTTTTCTGTATGTTTGACAATTTCCTTTTCGAATACTGAGAGTTCGTCGGACACCTCAAAGAGAGAACTTCGTCCGATTCCCCGACTCACCGATCATTTTCTGCTACATGCGTTGAGCGCCGGCATGTTTTCTGAAGGAGGATAAAGAGCCAGGAGGCGACATCACGCCGGACTCCGGTTTTCGGTATTTCAAAAAGAAGGGCCGTAGTGCGTTCGCAATTGTGGAAAAAAAAAATGCTTTACGAATGTCGTTATTAAATGCTCTAGAAATGTAGCAAGCAAAGCTTTTAAATTTCATGGTATTTGACGTCAGAAATAAAAAGAAGCGAGGAGGTGAAAAACGGAAGAAAAAAGCGCGCGTCTTCTTTTTTGATGTATTTCTTTTGCATGTCTATGACTATATTTTGCATCGTTTTAGAAAAAAAAAAGGGGAAAAAAAAGATGCGACCTTTGGGGTGTCAGTGCCCCTTTCAGTATAAACTGAAAGCAAACCGCGACGAGCCGTCTTAGTTGGATAGGGGGATGCGACGTGACTGGCCCACCCTCTGTCCACGTGCTCGGAGTGTTCCGCTTCACCCGAGAGTCGGGCCGGTCGCCTCGCCGCGACGCCCGTCTCTCCACGCGAGCCTCGACGAACGAAACCTTGACGTTCTCTCCACCCCGCTCCTGAACTTGATTGGTAGCATCCAATGGTTTCGTCATGAAACACGTGACGGGGCGAGGCGCCGTGGCTCACAGTGATGTGTCGCGGCGAGGAGTGAAGTCTCCCCGGATTTTTTGACGGAGCGGTGCAACGTTCACGAACCGCGGCGCCAGTCTGCACAGTGCATGCCCCTATACTTGTTCCGACTTACGTTTCACGGTAACCACGTTTATCAATAAAAAAAAAACAGAAACGAAAGCTTGTTTCCCGTTCCTTCCAATTTTTGGAACTCGTTCCCGTCACAAGTTCCATTTGTGAAAAGGGAACCCGATACCATTACAGTTTAAAAATTAGAACGTACCGTTACATATACATTATATTTGTATTTTCCTGATTGCCATATTCAATTAGATCAAAGTTTTTTTTTTGTTGTTGTTTTTATCTATCCCATCAAAGGGCAATATACAAATTTAATGCCGTGATGGAAGGACCCTAGGGGCCCTAATCTGAACACATGGCGAAAAAGTCGTCGAGAAATCGGGTGGCTGTGATTGGCCGGCGCCAAGGTCAAGTGCAGCGTCGGCCAATCACGGCCACCCGATTTCTCGCGTCTATTTCGCCAAGTGTTCCCATTAAAGGAGCTCTGGAACGATTTTAACGTGAAAAGGATTTGCATCTTCTACTTTTGACATCGTCTATCTTGTCATAAAGAACAGAAAACACGTCTCCTTCCTTCGAAATGTTGCGATTCCGCCGCGTAATCGCGAGGCAAAAATTTGAATAATCCCCGACCTGCAGCCGCGAGCGGCCCCTATTGAAAATTCCATCAAGGTACGTAATTTGGGACACTGACTGCCAGTCAGCAGCCCTGGTGGAACGTGCCCTGATGGTCCATCAGACGACGTCTGACTGCCACTGATGGAATGTCCCAAATTACGTATGTGGTGGTCTTTGATGGAACGTATTGTGGTGGTCTTTGCTGGAACGTATTTGATGGAAGGTGTGATTGCGATCACTGCTGAGCTGATAGGATAGGCTAACCAGATTGCAGCGTTGCCAGACAAGCTAACTTCAAGGAGAACAGCCAATAAAATGACAAGTAAAATGCAAAATCAAACCTGTTGTATCTTTATTAGGTCACAGAAAACGCCTGCTTTGAGCGATGCTCGATCTGAAAAGGTAAAACAAACAGCACAGTTAGAATAAATTAAGTTAAAGCAAGAGGTAACTGCAATAGTGGAACTGACAAATGGTGATTTGGAGCTCTTGTAGCAGGCAAAAACTGGTTTTGGGGCAGACATTCTCACTTTTGGAGCAAACATTTTACCAATGTTATTGCGTCCTTTCCAATGCAGAAGTTCAAAAATGCTATAACAACTTGGAACCTAATGCCGGTGCTGAGGGTTTCTCAGCAATGGTGACAGCTGCTCATATTGAATTCGAACAAGGGAATAAGTGTGTACCCGTCCTTATTTCTTGTTTTTTCTTTCACTTTTGAAATTTGCGTTCTTTAGGCAACAGGGACATCCTTCACAAACGGGCCCACGTGCACCCAAAGCATGTTTCAGAGAAACGCCCTCGATGTCTGAACCTTTCGGGACGACCGTATACTTTAGTTCACAAAACGTATGCGACTCAGCTGAAGCTAGAGAGCAAGCATGCATGCTACGACAGGCAGCCCTGGCTTCCACGGATGAACACGAGCAGCAGACATATCTGAACTACGCTCGCGGATGCTTTTTGTCTGCGCTCTTCATGAAACAATAATAATGAGCTGCGATATAGCGGTAATGCCAATAGCCCATCTGTAAAAAAATTTGCCCTTTTTTATGAAGAAATTCTCTGGCACCTATGCTGCCGGAAAGGTCTTCCGTAATTCTAATAACGGAAAAATCCTCTTAAACACGTACACAATCCGTAAATAAAAGGACATTCCGCAAAACAGATTACGGGAAGTGCTCTACTATCCGTAACGCTATTCAAGAGCTGTCCGTAAAACAACGAACTGGAATACGCATTCCGTAAAACCTATTACGGAAATCGCTCTAGTATCCGTAAAAGTGCTTAAAAGTTGTCGGTAAAAGGGCAAACAGAGCAGGCTTTCCGTAACTTATATTACGGAAAGCACTCTTGAGTATCCGTAATCCTATGTGGAGCACAAGTTTGTCTGCTTCTTGCACAGGGGTTACGGTGATGTCAGAAGGCCAAGCTCTTATTGTCCGATTGAACAAAAAAAATAGGGGGTAGACCTCATGGTGTCTAGCATTGTGGTATACCCACTATATCTTTCCAATCAAAGCCAATGAGAGCTCGTCACCGTTCTGACATCACCGTAATGTCTGTGCAAGAAGCAGACGACTTGCTTTCCGCATAGGGCGGTGTCGATAGAAAGGTGGGCTGTAAAATGAGCTAGAAGAATTAATGCCTTCATCTAGCAAGCTGAACTTATCAAAGGTTTTCTTTTTGTGACACAGATTCCCATGAAAACTTTTAAGGTGCAACTTTAGTCTGTGAAAAATAGAACTACATTATTTAAATTTGACAATGGGCACCAATGTATACAATCGAGAGCTGCCACAACCTGTTGTGGAAAGCAGGCAACACAGCTGAGCAAGGCATCTGCAGCAAGTTTCCTCAATGTCAGTTGTTTTTTCTTCTGTCAGTTCTGGCATTCAGACCAATGTACACAATTATAGAAGGTAGTGGGATTACAAAACATTATCTGCAGTCTGAACGACCACCGCAGTCATTGCATTTTTAAACAGCGATATAAAGCACCTTCTTGACAACACCAAACGTCACTCTCACTCATCTGCGTCGGCACTCATGCTTGAAAATAAAGAGAATGCTGTTTTCACATTCCACAGAGACGGAGCTGTGCCTTTACATGTCACAATGGTGTTCACTGCTAAAATAGACCTTTGGTAAGAATATGAGCTCAATGCTTGTAGGCGCAGATTTCTCCAGTTCATTTAACAGGCAGTCGCTTAGTGATGCTGCCCTATACATAAAATAATGTTCATTATGACGCGGATACAACCAGGTTTTCTATAAAAAAAAGTTACAGAATTTTGAAATGGAAAAGGATCTCTTTAAACGAATATTGAGTACTCTTTCCTATGCTGCTTGCAGCAATCATGCAATGTCACCTGAATAATTGATGAGAAAATAATAAAAGTACCTTCGAACACTTTATTTGGGTCCTTGAAGAGCCAAAGTAGAGCCCCCCGTGGTGTTTGGCCTTTGTTTTCAGATGCTGCATGTAGCATGATGTGCTAAAGAGAAAACAGAGAAAAAATAATTAAATATCTATATCAGATGCAAATCGAGCTTGTGCATAAAACACAGCCCCCTCAGTCCATTTAATTATTAGCCGTGAATCTTATACAAAAGTCAAATGGACATTGCCTCTAATTGTTCATCCTGTGACCAGATATCTAAAACCAATGTTTGACTTGAGGGTCTTGTTCTCCTGTTCCTTAGTCAAAACCGATACACTTCAAGCCTAAATTCGTTCGAAACTTAGAAAAAAATGCAAGGCCGGAATTGCAACAGTGATTTGGTTTATAATGTGAAGCATTTCTTGAGAACTGATGAACCAACCGGAAAACTCGATTCAGTTTGAGTAATGCTTTATTTCTAAGGTTCATGAGATGTTGCAAAAGAGTCTATGTAAAACTGGCTAAGCTCATATCCCAGACTTTCATAAGTTTGGGCAGCCACTCAAAATCTCCCATTAGAACGAAGGGCTAGTTGCACTTTCTCGTTGTCGAATCAGGTGGTCAGCCTCGAGTGCTTAGAGTGTGTGAACATAGAAACTTGATTTTCTCTTTAGATATCCCTGAAGGTTTTCACAGAACTGAGCGGGTGAAAGAGTGCATGTGTACTAAAACTGCTATCAAAAACTGGGGACTAAGCAGTAGCTTAGTCCATAGTCCCCAATCTTACAATTTGGGAGCTCCATCCTACCCACGTTTGAGCACACCTGTGCACACGCTTTTGAGTTGAGCGAGTGGTAAAAATTTACAGAGTATTTATATATGGCATGCAAGTCTGTTTGCAAGCTCCACACTTAGTGCACCTGATTACCCCCAAAATGTGATCTAGCCATTCCCTTTACCCCAAGTGCCTACCACTCAAGGAGCTTGCTTGGCCACCTCGTCAGCGCATTCTGGCTGCGCATTTCTTTTGTTGCCCGTTGAAAGGCAGACCCTTCTTCATAATTTTCTCTGAGAGACTGTTCCGATGTGTGCGAACGATGCATTTTGGTGTACCTGCATGCCATATACTCCAATTTACAAGTTGGATTTGGAGCTGACAAAAGCATAGGGTCAGACGCACGATTTTAAAAAGCTTTCTCTCTGCGTGAGCGCTCATACAAACCAAGCTGTCATCATGTGCCTCTGCCGTTGCCTGTGCTAGAGTCAAATCGGTCACACAAACCATAAAACAGACCAACTGACTGGTGAAAAGTGACAAAAATGTTCGCCCACAAATGCTGTCGAATTTAAAGTGAAAATAGGTCAAGCCGAGACGAGCAACCCATTAAAAAAAAGGTACCATGAAATTTTCATTACACCAGTTATTTTATATCTACAAGAAATAAATATGTGAAGCCAACCGCATAAAATTAATTTATAGAGACCATATCGGATCTGCACAGATGAGGAAAAAGCCAATCTAGTGGAAGGCCTTCTTAATAACTGTGGCCTTTGATCTAGTGAAGCTGTACAAGTTAGGATAGAATAAATGCTAGACACAGATTTTTCTCCATACATTGTGGACAAATAGGCATCCGACTATGACTGTGGAGGGGAGGGGGACACAGGCAGCAGCTGCATCTTTCTTCTGCGTGCACCTCGACCAAGTCGTATTAATTTGGGTTGTGGGGACCTGTACCTGCATGTCTTGGCACAGAAGTCTACCGAGCACAGCGATTTCTGTGCCAAGACATGAAGGCCACAGGACATTTTTCAAAGAATTGGGCAGCTAGCAGGACTAGTGGGCAGCGAAACCACTGCCACCCACTGTGAGAAAAACCCTGGTTAGATGTGATCAATATTGTTTAAACAGTTTTCAGAAGGGTACTGTCAGTCACATCAAGTTTGCTTTTCTCTCAGACCATGCTAGATTTTAAAAACTGAACTATTTACTTGCCAGCAAAAAACATGTGCAGCCAACTCCACAAAATGACTTTTTCAAAGTGACCAATCGTCAAAAACTGCTCCACGTTGTACAATTCCAAATGTAGTTCCTGAAAAAAAAAAAGACAAACACGAATGACAATCTATACAAATGAGAGTTGCTTAAATCGTAGCTGGCTATAACTATCCAAGGTAATCCTGCAGTACAATGGCCACAGGAGACTGCCAGAAATCAGCTGACTTGTGCTCCAAGAAATTCCTACAAACAAGACTTAAGAACCATGCAGTTCCCTTTACTTAAAGGTTACCTTATAATGTGTTAGAATATACAAGAAAACAGATTTCAAATCTTAGAGCAAGACCTTGTAGGCATCGACATAAACTAAGCGAAAAAATTATGCGATTAGAGGACCCTTACAATATTTGTCGCCTTGGGCAAGATACTTTATATAAAAAGACTACCTAATTAAGCTAGTTACGAAAAACGTAACCTATATTGGTTACTCCTAAGAGGTAATTCCATTATCTTACTTTACTTCTTTTATTAAACAAATAAACAAGGAAAACTAGGAACCGGCTATGCTCAGGTTTTTTGCACAAAGTGCCTGTATCAGTGTTATTACATCTTATACTGAAGCAGCAGTTGCTTTTCTAAATTTTCATCCAAAAGTTTTACATTACTGAAGGCAAGCACATCCATTTCCATCGCTGAACAAGCTTTCAACTGGCACACTCGGTGGAATGGCTTGCATGCACAAGGATTTGTTCCTGGTTAAAACCTCAACAATATACAAAGCCATTGCCTCTGAGGTTACCTTTCTCCACCACTGCTCCTCACTGTAAGCACAACTTTTGGAGGGAGTTGAGAAAAAATATTCTCCTTGTTTATCTGTTGTCAGTGTTTTCTCTGCATTGCCAGCTGCACTTTGTCATTGGCACTTGTCATCCGTAATTTGAAGTGCATAATCTTTTTGGTCATTGTCTATCCATGACAATCTAGAGATAAGGTATGCATCACATCATGCTCCTCAATGTAACTAATTAGAAAATTAGCTCCAAAAGAACATTGCTACTTTTTTATTCAGTAAAAATAACGTGATACAGAACTTACTTCCCACAAACTTAGCGTGTGACAGTTAGTGTTACCAAGAAAACAATTGTTACATCAATATGTTGCTTGCAACGTGTCACTACTTAATACTACCTGCGATTCAAACGTGGCAAGTTCATCGGCTACAAAAAGCCAGCAGCAGGTGACCTAGTATGTTTGAATTTAGCTATAGTAACTAGATTCAAATGAATTTAGCATATTAGGTTTGAATCTAGCTATAGTGAATAGTAGCACCAGTTGGGGTCAAAACAATGTTACATGCGACGGACACTACTACAAAACTTGTCGGAAGTGACACCAGCTGGATCAGCGTTGTCTCCCTCTCAGAGTCGTGCTCGATCTGTAATAACTCACTTTTTACTTACCATGAAAATACACCAGCGAAGTTGACTCCGTAACTCGACTTGTTCAAATAGTTAAATCATAAAACGTTGCTCGACATTTCGTATCTTCTGAAAAACAAGACATACACAAGACTGTCAGAATGCCAGTTAAAGCAAGTGAGAGTAGCTTAAACCGCAGTTGGCACTGGACATGCAAAGTAACCCTGCAGTCCAAGCATGGCTGCAGGAGGCTGCAAGAGATCAGCCAACTTGTGCCCTGAAAAACCTCTACAAAACAAGAATAAACAATGCAGTTCCATTTTGATGTTAACTCATAATCTGCTAAAATATGCATTAGAAAAAGGCTTGATACATGTTCAAATTGGGCCTTTAGGGGCAACATGTCAGATGTGGCTGATATTGCTACAACAGTTGTCGAAAAAGTGACATCGCTACATCAGCGTTGCCTCCCCCTCAGGGACATGCTCATTCTGTAAGAACTCAGACTGGAGACTTACCATAAAAAAAATACAAAAGCGAAGTTGACTCCGTAATTCAACTGGTTCAAATGGTTAAATCGTCAAACATAGCTCGATGTCTTGAGGTGCACACTGTATTTTCTGAAAAACAAGACACAAGATTGTCAGACTGTCAATTTAATCAGGTTAGAGCAGCTTAAATAGCAGTTGGCACTGGACATGCTAAGTAATCATGCAGTGCAAGCATGGCTGCAGGTGGCTGGCAGACCGGCCGACTTGTGCTTTGAAAAACCCCTATAAAACAAAAAGAAAGAACCATGAGGCTTCACTTAGTTCAAAGCTTAAAAGTTACTATTTAAAGGGGGGTGCAACGATTTCCGGACTTCGGTCAAAAATTTGTGGAGGTTGCTCTCCGACATTTTTGAAGTAAAGAACAGGAAACTGATTTTGCCTGCGCGTCCTAGTTGTTGCGTAAAAAAAAAGACAGCTATTGGCATTTCGGGCACCCCTCAACTCACTCCCAGTCTTCAGGGTCACACCTGGTCGCACTCCTAGTGACGTCATTCGGAGTGCCGTGTAGGTTCCCGTGTGCTATCTCGGAGAACGCTTCCTCTCCCTCTCTCTGCTGACATTAGCGGGCGTTATGCTGCAGCTTGGAGCCGAGCGAGGGCACGTAATCTTCTAGCCGTAGTTCCTTCGGCTGCCACTTGCGGCTGCAGGTGGGGGAAAAAGCTTGGCTTTTGTTTTGCGATTATGCAGCGGAATCACAACATTCTTAATGAAGTAGATGTTTTCTGTATCCTCCGGGATGTGATAAACAACATAAAAATGACGAGATGCAAATTCTCTTAATCATAAAATCGTTGCACCCCCCTCTAATAATAATACATTTAAATATCAAACGAATAATTATTTTGTGCGAGAGCAAGGGGCAAAAAAGTTGCAAGGAGATAATTTGTAAAGTGGCAGGATGCCGGTTGCTGTAATTAAACAGACGCAGAATCCTAATAACACGGGATATGAATACCATATCATGTCGCCCACATCTGCCTTTACACTGTAGCACTCGCACTGCGTGCATGCATCACCGGTTCACAGCAGCATACCGCAGCAAATCATGTATTGGCTCTGGGGGCTCAAACATTTTACAGATCAACCATCTGTGATTACAATTACAAGATGCCTTCCCGTTTTAAATAAACGAGTTGAAATAAGTTTTATTTGCATACAGTTCCCAAACTTCTGTGTGGGCTTTTGTGAGTCGTTTCAGTTGCTTTTTTACGATGGTGTGTCCTGGAGCATTCTCAGATTGAAAATTCGTACAACTGCCGAACCGTCCTATCCGATGAAAGTATAAACAAAATATGACATCATTCGCTTCGATATTTGAAAGTTCTGAATACTCACAAAGCCCTTTGTTACGCTTCTCAAAAGATTGGCATCAGCCACATTAGAGTTGTCTTCCTCTTAGGTACATGCTAGATGTCTAGGAATTCAAATTTGCACTTACCATAAAAAAACATACAGGTTCAAGGGATTTCTGTGGAGACTTCATTTGAAGCCCTTCAGCATCGCTAAAATCTTGAGCTGGGCCGTCGTTCGCTTCACTGCTCCCATTCTCTTCAAGCCCTTCTCCAGGTTGATTTGGAAGATTGGTCTAGGAGGATATATTGCATCATCTAACATTAATGCCATGCCTGCTTCAAGCATACTCAGCCTGGTGAAGGTGAAGCCATTTATTTTCTACTATCAAGTCAGACTATGGTAGTGTTGGAACATGTTAAACCTGAATGACTGCTGAACAAGCACACATTCTATAGACCAACACCCTGTTTATAAGCAAGCCCGCGTTGGCCAGACCAGGTGTGAGCACTGTGCGTGCGCAAAAACCAAATTCGCGTAAAGTGAAGCGTCTGCGCTGAGCCGCCGACAGCGCCACCGCAGCTGTGCGACGTCAGTGCTGCGTGCTGGTCTATACAAGATAACCATGCTTCCCTGCCTTGAAAGTTACAGCCTAATGACAACCAGTGTTCCCACGTTATCAATTCATTATAAATATGCAGCAGCGTAATTCTTTGTAAAATTAGTACAGCTCAAATGTTTGTGCGAGTTGTGAAAAAGGGCGCTACGGCACAATAAATGATAGGGTAATCTAGATTATGTCATTCTATGACACATCCTGTGGACTTGACGCATTTCAAGATTTTCTCACATTTGCATAAACTCGAGAGTGGCCAAGGCTTCCATTGAATAGGTAAATTCAACACGTAAAAAGCTCCAAACAAGACGCATACCGCCTTCAAGAATGGCATAGGCTCTTTAAACATTGGCCAATGCTCAGTGACAAGGAAGCAATTGTCGTTGAAGACGTGTCCTGAAAAAAATATGAGCTTGCATCTCAGACAATTTGAAACTGCAGGAACGGTGGCTATGTTCCTTACAAACAGTCTGACTGAGGAGCCAAGATTAATGCACACAATTTTGCAGTCCGTGGAACAGTGGTATTACGTGCCCTCCTGAGTGGCGCCGTGCAAGTATTGAGCGGAGGTATATTGCTTTAATATACACATAGAATATTATGAGCATAAAAATGAATATCAATACGATGATCTTAGACCATCTGGTTGGGGGGAATCAGCGTACAGTGACACAAGTGCATTCTGTGAAATGAGAAATTCATCGGCTGCATTATGACTGCTAACCAACCAGTGAACGTGAAGTACGCAGTGGTGATACAGCAATGGGGAATCAGTTCATCGAACGACGTTTCCTCGACAGATCGTTTCATCGACAGCTCGAATTAACCTTCGTTTTTTTTTTTTTTTTCTTTTTTTTTTTGGGGGGGGGGGGGGGGGGGGGGGTTGGGGGGTAAGCTGCATGAGACTGTCGCCGCGAAGCGACCTGTACGGGTCGGTTAGGTGGGTTAACATTTTTGTAACGAGCAGCCGCAGACTGTCGCCGCGAGGTGGTGTGAACGCAGGCGGGGGTGTGGGTTTACGCGCACTTCAGTGATACACAGTGGCGGAACGTCACTGCAGCATGAAATTCGCGTAACGAGTGTCGATGAAACGTTCGTGTCGACGAAACGTGTCCATAAAAAGTTGTCCACGAAACGTACTGCCGCGAAACGAATTTCGACGAAACGATATGGACCCCTCGGCGAAATGAGAAGGCTACAGGAAGCGCGAACAACGATGCGAAACTCGTAAAGCGCACTCACGCACTCAGACGATGGGTTGTCACGTGCTTACTGCAACTCTTGCGAGCCAGCACGCGCGAATAGCCTCCCAATCGCTACAAACGACGAACCGCGCGTCCCAGCGAGCTCACGACATGACACAAGGTCCAAACGAGCACCCGACTTGAGCTTTCAACTCTGAGAAGAACGTCAAACACGAACTGAGATAGCAGCGACAGTCATTGAACCCGAAAGTTTCAAGCGACGCAAATCCGTGGTTTCGTTTCTTTCGAGGAAAGAAGTGTCAAAAATACGAACGTATATATGACAGTCCCCAATCAATGTTAATAAAAAGAGCAGAACAAACTCACCGTTTTGATAACAACAAGGAAAGCTCGCACAAAAACCACCAAGCACCTCTACCCCTCGACAAAACAAGCGCGGCAGTAACGGCCGTAACGGCAGCACAGTGTTGCCAACCTATTTTTCGAAAATACCCCACGGCAGCGTCCAGAATACCCTACATTACCCTACGAATTTTTCTTATTACCCTACGTTTTACCCTACGAGGCAAATCTTTGTTCAAATAATACTGTTGCATGGATTATGATGCTACAGGGTAATATTAATACAGTACAAAGCGACATGGCACGCATGCACGCGCATACCTGCGTTATTCTAGAAAACCAGGCTTGCATGTGCGCTGTGTAGCATCAGCACAACAGTGATGTAGCGAGCGCACAGACATCCCCAACCAACAGTCGATTTGTCATGAAATTAAAAACTGGGCTACGTGGAACCAACACTCGCGGCGTCAGACAAGGTGGCTCATTACAAAAGGAAGCTAATCCGAATGGTATATTAGCTTCTTTGGGTGTACCGCCTAGGGATTCGTCAAACTCAGGTACTATTTCGACTACTAGGCTTTTACACCAGGGGAGGATAGGAAACCGGCGGCTCCTCCGTATTCGCTAAATTGTCATTCGATGAAACGTCATTGTTTCGGCTTCGTTCGTTAAAACGTCGTTCGCTCAAGTGAACGCCTCCAGCCCCCGGGATGCACTCACTTGATCAAATGACGTTTTAGCGAACGCCCACGTTTTACCGAATGACACTTTAGCGAATAGTCGGACACCGCGAAGTGGCACCTTTTCGGGTGGGCCAAATGGGTGCACATTTTTGTAATGAGCCGCCGCAGACTGTCACGCGAAACGGCGTAAGCGCAGCGCGGCCCCCGCTATTCGCTACAACGTCGATTCGCTCAAATGTCGCTGTTCGCTAAAACATCATTCGCTCAAGCGGTATGGACCCGTCCTGGGTGGGCTCGGGATGGTTCCGCCCGCGGTGCCACGTGTTTCGCAGGTGTAACAAGGACTGCCGGATGGACCAGTCATCGGAAAAAAAATTGGCCGGACCATTTCCACTGGGAAGATACCTCTTCTGGCTCCAAACTTCCTAAGCGCAACCCCACCTCCTCCCCCCTGTCCCACTTGCTCCAGCTCCCCAATACTCTCCAACTTAGGGAGCCTGCATACTCCAACTTGGTGTGTGGTGCTCTCAGTTAGCACGTCTTGCAACTTGGATTCTTTCGTCTTGCATGACGTTGTGGTGTGGCAGTACACGGGTTGTAAAGCTGTGCAAAACTTGCGCGGCAGCTTTTTTTCTTTTTTTTGTTATGCTCGCCGTTGAAGAAGCAACGTCTGAAAATACCCTACTTTTAACGGGGAAATGGCCGGACGGCCCTGCAGCCCTACAATACGCCATAAATGCCTAAAATACCCTACAAGTAGGGTAATTACCCTACGGTTGGCAACACTGCGGCAGCAAGACCACGCAAGACGACCGAGCGGAGATGGGTAGATGAAGAGATAGCGGCAGTGTGATTATACTAGACAAAAATCTCACCTCGTGCTTTTCAATTGAGCGGTAACTAGCGCCACCTCGTTTCGGAACGTTTATCATTAGTTGATTGACAGTGCAATAAATGATTCTTTAAAATGTGAGAACCGTTGTCTATTAGTCTAAACCAAATAAAACAACTTTCAGCTTGTCGCAAACAATTTTAGTTGTTTAAAGAATCGTAACTTTAGATTTACGGACAAGTCAATCGTATTTCAGATAACGGATGCTTCTCCGTAGCTTTTAATGAGAAGCTCTACGTTTTTTTACGGAACGTTTTTACCGTGCACACCTGATAGAAAGATATAATCTTTCTTGCCTAAACCTCTCGGACCGAGTCAAGAGCATTTCAGTATTGCAGCGAGAGGTTCCGACAATGAGTGCATCGCTCTAAAAAGTGCTTCGGCTGCATATGCAGTTAAACCAAGCAATCGTACATCAATCGCCGTACTTCAGTTCTACTCACCTGCCATGCACAGTAGTTTCGCGTCGTAGAATCCTCCTTTCGTTGGAGCGTCTCCGGCCCAGTTGTACACCTTGTCGTCTTCAACTACACCGCTAAAGTGCCTTACATTGTCGGAACTCACAACAGGCTGGGTCTTGTCGAGTAGAAATTCTACTAAAACATAAGACATCGTAGAGCCCGGGCAGGATCGACAGGTTGGAGCAAGCGGGAAAACAAAACGAGTCGAGAGCGATCGTGCATGAAAGCTCGGCGAAGCCTCCATGGGCGAAGCGAAGTGCGAAGTCGGCGAAGTGTGGCGTTCGACGCTTCGGCGGCTTCGGCGGGCTTCTGATCAAGGTTGTCGGTCGGTTGCGTGTCACATCTCTAACGTCAGCGGTTTTATGGGCTCACGTCCCGAAATCGTTTTCTCGTGCACAGATTACTTTTCGTATTCATAGATTTGACGAAATAGTGGTATCCGAACAAACTTTACGTCCTTTGACCGTACTTCTGTCTGCACGTCAAAGCTTTCTGACGTACAGTCAGAGACAATCGATGTACAGTCAGAATCACCACCAGGACATCCTGATGGCATTTCGCGGCGGCCGACTGCCACCAGGAAACCATCAGAAAGCCGACAAGCGGGGTCTGACTGGAGTTTGTCTGTCGGTCAGAGTAACTTGTTGTCCAATCAGACATGCTTGACGTACAGTCAGGCACAGTCAGCGGTCCACTAGAAAACATTGACTGCCAAACAGCGTTACGTCTCCTTCCTTCGAAATGTTGCGATTCCGCCGCGTAATCGCGAGGCAAAAATTTGAATAATCCCCGACCTGCAGCCGCGAGCGGCGGCCATGAAAAATACACAGCGTGACGTCAATGGGGGACTTGTAAAAAGATGGCAAGTTGTGCAAATACCTGCTCGATAAAAGCTAACTTTTCTATAAATCTCGTCGTTCCAACATAAATATATATAAATGCGTCAAAAACTTGGCTGATGGTCCATCAGGAGTGGGCTGATGGTCCATCAGACTTCTTTGATGGTCCATCAGGAAACCTGATGGACCATCAGAAAAGTCTGATGGACCATCAAGAAACTCTGATGGTCCATCAGGAAAACCTGATGGTCTTTTCGATCGGGTATCGTCGACAAAACTTTTATTACACGGAGTTTTAGTGACGCCATCTATCTCAGGTCCACATAACCGTCAGTTCTATCTGCTACCGCGAACAGCCGCCAGAAGCCGGAGTCGGACGGGGTCAGAGACGGACGGGGATGGCCGGACCCGGACTTTCCTCCTTTCGCCATGTTGATCGCGCTGCGCAAACACGTGGTCACGCTAATCGTGAGCGGATGAGTTCTCGCTGCTCACTGACGGCTCTAGACAGAGAACTTCGTTAGATCCCCGCGCATCCCCCATTGACGTCACAGCTCACGTGACTCGGAAGATGGTGAAGGAGTTGAGAGGTGCCGAGCGGAACCTCAATCTTTGTCCATTTTTAAAATAAAATCTAGGAGATGCGGGGAAAAGCGGTTTTTTTGTTCTTTACCTTCGGAAAGGTCGACACACCAACTCCCAGTATTTTTAAGCGAAGCACAGAAATTGTTGCACAGCTTCTTTAAGGTCCCGGGAGAAGAAAACAAGCGGAAACAAGATTCCATTTGTTGATATATTCATCTTTAGAAATCTCAGCTTTTAACCATATTCATGTCGTGTGTGGTAAGCGATTCAGAAGACCCAAATGTACTGTTACCCCACACTGCACGATCGTTTTACTACAACCTCACACGTTTCAATCTGACAAAGTCCCTTGTTCGAACTTAACAACAGTTGCTTCTCGATGTTGCTGTCCGCAAGACGAGCAAGTGAAGAAGAGGGTAGGGCTTATGGAAGGTCACTCATTGCTCAGTTTGAAGCTGGGGGACAAGGGGAGGGGGAATAAAGTTTAATTTTTGTGTATCTTTTAAGTGATCAATGTTCGGGTTACAAGGGTGCGTTCGATGTCTGGTAACATATTCTTTTGTTGTACCTGTAGGTCTCGTTGTGGAAGTTCAGTGACGGCTGCAGTCGGCCTTAGATTACTGAGTATATGAGGATTTGTGGAAGCAAAGAAAGCAGCTGCGTTTGAGACGTCCCTCTTTTTGTGTCTTTTCCATCGACTAAAAGTTTAGTTGTTTTTTTTTTGTACCGCAGTCTTGGGCACTGAAAAAAGAATCAATGTCCACTAGCTCTTCTGCGCCCAACCCTTACCAAGCGAGAACCCCACAATATAAGCCCAAGATAAGGAACAAAAAAGTTAACGAGACCCTGCTCTTCGTAGTGATCTTTTTATACTTTTTAGAATTTCCCTCTTAGAAATAAAACAAATATTACACCACTGAACGAAAAAAAAAGGAACGCTGTTCCTATTTTTGTTTCAGTAAAAACTGTAACGAGTTCCCGTTCCAGTTCCACCGATTCAAAACGAAACGGTGGCGTTCCTTCGTTCCTCATAAAAGGAACGCGTTCCAGGGACGCCGTTCCGCACAACACTGACGGTAACAAAGTAACGACCGATTTACTTTTTTAAGGGAAGGAACCAATAACGTATTTTTGCTACTTTTTGAGGAACTAATGAGTAAGGGTTCTTAGTCACCTTGGAGGGGAACGTGTGTACAACACAAGTACCCAACTGATTGTTCTCTTCTAAACTCGCGAGTGTAATTTGTACGAATAGAAGACGATATATCGGTCATAAAAAAGATGTTCGCAAGATATATTGCCGCGCGCAAGGCTGAGAAAGCAACGCTCGGTCACGGTCCTCCAGAAAGTTCCCGTTTATTCATGTACCGCACGTAACTTCTATCATGTGTCCCTGCTTTTGTTTTCTAGAAAGTGCGTGTTCACTCTCGCCCCGATCACGCGACGCTCGAACCGCTTTCGCCGAATCTTCGAGATAGCGGCGCACTCGAGATAAGAGGCCGCCCGCGACCTTGTCGAGTCAGTCTCGCCCTAGCGCTCGACTCTGCTGTCTCGCCGACCTCGACGCTCGCGACGCTTTGTTATTATTTTCTATTCTCTTTTTGTTTTGGCACAAGTTCGCCACATTAGACGCTTAGTTCTTCCTGTTTATTTATTGTTATTCTGGTCACCACCCGTGACATTTTGGTGGAGGTGCGGGGTATCGATCCCCGTACCTCTCGCAAAATGTCACGGGTGGTGACCAGAATAACAATAAATAAACAGGAAGAACTAAGCGTCTAATGTAGGCGAACGTATTGGTCTCTTGAACCGCCGTATTGTAGGCGAACGTGACGTAGGGCAGCACCTCGTCCCACGTCTTGTGCTCTACGTCGACGTACATAGAGATCATATCGGCGACTCAACAAGACAATCGCCGATATGATCTCTATGTACGTCGACGTAGAGCACAAGACGTGGGACGAGGTGCTGCCCTACGTCACGTTCGCCTACAATACGGCGGTTCAAGAGACCACTGGATTCACCCCTTTCCAGCTGGCACATGGTCGGAAGGTAACGACCATGCTGGACGCCATGCTGCCCAATGAGCCATCTGACAACGAGAGCGACGACGCCCAGGCGGTTGCTCAACGCGCCGAAGAAGTTCGCCAGCTCGCCCGACTCCTGATTCAAGACCAGCAACGCGTCGACGCCGGCCGCTACAACCTTCGTCGCAGGGACGTCCACTTCCAGCCCGGAGACAGGGTGTGGGTATGGACGCCCATCCGTCGCCGCGGCCTCAGTGAGAAACTGCTGAAACGGTACTTTGGACCATACAAGGTACTTCGTCGCCTCGGCGAGCTGAACTACGAGGTGATGCCCGACGGAACACGAACATCGTCACGCCGCCCACCACGACCTGAGGTCGTCCACGTCGTGCGCCTGAAGCCGTACTACGCTCGATAGGACTGTGGACCTTTTGTGCTCCAAAAGACTCTTTAGTTTATCGTTCTTTTTTATTTTGATTTGTTTTACACTGCATCGGGGCGATGCACTTTTAAAGGGGGGAGTAATGCCGCGCGCAAGGCTGAGAAAGCAACGCTCGGTCACGGTCCTCCAGAAAGTTCCCGTTTATTCATGTACCGCACGTAACTTCTATCATGTGTCCCTGCTTTTGTTTTCTAGAAAGTGCGTGTTCATTCTCGCCCCGATCACGCGACGCTCGAACCGCTTTCGCCGAATCTTCGAGATAGCGGCGCACTCTAGATAAGAGGCCGCCCGCGACCTTGTCGAGTCAGTTTCGCCCCAGCGCTCGACTCTGCTGTCTCGCCGACCTCGACGCTCGCGACGCTTTGTTATTATTTTCTATTCTCTTTTTGTTTTGGCACAAGTTCGCCACATTAGGCGCTTAGTTCTTCCTGTTTATTTATTGTTATTCTGGTCACCACCCGTGACAATATCAGTATAGCCACAGTTACCTCTGATTGACCGTATTAAGAAAAAGCGAGGAAATATTAACCACGACAATAATTATAAAAAAATGAAAGCCGTTTACAACTCCCTGTAACGCCGAATTAGAGCGCAGCTCTTGAGGAGGAGTAGGGAAGGGTACTGAGGGGGGGGGGGGGGGGGGTCACGTGACCTCGGGGGGGGGGAGGGGGTGTCACGTGACCACGGGGAAAGGGTCACGTGACGTCGGAGGGGGCTCACGTGACATCAGGGGGGGTTCACGTGATCCCCCCTCCCTGAGGTCACCGAAGGTCCCCGAGATCCTCCCGAAGGAACCCGAGGTCAAGAAGAGTGGTTGTTTGGGCGAGTTGGTTTGACATCTTATGCAATCTTGTGCGCAACAAAGACGAGGACAAAAGCAGAGAAGAGGACACAACAAGGCGCACAACAAGGCGCCTTGTTGTGTCCTCTTCTCTGCTTTTGTCCTCGTCTTTGTTGCGCACAAGATTGTATAAGAACCCGAGGTCCTCTCGAAGATACCCGAGGTCCTCCCGAAGTCCTCCCGAAGTCCTCCTGGGGGGGGGGGGGGGGGGGGGGGGTAGCGGTTACGCCGACGGCGACGGCGACGCCGCTCAAGCCGGAAACAGGCGCCTAAGAACTGCGCTCTAAAATGACACAACCAAAGTAACGAGAAATTAACGCGTTAACTTTGAGCTGAGGTGACGCGTTCCTTTTGAATTTCAATAACCAGTGACGTGCTTGGATATTTTTAGAGCGCAGCTCTTAGGGGCCTGTTTCCGGCTTGAGCGGCGTCGGTGTCGGCGTCGCCGTCGGCGTAACGCGAGGTCACGTGACCCCCCCAGATCACGTGATCACCCCCCGGGGTCACGTGACGCTCCCAGGTCACGTGGCCCCCCGAGGTCATGTGACCCCCCGGTCAGGTGACCTCTCGAGGTCACGTGACCACCTGAGGTCACGTGACATTCCCAGGTCACGTGACCCCCCTTAGGCAACGTGGCTCCCCTGAGGCCACGTGACCCCTTGAGGTCACGTGACCCCCCTGAGGCCATGCGACCCCCGAGGTCACGTGACCCCCTCCCCCGAGGTCACGTCCTGACATCACACGACCCCCTGAGGTCACGTGACCTCAAAGAGTCACCTATCCCTCAGTACGCTTCCCTCCTCCTCCTCAAGAGCTGCGCTCTAATCCGGCATTACAGGGAATTGTAAACGTCTTTAATTTTTTGAGTGGATAACAAGCAACTGTATATAGTTATTCTATTTCACGAGCGTGTAAGTGTCTGCTGCGTATGCAAGAAACTGCGCAATAGTTCTATAGCACTTACGTGGCATGAAACGGAATGTCTAACCCAGGCGATCTTTTCATCGATGATATATTTTAGTGGTGCGTTTCACCTTGTGACTTTTCAAAGAGCAGCTTCGTTCCTGCAAAAAATTAAAGCGGCCCTGCAACAATGTTTGTACTCCTTATGGCGAATTCAGATGTTCAATCGATGCATGGCATCGGCGGCCAAAAACGCGCCAGGGACGCACCACGTGACCCTCTCTACGCGAGAAGAAAGTGCCGGCAGCTGGCATTTTTACTTTCCCTGCTTCGTTAACCTTCTCCTCGATTAATCTATGGTACAATGCGCACGCTGCATGCGTCAAAGATATAAATTCAGACTCTCTGAGATGTGTGTAAACGCATGCGGCTTCACTCTAGTTTTTGAAAGATTAACGCTACCACAGTCCGCACAGCTTACAGGGTCTTAAATTATAAAATGAATTGAAGGCAGATGAATATGTCGGTGCGGTGTTGCCCACTAACGTGTCGAATTGCAATAGATTTTGTTTGGATTTCCGAGGAAATGTTGCCATTTTACGAGGATCCCAAGAAGGCTTGCCATGGCGACGCTTATGTTGCGTATTATTGTTATTACTTTTTTTTCTCATTCTCAGTCTTTTAATTGCGCTCAACCCCCCTTGAAATTTTAATGCCTGTTCGTGCGTCAAGCTGCATCACTTCTTTTTTTTTTTAGCGATGTAATAGCGTGTTACTATACCACTGTAGAAAAATATAATACATGCATTATAATAATATAATGTATGGATTGTGATCCAAACTGTCTCCCAGAGCAAGCTGTCCTTGTGTAGCTGCACAAATTCACCCAGAAGATTTGGCTTCCTTTAAAACATTAATTACCTTTATTTTCGTTGTTTTTGCTATCTTGTCGCAGAGTGCAAGAGGGTCCCTGTCTCGGTGGCTTCGTTCGCGACTCGAACCCACCATTTGCCGCTTTCGGCGAGAAGATTGTTTTTTATTTGGTTCCGTTTCCCGGTTCGGATGTGACGATACCGGATATAGTCTTGCAGACAAGCTGCCCAACCTCTATAAGCTCGGGTAAAAATTGTGACGCAAAGTTGCCGGCTCGCGTCTGCAAAACGCCACCCGAACAGCTTGCACTCGCCAGCCTTTTGACAACGTGAATGCCCTTGCCGAAGATAAGGCAAAGTATTTTTTTCCGGGAAATCGCCACCTGAACTCGCCATTAGTAAGCGTTACTTAATATTATCTCTTGGAAATCGCGGCCTATAAAAAAGAAGCTAGTTTTTTGTTTGTTGTTTTCTTCACGCAAAGGCAGTCGCGGCGAAAATTCGAGAAAAAGCAGCAGCGTTTACTCCCTTAAGCAGTCAGGACAAGCATACCACGTGCTGGGGTTAGCAAAGCAGACGGCAGACGCTGAGTTCCCCGCTGGCTTAGTCTTCGGGTATTTCCACCATCTCAGCGATTGGGAGAGAGTCACGACTCGAATCCATGTCGAGGCATTAATTGTGACGAGCTCAAATTTATTGTTCACACAATCGTCCCCACTGTACCAGCTGCATTTGAATATTGTCACCACGTGTGCCTCACGTCAGCAATGGAACTCACGACTACGTCATCAAGTTTTGCGAGGGAGAAAATGAAGGAGAAAGTCCATTTTTATTTTTGAAATTACGCGGCGACTGTTGCGGAGCGGTGAAAACAAAAATGTAACTCCGTTTGAAAAACGATAAATCACTTAAAACGAAAATAAATGCTAGACAAGCAATATGTCCACGCCCGGTGTGATGTCGACCGTGGAACACGATGACACGCAGAGACAAAAAAAAATAATAAAGAAAGCAGAAATTTAATTAGGACGATAAACAGTCGAGCACGGTCACACAAACAAAGGAAACGCGTACATACGTTTTATCTCAAAATCAGGCTCAACGAAATTTCGGGCACCGCTGCCAAAAAGAAACAAAAAGGGCAAACAGGGCAAAATCAAAACACAGCGGAACAACACGCCGCTCGCGCAACAAGGACAGCCGGGAACAAAGATTCTCCGGTGAAAGAAAAAAAAAAGTAAAAAAAAAAAAAGAGTTTTAGTTGCTGAACCCAAAGTCCAGGAGAACGTTCGCAGGCTCACCGATGCTGGGTTGATGCCGGGTCGGAAAGATCGTACTTTGAGACAAAGCCGCACTTTTAGACAAAAGGGTCTCTTTAGTCCTCCCTAAGGGGGGAAAAGTTGTTATAACCTATGTTACTTTAGAAAGGGAGACATCTTCGCCCTGAAAGCCGGGTATCAAAGTTCCTCGGTCAACTGCTTCTCATTAAAGGGCAACTCCGCTTAATTTCAAAAATTTTGAGATAGTGGCCGATTTTGCTTTTTGAAGCACTCAAAAACAATCCCCGATCCTTCGTTTCGCGAAAAATAAAATATTTTTCGTGTAATTTTACTCTAGCCATGATCACAAACCGAAACCGAAACGGTGGCAAAGCCGGACAACATTGTATATTCGGCATCACTAAGCATGTACACCCACGTGATATACAAGGGAAGAAGGAGCTCCCCCCTTATCAGCACCCTCCTTTGTGCCTCCTGGATTAGCACAGGCGTCGCTATTCTCCTCCCCGAAGATTATAGAAGATTAACCTGTCACTCAAAATTCTTACAAAAGCAGCTTCCCTCTCCTCCTTTTACTTGGTGTTCAAACGTATGCGATGTAACACAAGCCGCGCTCAACGAGGCGATCGGCTTATCAGTAGTATCAATAGTCGAGCGCCGGGCCGGCCGAGCGCGTCACTCACGTCTTTCACGATGCTGGCGACACCCGTGCTCTCCCCGGGAAAGAAAACAAAATTGAAAAAAAAAGAGAAGAAGCTGTACATGTTTGATGACGTCACGGGCGTGCCGGTAGAAGGAATTTGGAGGAAGCGGAAATGCAGCCGGGCAGTGTTGTCTGGCCCGCACGTCTCATCCAAAACCAGCGGATTCGTGCTTGTCAAACTTTGACAGCGATTTTAATGAACTTCTAGGCGGAATTCCGTCCTAATATTTGCCACGGGGGTTTTGTAGATGATAACAAAGATAACTGTATAGTTTTGCACTACTGCAAAAGAAGCGGAGTTGCCCTTTAAGGCGGTCCCGAAACGAGCGAATCGAGCTCAATAAGGCTTAACGAGGACGTTACGTCTCTTGTACGGGACGGGAGGAGCAGCAAATAAAAGCGTAACACGAGCTTTCCGCGAACTGTGTTTATTTCCGAAGCCAGATTCCCCCCACAGGTACAGGAACTTGCGTTTCGAAAGCAGTTACTCAGTCTTCTAGTCGTCCGCACTGCAATGTTAAACGGAGACAACCGATACCCAGTTACTTCGCGCACTTTACGTCTTACCTTTGCTATTCCTCGAGCCAAAATTCCATCGGCAACCGCACATCATGGAGGAGCGGTAAACTATTCGCGACACCAAAAGCCGCTCTCAATAGAGCAAATTCGAAGCAGATGTTGCACGGTAACCAGAAATTATCGCGAGGCGTGAAAGAAGGTTAAATCGCTTGCACCCAGATGATGGCAGGGTCAAGATGAGTAATTGTAAGTAGCTACGTTAGGTGGCGCTAGGTACCGCCCACTTCATGATAACCATGTTGAATAAACCTGAAACTATCGTAGAATATAACATATAGGTCGAAGGAACAGAAAAGGGCAGGACGACGTCTCAAACATGGTTAACATTCACCAGCTCGCCTGCACCCTTACTATATTATCTCAAACCCAATTCCATGATCTACAAAAATATTTTTATTTGCTCACGCCATCATTACGCTTCGGGTAGTTTTGTTATACACAGATGTAGACCATTATGCATACTGCAAACATCAGCTGAACAAATACACTGAGCGCATACACATACACGGCAGATACAAACATCAATACAGCAGCACACTAACCCGAAAACGAATTCTGAGCTTTGCCTTTCCGTCTTTTATAGTGGTCATTTTGAAAGTACGGATTTTATCGGTGATTACATAAGCAATAAATTATATTCCCAGCATGTCGATTTCTGTTTTAGTAATGTCATACGTTTGGGACTATTTTGAACGTCTCAGGAGATGAATCTCTTAGTAAAAAGTAAACTGTCACGCAGCAATTATTTGAAAGGCAATAGATCAAGGCGCTCCACTGCGGTTTCAAGCCACACGTTTGCTTCCCCGCACGGAACGTCGTAGCCAGTACCTCTATTGTAGTATTTGTTTCTATTTGTGCTGTTTGCGTGCGGCTGCAATTGCCTTCTTGAATTAATATCGGTAGAGAAGGTGGAACTTCGCTCAGGTGGAAGCGAAGCTTTATGGGCGCAGAAATTGCTTTTCGACCAACTTGAATGCATTCAAAGCCGCGACTTGCGGCAGGTGTTGATTGTACGGAGCTACGCAATGATAAGCTCGAAAACGTCTAGCTCTCAACCCAGCGCGCCACTTGGAGGGTAGCTTCTCCAGGAATCGTAGCATATATAAACAGCAAAGTAAATGATAGCTTTTTTTTTTATTTTACGATTTTACCTATTATTTTTTTTTTCTTTTAATGATAAAATTCCAGACGGTAAATACACGCATTACGTCATATTTCCATACTTTTCTGTCATATCCCCAGAGCGCTATCACTCTCGGGGAGGAGACAACAGGACATCGCAGACGACAGTCACATTGGCCACTGTACGATAGGACTAGGAGCTACGGTTCAGACCAGCGTTCCATGACTATCCGCACGTCGATCGACTGCACCTAATTCCCCAATCGGTCTTAAACTCCTTAATGTAAAGCGGAATGTCAGCGTGCGACACCCCGCCTTCTCCGATCACTCCCCGACCGGCGGCATCAATGCCGACAGTTTACGCCATCTCATCTTGTTGTTACACCATCTGATACGCGAACACACAGTCACATCGGCAGTAATTCCTGTCCTCTGCTCACAACGAACAACACTGTCATCGCGATGTTGCTGCTATGTTGCTGACACGCAGAAATACGGAACCAGGTTGATAGCCGGTTGGCACTCAGCACCGGAAAACAGAACCGAACTCAGCACAGAAGGCACCCAGGCACCCGGCAGCAAAACCTGCCTGTCTTGGACGCAGTTTCCGCGATTTCCATAACGACTTCAACGTCGACATTCCGCGTGGTACACGTGGTTCCGCGTAGGTTCCGCAATCCCGAAACGGCCATCTTTAAGCGCGAAACAAATGTACGACGAAACCGTCCGATCCGACGTCCGATCAGGCAATACGACGGTCGGAGGCGAGGGTTTTCGACGCTCTTCGGTACTACGGAAACCCTCGCCCCCGAAGGTCATTCCGGCAGTTCGCACGTCGGATCAGACGGTTTCGTCGTGCATGTGTTTCGCACATTAGCCCAGTGTACGTACTACGGAGCACTGCTGGCACTGCTCAAAAACTTCGCTGCTTCTAGCGGCTTCGTTTGTTCGTCTGACAAAATTAGTGGCAAAAACGTCAATAGAACCCAAATGTTCTGCGCGTTTGGACTAGAAGACGGAATTACAGGCGGCCTTCGCTGCCACCGAAGCTCAATCAACTCAACAACCTTTATTAAACAACGTGCGCGACGTTCTCGAAAAACGAAACCAAAAGAAGATGAGATCGGAGACCGGAAGCTTTCTCCCGTATGCCTGCAGAAAGAAAAAAACGACTCGTTCCTCCCTTCTTTTCGTGTCCGCTTGGGGGCGCGTCAGTAGAAGGGAGGAAAAGGCGCCGTTGCTACCTTTTTCCCTCATCTTTCCTCAGAGTGCGGCACAACATTGCACTCCCGAAACGGCGACAACGTACCGCTATAAGACAAAAAAAAAAAAAAAATACACGCCCGAAGGCCACAGCACGCGCGACGGAAACGGCATGTCCGAAGGCAAAGTACTTCCCGAAGGCAACAGCCCGTTCGAAGCAAGAGCACGCAGCACGCCCGCAAGCAAGGCACGCCCAACGGCAAAAGCACGTCACCGAGGGCGAAACGCCAAAAGGCAACAACTACAATCTCGGCCCTCAAAAAAAAAAAAATAAGTATATATATATTTTTGAAAGACTCAAGACGGGAGCAGCTGGACGACGAGCGGTGTGCCGGCCAAGCGGTCATTCACACTGTAACTATCCAAAGTTGCGTTGCTTGTATGTTTATACAGTCTTGATGTTGGTACGGCTCAACGGGTGACCGGTCTCTTGGCTGTAGGTGAGAAATTTAGCTAGTGCAGTACAACCGCTGACATTGTTCGGCTACAAAAAGGGCTGGACTATTCCGCCAAAAACTGGCCCTTTTGTAGCCGAACGCTGTAGGCACGTAAAGCTGATGACCTTACGGGACATATCGAAAGATCCACCTTCTTCCTCGAAGGAAAACACAAAGCCATTGTCAGACGCGAATCGAGTGAAAACCAGGACTACGACCCAGGATCAGGATAATACTAAAAAATCCCCAAGCTACATAATTGGCGGCCCACCGTAGGCGCAGGCCTGTCCACAATAACTATAAAAAAAAAGAAAAAAAAAAACACAGGTCACTAAAGTACCTTAAAAAGAGCTTCTAGTACCGTGGAGGTCACGATAGAAACAGGCAGCTTAAAACGAGTTCGACTTATACTGTATCAAGTCGTCGATCGAGGAACGAACGCAAGTGTGGGTCTTGAACCTCGCAAAAATAAAAACAAACAAGATCTGCTGTAACTTGTGATGGCGACAAAGAAGCTTCGTGGTCAGTGGCGTTACGTGCATGTATTGGCAGCTCCAGCCCGCCGCCCGCCCTCTCGCGGACGAGCGAAGAACCAGAGTAGCGGGGACGGCGGCGGAGACGGTAGCAGGAACCGTCGCGCTTGGTACTGCTGTTCTGGTCGGCATGTTTGTGCATCATGCAGTTTTCGCGGAAAAAGGGAATGCGTCAAAATAGAAATTGGTGTGGTCCGCTCCAGAACAGCATTGCACAAGGGGACCGGGATGTCTAATCTCATTATGAACTTTTCGTAGATCGCGTACGCTGCAGATTTCGGGTCCTACGGTTGCCACCACAACCTGCGCTCAACGTGGCGGCAAAAGCTCCCGCACGTAGTGCAGAGCTCTTCCGTACGATCTACGAAAACGGTTATTCTTTCCAGAAAGTAGGACAGAAGTGTTCGCGCAACGGAGTATCGAGCGATAGGCATCGGTAATGGGTTTACATTTTAAGCGCTGAAATGCCGTGACAAGAAGCATGACAGTTTTCTCCAAGCAGTTGGCAGACTATGCGTACATGCTTTGGGTTAATTACGAGGGCAAATGAAGACGTGCTTTTAGAATTTTTAGGCACGTCTTCGTGCCGACCGTGAGGTGTGCTTAGAACAGGCAGTTTTTGGTGAGGCCGGTCTCCACGATGCGCATAACACGGTACTTGAATATTTATTTTGGCAGAGCAATAAATAATATCCCCTAAATACGCCGATAGAGTTATTCGGAAGTTTTCGTAGATAGTTTTCGCCGTCCCGCAACGCTCTCCGCAACGCGCTACGATACCTGAAACTCTACAGTCAAAGCCATCGGCGCGCAAGCGCAGTAGCGGCTTCCTCGTTGCGGAGCGCTTAACGGAGGGGGAAACACGGTCTACGAAAACTCTGTACTATGCAGTTCTTGCATATATCGCTACTGCAGGCTACCGTAGGTACGGCAACGCTCCTGGCGCGCGCTGATAATCGAGCTTGAAAGCAAACCTCTGGTCGCAATGCCTCACCGCATGGTAGCCTGCGGCTACGCTGTGCTAAAACTGCTCATTAGTAGCCATGGCGCGCGTCGATCATGTTGCAATTTACTAAAACCGCGACTGTGTTGCAGTGAGCTGTGAGCCCCTCACACAGAGTCATCAATACTGCAGTGAAGCGCCATACCACAGTGATGTGATTGCTGCGCTATTTGCGCCAAACTGCGCCAAACTGCAGTAATGTGATTGCTGGGCATTTGCACCAAGCGGCGCCAAAGCGCTTACTCTGCTACATCCTGCTACATTTTAGAAAAATGTTAACAATTTGCGCCAACGTTGCGCCAAAACCTAATTTCACTCTAATAATACTGAAAATATAATAGCTCAGGCCTCGCTGTCCAGCCGGGCCGCTACGATATGCTTATGCGAGTTTTATAGCTTTCGATTATCGTCTTAAATAGCGTACCATTCGACCGCATTTCGTATGGAATACTGACAGTACTCGGAAGTGCCGCAATAAGTTATCATGTTTGTCGTCTGTTCTCCTGGAGGGTTAGCTGGTTTCGTTATGGTGCCTGGAACGCGTCTCCGACTGGTGTGTTTACCGCGCCCAAAAAAGTGGTCCCTCGATTTCCACCTGATGACGTAATAGAAGTGTCATGCTGTCGCTGGTCGCGATCCTGGCGGCGTCCCAACAATTGTGGTTTATATGACAGACGCCTGTTCTGCTGCAGGTCGCTCTCTATCGTGACAGCCCACAGAAGCTGCAGCAGCCGGAAGTTGGAACGCCTGGGACGCCGTGACGACAGCGACACCTGCGTTCGCTCGTGCTTTTCGACAGCATTTCTACGGCCAACCGCCAGGATCGCGACAGGCAACCGCATGACACTCCGGCTTCTGTGACGTAATTTGTTGTCACTTGGGGACCACTTTTGATGTTAGGGCGGAATAGGATGCTAAACACACCAGTTGGAGACGCGCTGCAGGCACCATAGTTTCGTTGAGTGCGTAACTAATCGCACACTCGTGTACTGCAGGGGAGCGAAAACCGCGGATTGGGCATCGGATTATTTTTTTGTGTGTGTCCTGCTTTGCTTTAGCGCAACCGCGTACTAAGGGGAAAGCACGCACCCAGAGCGTAACGCGACAGAATTCCTGAATACATTTACGGCTCGTATATATGAAAAACTGCGAAATCCTGGTACTCGTCTGTGTTTCGTCCTCTCTCTGTTTTATACTTTCTGTTATCTAGTACTGGAGGTACCTTTTTTCCAAATTCAAAATTTAGCGAGGATACTTCGGTATTGTAGGAACATTTTCATGCAATCTCTCGTATGTTTATTTATTTATGCCAACTCCTTTGTATTGCTATCATTTTCTATAGATGTCAGTAAATAAGAACTAAACTGGCAGGAGCAGTGGAAGGAATCTCTGGAAGAATCTGAACGAGTTCGGCAAGATTGTTTTTGAAGTTTCTTTAACATGTCGTTCTTGTTATGAAGCTCTACACATAAAATGGGGTTGACGTTCATATTCAAATCTGTTTTTATCGAAATTATAAACTGCAGTTTTTGTACAACCTCTATAACCTGAAGGAAAAATTAAGTTATGCGTTCAATATGTTTGTATTATTTCAGTGAGATTCGGTACCTAAAATAATCATTCACAGCGGTTCGTGCTGTTCTTTATCAGTCACCTTCTTGTCACCCTCTCTGGTGCTCCTCCACTCAACTAAACGCTAGTTCTGTGTTAAGGAAATCGCCCCTGCTGTGCAGTTGATGCTAACAAAGTGAAAAGTTAATATAGACATTTCCTTTCAGTTGGACAGGCCAATACGTTAATCTTAACATTAATAATCGCAGTGGTAGGAATGAAAATGAATGTGCGCTCATGCTACACACTGTTTTTTTCTGCTCTAAAATTCAGTTCTGGCTGCTCCAAGAGCTGCTCCAAAATGACACAGACCAATCACATCACTGGTACTGTGAACGCTACTCTACCGGAGCTCGATGGTCAGCATACGCGACGCACGTTTTAGAACACCGGTGATTAGGCACAGCGCAAACGCCACGATATTTTCACCACCCACTAAACTATTTTGCCACACCATAGCCTCCTCTATACACACAAAGCTTGGCAGTTCGACGACGGAGCCATGAGTGCCCGGTCACAGATTTGGAGCGCGATGGTCTGGTACCAGAGAGCATTTCTCGGTGAGCATGCAGTCAGCGCACAGCTTTTGCAGCTGCGAGGACCCGAAACATGGTTTTCAAACCCGACGAGAAAGGAAGCGGTAGCGCGAGGAACGCGAGGAGCACGAGCGGACATTCCATCGCTCGGGAGAACTGTGTTTCGGCGTCTCGCCGCAACGGGGCGCCCGTCACGTGGCTCTCCTCTCATCCGTTGTCTGCAGGGCTCTACCTCTACACTTTCGGCAGTCCCCTCAGTATAGAGGACGCTATGACCACACACAAGTTTGTAACCGGAGCCATAAACAGGCTCGCCTTGAACAAAGCGTCGCAAGTTCTGTAATGTTTCCGCAGCTTCTAATAATAATAATTAAAAAAAAGCCATGCGATTTATTTAGCGTGTACGTCAACATCTCCGTCCATTGGGATACGCTCCTGCTTTGACCGTTTTGTCTTTCCGGCTAAATAAATTCATTTAAGCGCACTGACGAGCCTCAGCGAGCAGACGCATAAACATTTATAGCCCCGTCTCTTCCGCCATCTTGGAACTGCCGCCCCGTTATCTACAGGGTTTTCGAGTTGCGAATACTTGGGTCCAACTAGTGCCAGTAAGCTCGTGTTAAATGGGAAACATGCCTACCTGATATCCTTGCATGGCTCGTTTAGCCCCTCGATATGAGCACTTAATCCAGGCCAGGCTAGGCCATCCGCGTTTAATTGTGTCGCTACTTCAACTTGTCAAACATGCTGCTCTCATTTTTTAGAAAGAGAGTTACGCGTTTAAATTTAAGTAGTTCAAAGTTTACTTTATCGTGCACAAGCTAATGCTTTAATCTCCCTGGCAAAAAGAAAAAAAAAATGTGCGAAAACTGTTTGACAAGGCCAAGGAAGCAATTTAGAAGGCGACAACAATGTCAACGCATAAACAACACGAATACATAAGATAATGAGCATCAGTCGCTCTACACAAAAAAAGTGAAAGCGTTTACAACTGATCTATCTCTCAATTGATACTTATATACACAAATGCGTGTGAATTCACAGCTTTATAAAATGAGGTGGAATGAACACCTCGGATACACCTTGGATCAAAATGTGAGTTCTCTACGCGTGAAGACGCACACTTTGCCTCGCTCGTTTTTCCACGGGAATCGAATTTGAGAACAGCCTATATATTTCACAAGCGTCAGCACAGAACACCATGTAGCGCCTGAACTAGATTGCAGCGTCGTCCCCGGTTCGGAGTCGAATGTTTGCCCGGCCGAGCGAGTCTCCTGGGATGGCACTATAGCGTAGCTTGGGGAAATCTCGCCTGCTCGCAAACGTCCTGGGGCAGAACGTTTGTCAACGTCAAGCCGAACTGGACTCGCCAAAAGTCCAGTTTGACAACGGAGAACGACTTTCGACACACGGAAAACGACCTTCGACTTCTTCCAATCCGAGACGGAACCTCTGGTGGTGTACATTTGTTTCCAACGGTTTTACTGCGCGCGTGCTTGCAATATACAGGTTACCGCTTTTTCTTGCCTCTGACGGGGAGAGTCGCCATTGACACGAACCCCCGGCCAGTCGTTTTGTTCGCAACGAAATGAAACAAAATGTCCTTTGAGAGTTTGTGTTCATTGTTCCTTTTTTTTTTCTTTTTTTACGGTGACAGCCGTTACAGGCAACGCTTTGCGGTGAAACTCCTGGTGTGTTTTATGGACGGTTGGTGTGGCACAGTGTCACACACGACTTTCTTATGTTTTATTGTAAGCAATGAATGCTAATGTCTCATGCTACTACCTTTATCATAGTTCTCTGCAACAAGTGTCGTCTTACAAATATTTGGGCGTTAATATTTCATCTAACTTTTCTTGGGAAATTCATATTCAGTATATAACAAATAATGCGAACCGTTCGTTAAGATTAATTAAACGAAACTTCTCATCAGTTCCTTTATCTCTCAATCTGCTTCTTTACAAAACGCTCGTGCGCTCTAAGCTGAAATACGCCTCTTCAATTTGGAACCCTCGCACTAACGTATTGATATCGGCTCTTGAAGCAATTCAGAACAGATATGTTCGTTTCATCCTTACTAATTATCACCGCACTGCCAGTGTAACATCAATGAAAATAAGTTTGAACCTACCTAACCTTGCATTACGTCGAAATCTTAACAGTTTGTGTCTGTTCCACAAAATTTATTGCCATAATCCTCAGCTACGTGACAATTTACTAACGCCCCCTTTTACATCTCGTCAGGTCTCCATCATCCACAGAAGATGGGCATTCCTCAATGTGACACTACAACTTTTTATAATTGATTTATACCTCAGACCACGGTCTTATGGAAACAGATTCCAGCGTCTGCGGCATCCATATCCGATTCTATCGCTTTTAAACAAAGCCTTAACAGTGTTAACTTTTAGCATTTCATTATTATGTATTTTTTTCATTCTTAGAATTGTTGTTTATTTGATTTTGATGTCTCCTTGTAACCCACTCCCCTCTGCAATGCCCTCGGGCCCTGAGAGTATTTGAAATAAATAAATCAATCAAATGAGCTCGTCTCTGTAGAATTGTGGGGTTTCGAACGCGCGTCCTCCGATATGCCTGTGATTTGAGGTTCGAACGCCTCACGATGCCTTCGTGTTTGGAAAACATATAGTGCACAACACGCGCACACGCACGAACCACCATAGCCTCCTATATACTGACAAAGCCTGGAAGATCGCCGCAAGAAGCGGCCGCCGAAATGGAAAAGGTGGGGCGGCAGACAACGGATGAGAGGAGAGCCACGTGACTGACGCCCCGCTGCGGACGGACACCGAAACACAGTTCTCCCGAGCGAACAAGTGTGTTTCGGGCCCTCGCCACTGCAAAAGCTGTGCGCTGGCGTCCCGCTTCCCCGAGAAATGGCTGTTTGATGCCCTGTGCTACCAGACCCTCGCGCTCCAAATTTGCGACCGTGCACTCTACGGCTCCGTCGCCAAACTGCCAGGCTTTGTGAGTACAGAGGAGGCTATGGCAATACACACACGCAATCCCGCACGCACAAACAATCACGCGCACACGCATACACACACGCAGACATCCCCAACAAATGCCTACACACCTCTGCACGCACATGCGTATACACAAGCCTACACACACATGCACACACCCGCACGCGCTCACACTCACGCACAAATTTCTCCCAACACACACACGCACGCACTCCACGCGCATACACGCACACATAAACATACACGCCGAAGGACACACACACACACATATTTGACTGGACCGTGGCGTCGCAATCATGCACTAATCGGATTTGGCGGTAATCCGGAAGCAGACATCGGATGTGCATCGCCGATTTTTTCGCGGAAAAAACCAGAAAAGGTGCGACGGAACCGATGGATGTACGCATAGAGCCACGTCGGGGAACCGAATAAAGGCGCCGACATTAGAAGGCAGGCTACCGGAAGTGGGGTGTGAAAAGATTCATAAGACCCTTTTCACGCCACACCGGTAAAACGAAGATCCATCTACCGTGTCGATTTCCGCTTTCACACTTTCGTTTGCTTACGACCGAGTTCTTGTGATCTCTTACGACGACAGAACACGCTGACACGCTGGCGCCATCTATGAAGTCACCCTGGAACTTCATTTTACTTCAGCGATGGTTTTGTGGCATTTTCGAGATCAAATGTACGTACCATCTATAATCAATGGGCATTTATACTATTGTAATCTTTTTTCTCTAATCAATTAAAATAATTTTTACAAAAAAAGTATATATATATGCGGAAATGCCAAGTGGTTCCACGGCTATTCTATGCGGAGCCCAAGTTCGTCTGCTTCTTTTGCAAGGGTTGTGATGACGTCAGAACGCCAAGTAGATCTGATTGGCTCCGATTGAAGGATAGTGGGTAGACCTCAAGGCAAGCTGCCTCGAGGTCTACCCTCTATCCTTCAACCTGAGCCAATCAGAGCTGGGCGCTTTCACGTCATCACAACCCCTGCCGAAAAAGCAGACGAACTTACGCTGCTCCGCATAACATGGTCGGCATTACTTATTACTATCGGTGAAAGGATGATCCGGGTAAACATTAGCTTGGTTGGATTTACCTGCACCTCCTCCACCGGTGTAAAAAGGTGTAAAGCAGTGTACTTCCGGTATGAGTATTGAGATACGACCGGAAGTACGCCGCCCTACACTTTTGTGCACTGGTGCAGGAGATGCGGGCAAATCGAACGCCAGCTATTATATAATTATTTACGCGGGTGGAAAGAGTTCTAAGGCTACCTTTTGTGTGCCAGTCTGTTTTCTTTTATAGCGGAGCTGTTAAGGGCTAGTTTCCCGAGGATCGTGGCCCCCGCGAAGTGAAGACACCAAACTCTGGACACCTACCGCCATCTGTGAGCGACAGCGGCAAGCCACATATCTGCTTGCCGCCGTCGCTCATAGATGGCGGCAGCCTTTCCACTCTGGCTTGCCGACTTGCGGCCGGCCATTACTTTCCATTGTACAGCTCCGCTGGTCTTCATTCTTCACCAGAGTGGAACGGCAGAAAGTTCTTTTTTTTTTTTTTTGTAAGTGACGACGAAGAAATGACGCACACTGAAGCACACCCGAGCTGAGCCCATTTTCGTGGGCTTGGAAGTCAGCCATTTTTGTTTTCTTTATGTAGACATAATTCCAATCTGAAACATAAAAACAAAAATCGACGAGTATTTTATTTTTATACAAAATAAGTTTTAAGGGGAATATATTTGTGTGTGTGTGTGTTTCCTTTTTAGAAGAGTGCTCCACTTGGGCGCAAAGCGGAAATGGAAGGGAGTTTTCCGGGGAATTCTCAAGTATATTTTTCGCTTTGCACATTGCCAACAAAAGCGTCACAAATAATAGCAATCATAGTACTAAGAAATTTTCTTTGTCACTTTGTTTAATTCTTACACAGGCGTTGAGCGCGGTACTTGAGAAACAGTATTTATTGGACGAGCAAAGTTTGTAACTCGTAAGCAACCAGCGAGAATACGCGAATGTTTAAAAAAACCGGAAACACGAGAGGGATGCATAACGTGATAAGTTTGAGGATTTATTCGAAGCGACTTTCAAATTTCCGAACAAAGCCACAAAAGTCCACTTCAGTCGCCCACATTTTAACAAAAAAAAAGGAGAAAAAATGTCGTGCCACTCTTCCAACGATTTTTAAAACCGCAACTAAGCTTCTCACGCCCACGAATAGTTTTGTTTTTACCATTCCTTTAAAAGTGCTCTTCATCGGAGCTCTTTAACATTTTACGCAGACGACTACGCAACTAGGACGTGTGTTCTATTGTGTACGAATGGATGGATGAATGCGTATGTTACCGATTGAATCGGGTGGCGACTTGCGCCACAATGTAACATTTTTCTCGCTTATATGCAAGATAGAGTGTAATAAAGACAAGGTTAAAAAGCTCGCAATACTGTGTTCAAAAACACACACAAAAGCTTCGAATGCGGATGATAGACGAGTTTCTATGCAAACGTGCAAGCATTCATTAGTAAATGGAGCTTGTGTCAGTGTATGCCCGTTCCTTAAAGGGGCCCTGTAATCATAATTAAGCGTCTACCTTTTTTGCGGTTTCCACGCCTCTTGGGGTTCGGGCAAGCCAGCGGGCACGGAGAGAGTCACTAAGTATCACTGCGGCATATTTCAACCGGACGACGCGGAAACCTTCTCCACCTACCAGTGCGACCCGCGTTGCCGAAAGCGCGCGATATGTGACGTCTTTGGTCCTGGGCTTACTGCTAATCAGAACCACTAAAATCTTTTTTTTTTTTTAGTCGAGATACAAGATATAAGTGTCGCGAACCGTTTCAATTATGTATGAAAGTAGTTTTTGTTCAGTATTTTAGATCAAAAAAGAAACAAATGCAGTTTATAAAGTACGGAAACAAGAAATGACCCGTCGACATACCCGCCACCAAGCGGCGGAAAAAAACGGCGCATACTAGAAAGGGCTAGTGGGATGAGGCGCCGACGAACGGCGAGCGTAGAAAGGTCCCGGATGTACGCGGCGGCGCTGCGGTCGTATACCGGCTCAAGGATCCGACCGGTTCCTCGAGCCGGTCGGAACCTCGAGGCTTTCGGCACGGGCTTGGCTGACGTTTGCCATTTGGTGGTATGGCAGCGCGAAGTGCCCTTTCTGAACTGATATTTACTCCGTGTTTGCTGTCGTTTGTGGCCAATGAAGTGTATTGCCGAATTAGTCTTTAATCGCGCAGCAAATGCAATGCGAGCCACCCTGGCCGCCCACTTCATACAGCCTCTCCAACACGTGCTTTAGTGGCGCCCTCTCGAGCCGTCGACACGGAGTGCGGCAGCCGTGAGCGCTCGATGAGCTCACTACCCCTCCTCTAGTTCACAGCCACTCAAGCCAGGACCTACGACGTCATCAAGGAAGTTATTATTTGCCTGTTTTTGTAATTCTAATTTGCCTGTAACTTTTAAAGTAAAGCAAAATTTGAGAAACGAAAAGTTTCATTAAGTTACTACGTTCAGTGCGCTCAGGTTCGGTACAAACTAAAAACCAGTCAAAAAGTTGTTGTAGGGAACCTTTAAGCCGCGGGGACGCGGAAAATACATTATACAAAAAAAAACAGTCTGCATACACTGTCTGAGACGTGTTTCTTAGACTTAGGGTAGGTGGCGCAATGTACCGCCCATTACAAAAGGTATAGCCGTTAGCATTCATCCATTCATCCATCCATCCATCCTTGCGTAACGTCAGATTGGCCATGCAAAAACCGTCTGCCGACATGTTCATACGCATGTGTGAAGTGGACATGGTTGGAAAATGCTTGAGGCCCGTGCCCAGACAATTGTGTCCTCTTGGCTGCACCGCGAACACCGCGCGGCTCTGGTATGGTGCACGGGCAGAGCGACTTCCAAGTAACCACGACGTCTCAAAACATTGTTTACGTGAAGGTTTGCTCGGGGCGTCAACAGCTCGTGTATTATTTGTAAAATAAACTAACAATAGACTCATGAAACGCACGACGCATGTATGCGTAGAATTTAGGGAGAAAAGTGTAGTACGGGATAATCAACGCACGAACGATTTGTACGAACCGCACGGTTTAAATGAAACTTGCGATTTGAAACTTTGGATGACGTCGATGTTAACCATTGTGAATATACGACTTTTTGTCTTCGAGTGTAACTTTGGCACGATGCGTCCACTTGTGACGGCGTACGACGAGAGAAGACAGTGGCGCCATCTATCGAGTGACCCTGGAACACTTCCGATCCGGCTGTATATTTCCTAATATTATTTTACGCGTCACTAGTTCATCGTTGGGGTCGAAATAACTTTGACATTGCTCATTGATAGTACGTATAAATGTAACCTCTCAAACACTGCAACAACAACAACAAAAAAAGTCTTCAAGTATACAGTTTGTTTTACTGTAAATCCGAGCGCAGCCGGTGCTGCTAACCGATCAGACCAATCAAACGGCGTCAAAAGCGCGAACGTCAAGACGGTCCTCCTGTAGGTGTTCAGTAAATGGCTACACCGATCCAATACAGCGAATACCACGTCACAATTGTCATCCGTGTGTGTGTGTGTGTGTGTGTGTGTGTGTGTGTGTGTGTGTGTGTGTGTGTGTGTGTGTGTGTGTGTGTGTGTGTGTGTGTGTGTGTGTGCGTGTGTGTGTGTGTGTGTGTGTGTGTGTGTGTGTGTGTGTGTGTGTGTGTGTGTGTGTGTGTGTGTGTGTGTGTGTGTGTGTGTGTGTGTGTGTGTGTGTGTGTGTGTGTGTGTGTGTGTGTGTGTGTGTGTGTGTGTGTGTGTGTGTGTGTGTGTGTGTGTGTGTGTGTGTGTGTGTGTGTGTGTGTGTGTGTGTGTGTGTGTGTGTGTGTGTGTGTGTGTGTGTGTGTGTGTGTGTGTGTGTGTGTGTGTGTGTGTGTGTGTGTGTGTGTGTGTGTGTGTGTGTGTGTGTGTGTGTGTGTGTGTGTGTGTGTGTGTGTGTGTGTGTGTGTGTGTGTGTGTGTGTGTGTGTGTGTGTGTGTGTGTGTGTGTGTGTGTGTGTGTGTGTGTGTGTGTGTGTGTGTGTGTGTGTGTGTGTGTGTGTGTGTGTGTGTGTGTGTGTGTGTGTGTGTGTGTGTGTGTGTGTGTGTGTGTGTGTGTGTGTGTGTGTGTGTGTGTGTGTGTGTGTGTGTGTGTGTGTGTGTGTGTGTGTGTGTGTGTGTGTGTGTGTGTGTGTGTGTGTGTGTGTGTGTGTGTGTGTGTGTGTGTGTGTGTGTGTGTGTGTGTGTGTGTGTGTGTGTGTGTGTGTGTGTGTGTGTGTGTGTGTGTGTGTGTGTGTGTGTGTGTGTGTGTGTGTGTGTGTGTGTGTGTGTGTGTGTGTGTGTGTGTGTGTGTGTGTGTGTGTGTGTGTGTGTGTGTGTGTGTGTGTGTGTGTGTGTGTGTGTGTGTGTGTGTGTGTGTGTGTGTGTGTGTGTGTGTGTGTGTGTGTGTGTGTGTGTGTGTGTGTGTGTGTGTGTGTGTGTGTGTGTGTGTGTGTGTGTGTGTGTGTGTGTGTGTGTGTGTGTGTGTGTGTGTGTGTGTGTGTGTGTGTGTGTGATTGTACGCTTTCAGCCTTTGATTTCGTTTGGGCTTAGGATGAAGCAAAGTACAGTTATACGCGCATCCGAAGTGTTTTAGGTTGAACCGAAAGATGGCGCAAGTGTGGTGCCACTCGGTTCGAGCTCGTCGCATGCCGCAACCGGTAGTCGTGACGCAATCGGTAACACCCAAATGGTATCGTGTGAGCCAGCGTTAATACGCGTATACCAATCTCAAGCTAAGTCGTAAAGCCTCAGTCCTCCCACATCATAAAAAAAAAAGGACTCGGTGTTCTGTGTCCTCTTGTTTGCGGATAATGTCTGCGGATAATGCCCGCGAATAATATTCTGCGGATATTTTCTGCGGTGTTCGAAGCATGGTAGAGTCATACATAGGAATGTGTCGAGCACGTTTGCGGACAGCTTTTTGGTGTGATCAATGGGACAGGACCGCCATACAAGGAAGAAACACCCACTGGCTTTCGTATGATGTATTATATGATGTATTGACCGCTGCTTGAGACTGACTCTCAACACAAATCGAGAAGATCGCTTATCGATTCGGAATTTTCACATTAGGCGGGGTTATGATAGCCGGAAATGGCTCCGCTTTTTACGACAGAGTTATAGTACGACTCGCTCGAGTTGCTCGCTGCGGCTGAGTTACGAGTTCTGCGGTGGGTTATGCGCGGGGTGACCTTTTCCTGACGCCTGGCCGTTCTTTTGATGACCCGGAGAGGCCACGGGTGTCTGTTGACGACCCCCTGTCAGTAGCCATCGTTAAATAACACTTTTATAGCTCTCGTTCCTAAGTCCACGCTAAGGAATTATTTCTCTTCGAGGGGTGTGTCCTTGAAGAATGGAAGGGCACACAACCAAGGTTACGATTATTTTTCTTTCTTTTGTGCGTGCATTTGTCAAAGTTAGTCGATCAGGGTGTTAAAGATCGCGCATGACGACGCCTATTTGGTTGATCCATTAAATTTACGACCGAGTCAGGGGTGTCCTTTTAGAGCCATTAGTCACTCGATGATTTGTTTTTATGGATTCCTACCACGGCTAAGGTAATTAACAGCTTAAAAAAACATTCGGGGGCGTGGCTTCTTGTATTCACGTTTTGTGATTCGTTGTTTGCCGTTTAAATCGAGTAAAACCGCCATCTCATAGGCTACCTAGTGATAACTCCCTGATGCCTTTGGGAAAGGGGGATGGTTGTCTCCGCCATGCAGAAAAATTTGGCGGGGACTTTTACCTTCAAAGTATTATAATGTATTGCATGCATTATAGTGAATTGGCGAGGAATTTGCTGAGTCATATGACGTATATGTTCCCGCTAAATGTGGAGGAGAAACTGAACGGTTATATAGGTCACATGACGTCACGTCTCGTGACGTCGATTTCTTACCCTAAATTTAGTGGGGAAACTGAATTGGTGTTTTTGGCCACAAGACGTGAATGTTCCCGCTACATTTAGCGGGAAGACTGAGTTAACGCATATGTCGCATGCCGTCAATTTCCCCAAAGTGTATAGGTTACATGACGTCACGTAGCGTCACGTGACGCAACTTTCACCGCTAAATTTAGCGGAAAATGATCGGACGGACGGTCGGAGAAGATTTTGGGATGGGCGGGGGGAGGGGGAGAGGGGGTAGCGTTAAAAAAGCGAATTTCATGCTTCAAAAAGTCTTTTCTGACAATAATAAGATGTTTAAGACTGCGTTTCTTAAATTGTCAGGGGCCATAAGGATTTTAGTTTTTTTTAATCAAGAATATTGAGCGGAATTGACTGGAAGTTTACTAAGTGCGCGTGTACAATAATGAAACTGAAATTAAATATATAATTAAATATATAAATATATCGTTCGCATGACTGCTTGCGGCAGTCATGCGAAGGACGACTGCTTGAGGCAGTCGTCCTTCCGTCGCCGTCAAAGTATGCCTTTGTTACTTTGTTTCTCGGGACAAGTTCGCCGCATTAAACGTTCATTTAAAGTTTATTTAATCAAGCTTTTCTCTTTTTTTTTGACAATATTAGTGCCGGTTTTGAGACACTTTACTCGTATGAGGCCGGTACGCCATCGTTCCAAGACTTCCTTTACGCTTACGGAGCACTAACAATTTTAATAACAACTAGGCTTATGAGTCTGGTTGCATAAAAATAATAAAAAAATAGCTATCAGCGTTCTTCTATCCGATGGAAGCAAGTTCGATAGTTTGTTTACTTTTTTGGGAAATTCGCACGAAAATAATGCCCTCACTATAAACTTGTTTAACCCTAAATTTCAAAAAGAAAACAGAAAGCTTTCAGCCTTTTTAATTTGGTGAAGAAGGAAGACCAGCGGAGCTGTACAATGGAAAGTAATGGCCGGCCGCAAGTAGGCCAGTGGAAAGGCTGCCGCCATCTATGAGCGACGGCGACAACCATATGCGCGGCTTGCCGCCGTCGCTCATAGATGGCGGTAGGTGTCCAGAGTTCGGTGTCTTCATTTCTTTGCGGGGGGCACGACCCTGGGGAAACTAGCCCCGAACAGCTCCGCTGTAAAAACTGTTCTCGCACATTTCCACTTGCAGTCGACGCTTGCCCTCAGTGCCCAGAGAACGTCCAACGTTGTCGCGGCGATACCAGAACGCCCTAATAAAATAACGAGCAAATGGAGACAACGTGTCTACAGTACGTACCGCACTGCTCCCTCCAATTTGATTCCACATATCTTCTCCGTGGGCACTGTCTGAGGTGCCTGTTGTCGAACAGGATTGAATAATTTAGTCTCAATTAATATGTCTGCCGACGAAACGATACCAGCGAGACGGCGCCATTTGCATAACTTGAGAACTCCGAGAACCCCAACAACTCGGGCAACTCGACCCGAAAAGGATGTGAATTTCGCACATACCATTTCCTCCTTGCGTACTGATTGGCTGCAAAAGCCTGGAAACTTTTTTTTTTTCTTTTTTTTTTTGCGTGGGAAACATTGGTTTTGGATCGATTGCTCCCACGGTCGAATGATCCGTCGCCGGCGGTGTCAATTTGTCAACGGATTCGCCTGCGGATCCGCAAGTGTGAACGAGCCATGGCAGGGGCGTTGCAGAACGAATTATCTTTTCTCGGTGGCATCTGTCGCGAGAAGGAGGAAGAAGATCGATGAAGAGCCAGGGGCTCGAGGACGCGCAATCGAACCTTCCCTGTATATATCACGAGAATTCCCGCAGTTTCTCAATACCAGTATTTTGTTTGGACAACCTGACTGCCAAAAAAAGTTATTCTGTCAATCTGTAACAAGAGCTGTTTATTTTTGCTTCGGATTGGATTGGCAGAACAGATTAAAACAAATTTGCTGAGAGCGACCAGAAACACACTTGCTAGTTTTCTGAAGCTTTATCTGAAATCACAGGAAACGCTTTTCGGTCCTCCACTAATGTTTAAACCGTTCACGACAGAGCAAAGCAATATTATATGAGCTTCCTAACACCTAAACTAATGCTGAGGAAGCCGCACTTTTGAATTGTGGCGATCGGCAGTTGCGCCTGCTCTGTACTAAGCACCAAGATGGCGGCGCCCACATTACTGTCGGGGGACAGACTTCCGATACTGTTTCTTGAAGCGTAGCTCATTTAATGGCTCTAGGATCATCAACTGCAAGCAAAAAAAATATCATGGATAATAATTGTGAATTACCCGAGACTGCGGGGACGACAAAAAAAACGACACGAAGAATGAAAAAAAAAAATTCTCAAACGCAGCTCATATTTTATTTCCACAGAATCTATTTACATATGGTCTGAACAAGAAAAAGGGGAAAGAGGGACCAGTGAACACGGAAAACCAGGAAATGCATCACGCAAATGACACACTTTTTTTTTTTTTTTTTTTATCCCAGTTTGGTGTCTTTAGAAAGCGACTTATATAAACAAAAGCATGGGATCTTCATCGAGCCACGTGCCTCCCCTGTCCTATTCGATATCTTTTGTTGGAATTTCGCCGGGGAGTGCTCAACAATATTGAAACAGAGGGGGATGTTAAGATATTAAGGTACGTGGGTGATTTCGTAGTGCCAGTACCAGAGCCCACTGTGTTAAATGAAAACGTTATTCAAAGAGTGCTAGGAATTTTCTCATAAAATTTCCATGGCCTTATTTTTACTCACGAAACAATGACGCCAGGAAAGCTGCAATTTCTGGATTTAATGTTAGATTTTCAAGAAGAGCAGGTGTGCTGGGCGTATAGACCACGCTCAAAGAAAGGGGTGCTGCCCTTCAATTCAGTCATCTCTAGGTTGGTAAAGAGAGGAATTGCTTCCTTCCTGATGAAGGCATCCGTCGCTAAATCGTGCCAGCACACCATGAATAGTTCTTTTCTTTCTTTTTGATCCAGGTGGGACGCCTAGGATTGTCGGCCGAAACACTTGTTTTTAAGCTGAAGAAAAAAAAAACAATAACGAGGAAGCACCTAGTTCCAGCAAAAAAGTGACCCGTTGTCATGACATATATACACAAGGTTTCACACAACCTATAAAAAGTGGCGCCGCATTTTGATGTACCGGTAGTGTTTTCGGCACCCAGAAAAGTTGTCTAGTCTCCGCCGAAATATTAGCACAAAAAAAAAAAAATGGAGGTGACTCGCTCAAAAAAAAACAAAAAACAAACACTCCAAGCAGTTGGCAGATTGTGCCTCCTCGTTCGTGTATAAGAATCCTATGACTTGCGGAAAAGCGTACGTGAGTCAGACTAAAGCCCCTCGATACTTTTTCTTTTCCAAGTAACAACAACCAATACAAAGGACAAAGCACATTCCGCTAGAACAAAATGGCGTCAGTCTTCTGCTGTGCGCCGTCATGCGCTTCCTAAAACCTGCACCGTCACGCAGTAGGCGCTTCAAAGAATGTCACTACTTGTAGGAAGCTCTTAACTAGGGACTTTACGTCATACGGGCAGGTGCGTCAGTGACAGGGCAGGAGAGGACACGATGTCAGTAAGGAATTCCCCCTCCGGCAACTTGGCTATTCATTGTGACTATTCCCTCGTGCCTCTGAACTGGGGAAATTCTGGGGAAGTTAAGAAACAAGATCTCAACAGAATTGTACGAGTCAATCAACATCAGAATGTAAGGGGATGAGAGATGCATAAGTGCTCCGACAGTTCATTGAACAGATAAAGAATTTGAATACCTGCTTGAGAAGCCCGATTGGGTGTATAAATGGTTCGCCTTGGTTCAGTAAAGAGGGAGTTGAAAGTAGCGCTCAGTGTTGTGTCTATCACTTCCTGTCACTGTATTGCGGCGCTTATTGTCAAAAGGAACTATGTGCCAACCAGCGTATCTCTCACTATTGAGACCAAACAACACGGAGCTGACAAGCTACAGTCCGGTAACAAGAGCTGCATCTGTCACTGTCAGTTTAAGGTCAAAAAGACGGTTGAAACTGGATTCCCCAACCGATAGTTCACGGTCCGAACATACACATACAAAACAAATGACCTCAAAGCCGTGCATTGTAAAGGACATACATATGCATGAGGACGTTAACTTCACAAGAATAAACCAGTTAAAAAATAATCGGACACAATTTTGTTACGGCCTCACACATAAGTGAGAGGCTAAGAATGTTTTCCCACTCGAACTCCAAACTGAGGGAGGGCTTATTTACTACGTTTTCATGTTTTCCTATCCAAATCGACCCACTTAACAGACGTTTGCGGAGATTTTTTTTTTTTTTTCTGTTGAAATTACTGACGTCACATTTCACAAAGGGACACAATTGTTACATTCTTGGACGTGCTTTGAAACATCCGTATACGGATCCTTATTTTAGGAACACCGTCTATGTTCGCTCAAACGGTCTAAATTGGAATACGCCTCTTCTATATGGGATCTCGCCACGGACTCCCTCACAACGGGCAGTCGAAAGTATTCAAAATATATCTGTTGGCTTTATTCTTACTAATTATCAGCGTATCTGCAAGCGTAACATCTATGAAATCACTTTTAAACCTACTTAACCTTTGCTCACGTCGTGAGTTATACCGTCTTAGTCCGTTTGATAACATTTATTATCACACTCCTTCTTTGCGCCATAAATTACCAACTCCTCCCTTATATGTCTCGCCACGCGTTGATCTCCAAAACAAAATTGGTATACCGGTTTGTGAAACCACTACTTTTTATAATTCGTTCATCCCCAAAACAACAATTGCGTGGAACCACCTCCCATCGTCAGGTGTGTGTGTGACAGATGCCATTATGTTTAAGCGTTGTTTAACCAATTTTCTAAGTTAATGGTTCCTACGTTCGTGTTGCTATTCTCTTAGTTTGTCATTCTGTTTTCTAAGTGTGATTTTCTTTTTGTGACCCACTGTAGTGCCTTCGGGCCCTAAGGGTAAGGTAAATAAATAAATAAATACAGCGCTTGGTCTGACCAATATAGCACAAACCACAGTCAAAGAGGATTTTGTAGACTATCCCTGAAACGCACTCGACACTTTTCTCTCTTCGTTCTTTAAGGCAACCACTTTGAGCCAAGTGAAAGGAGTTAACCTTTTCAAGCTACAGTCTGTGCTAAATTCCGTACGAAGACCAAACTTATTAGAAATAGATTTGAGGTTATGGGATATTCCGTGAAACAACGGGAAGACAGCATATTGTTCCAGTCCGCAACTTTTCTGAGCCCTCTTTTGGGAGGAAACAATGTAGGAAAGCAGCTTGGCCAGAAGCACCTGGGGGTATTTCGCTTGGTTGAGACGGCTGAACAATTTTTGGATAGACTTCGCTATAGAGTGAGCGCACGACATTTCGACTGTGTTATCTTATCAGGTTGCGAACCAAACTCGACTTGACATTCTTTGAACGGCAGCTGATGAACGAAAGAATTGATTTTGCCGCCGCCTTGCCATACGGCCAACACAAGCCGAATTTCCAGGTGCGCTTGAGACTTCTTTCCGTCTTCCTGCTTTTTTAAAGCGATATCTTTACGGGCGACATTTTGCATAGGATACGGGCTCGCAAGTTGTTGTCACCGCTATGGAAAACCCCCCCTTTTTTTCCCCCTTCTTGGCATGAAAAGAAGGAAGAGCCGGGACTTCCCGTCGGGCCGTGCCGCGCGAAGAGAACGAACAGGGCAGCCCTGGCGTCCCGTCAAGAACGGCGCTACGAAGAAAGAATCTTCGTGTCGTCCGCTACAAACAGATGTTTCTAAACACTCCTCGCGTTATGCGAAATCCCACTTTGGCAGTATCCAGTTGCTACGCGTAAGATTGGATGCTTTTAGAAACTTCCGCCGCGCTTACCCAGTTAATTCACAGGTCACTGAGTACTGGTGGCGGTCGTCAGTGGCATCCACGACGCAAACCACGACGGCAATAAGAATTAACCACGTCGCATACGTCCTCAGGTACACGACGGCACAATTTTACTCGCATTGCGCGATCGTCATACGGCCATCGTTTTCCTTTCTTCGCACATTGTGGGTGAAAAACACGACTTTTTCTGTCGTCACAACAGTCTCGGGTACTTCTACAAATATGAACTTATACCAGCTCACTTGCATCCTCTCGCCTTGATCATGCATAAGATAGAGGAACATTCCTTTTTTTGCTTGTGTGAATTTAGCTGTTTCATGTAAAAAAAAAAAAAAAATATATATATATATATATTAGATGCGGGGTATTTGTCTGACGCTACAAGAATTGAAGGTACGGTTCTTTGTAATAGTAAAGACCATTAAAAAAATGCAAAAATTGTTCATAAAACCCAATGCAAGCATGAAATTAGGCCAAAAGAAACATACTTCTTGAGGTGCTCATTAGTATGAATTAATATTGTGTTATTGCAGTTTATAATTGTTCAGAGGACCTAGCAATGTCTGCAGTTGTTTCACTATGAAATAAACATTTTAAAACGTTTTTCTTTTTACTTATGAATCCTAGCATGTTGGGTATATGCTTACTAGACCTTCACGTATACACTCTAAAAAATGTCTGTAAGTCTACTTCCACGCACAACACTCGGAGAGGCAATCACCGCAACTTACGGAGTCAGCTCAGCGAATGACGATGCGCAAACATATGTTTAGACTAAAAAAACGCAGTCTGAGTTGTGACATTAAGCAATGCAAAACGTCACGCTTGCATTGCTTAATGTCACAACTCAGACTGCGTTTTTTGGTCTAAACATACGTTTCGGCATCGTCATTCGCTGAGCTGCCTCCGTAAGTTGCGGTGATTGGCTCTCCGAGTGGTGTGCGTGAAAGTAGATGCACAGACTTTTTTTAGAGTGTACATGATGCGCAATGATCAGCACATCAGCTGTGCTACGACAGGTATTTAGTTACAAGTGAAATGGGCTAGGCAATTGATCAATTAACCTTCCATTTAATCAAATACCGCTTTAATCGCGATCAAATGTTTTAGCCGGTTAATCGGTCGAGTTTTGAGTTGGACATTTCGGATCGAAAGCAAAAATGCTAACGCTACTATTTGTACACATTTATAAATTTTAGGGGGCAGCACTGTTGTATTTCGCAGAAAAACGCTTCAGCATTTTCAATGATTAGCACTTGGTGTTTCAGAAATTATTTTTCATTAAATTGGAAGCGTGTCTTTCGGAGTTTATTTTTCGCTGCAAATTCGGCGTTTATCGGAGTTTAATTTTTTTTCTGGATTCCCAATTGAGCGAAATTCGGAGATTAATAGTACTGTTTTCCCATTTTCTCAATTAAAAAGGGGAGGGGGCGTTACCATCTAGTTAAAAAAAGTGAAAGCTGCTTACAACTCCCTGTAACGCCGAATTAGAGCGCAGCTCTTGAGGAGGACGAGGGAAGGGCACTGGGGGGGGGGGGGGGGGGGGTTAAACTAACCAGGGGGGTCACGTGACCTTGGGGGTCACGTCACCCCCAATGCCGATGATGTCATCACTGAGGTCACTGATGACGTCATCATTGACGATGACGATGCGGGTACCGATGACGTCATTAGTGACGTCACTGATGACCTCACCAGTGATGATGACGATGACGATGCGAATGTCGGTGACGTCATCAGTGACGTCGCTGATGACGTCATCAGTGATGATGACGATGACGATGCGGATGTCGGTAACGACATCAGTGATGATGACGATGACGATGCGGATGCCGGTGACGTCATCAGTGATGATGACGATGACGATGCGGATGCCGGTGACGTCATCAGTGACGATGACGATGTGGATGCCGGTGACGACATCACTGACGTCACTGATGACGTCATCAGTGATGATGACGATGACGATGCGGATGTCGGTAACGTCATCAGTGATGATGACGATGACGATGCGGATGCCGGTGACGTCATCAGTGATGATGACGATGTGGATGCCGGTGACGTCATCAGTGATGATGACGATGACGATGTGGATGCCGGTGACGTCATCAGTGATGATGACATCATCAGTGATGACGATGACGATGTGGATGCCGGTGACGTCATCAGTGACGATGACGTCATTGGGGGTCACGCGACATCGGTGGGGGTCACGTGACCTCGGGGAGTCACGTGACTTCGGGGGGTCACGTGACCTCGGGGGGTCACGTGCCCCCACGAGGTCACGTGACCCCGGTGGGGGGCTCGCGCGGTGCATTATGGGACATTTCCCATGATGCACCGGGGTCACGTGACCTCGGGGGGTCACGTGCCCCCCCACGAGGTCACGTGACCCCGGTGGGGGCTCGCGCGGTGCATTATGGGACATTTCCCATGATGCACCGCGCGGTTACGCCGACGCCGACGGCGACGGCGACGCCGACGGCGACGCCGCTCAAGCCGGAAACGGGCCCCTAAGAGCTGCGCTCTAAAATAAAACTATGTACTATTAAGACACAAAAGCATATTAAATTCATATAGAACTCACTCGTACTAAATGGTATGCCTGAAGCTGCCTTTGTGGTTGGCGCCCTTGCCATTGTCAATATTAACTGCCCCAGAACAAACCTTGCAAAGAAGCGTTGCTTAAATTAACGTCAATCGTTTGAAATAACTAAACACCTGGATCAGGGGCTCCGGAACCGGGAAATAGGGGGGGGGTGCAGTGGGGGTAGTCGCCCCCACACTCAAAGCTCGAAGTTACCAGACTGCAGCCTTCATTTCTCTGCACTGCGCTTCGTCAGGCGTCGATACGTGTATGTATATATATATATATAAATATATATATATATATATATGTATATATATATATATATATATATAGAGAGAGAGAGAGAGAGAGAGAGAGCGAGAGAGAGAGAGAGGGAGAGAGGTGAACTGATCGAAGGGACATGAGCCCCCAGACGTCGGCCACACACATCAGATATACTTCCGGAGCCCCTGCCCTGGACGCAGTCGCTGGAAAGCTCCCAGCTGCCCTGCCCCACTCCTATAATATATGCAGGTTCATAGCTTTCACTCGTATGAAAGCACAACCCCTCCTCCCTCTGAGAAGCACAAATAGTACGCTCCAAACTGAAAACCGAAACGAAGGCTTTTGTCGTGGTCCAAACATACAATGACCCATTGTTCTGGACGAATCTTGACGAGATAGAACATAAAAGGTATATGTTGGAACTTTCGACAACGGCGTCGGCTTGCCTCTGCGGAGACGATCGAGCGTGAGGGGCGAGCGGAACCAACATGCTGAACCGCTGAACTTCGTACCGCAGCGGCAGCACATAGGCGAGGAGATCAGCAGCCGGGAATTGGAATGTTTTTCACTTTACACGAGCTTACTGGCACTAGTGGGACTCAAGGATACTCGCACGCAACGCCACTGGCCGAGAAACTCCTTTGTTGCCGTGTAATTTCAGAGACAAAAGCGATCATTTTCATTCAATCTCTCCTTCGCAAAATTTGATGACGTTTGATGACGTAAGATGGGGATCGCAGTACACTATATGACGATATTTGAGTGCTGTTCATAGATTGGACCCGAGCATTGCGTGGGCACTAGATTTGGACTCGTGATAATTACTAGCTCGAGAAGCATTCGGGTAGTGGCCCGTGTCCAATCGCTGCAACAACGACAATAGCCGAGCCATAACAATGTCTGGAACTCAGCGCGTGTCCTGCGCTTTGCCAACCCCAGCGCGTGGCTATGATCAACATTGGCGGCATATAATCGGCTCCAGATCACGTGGCCGCTTGTTCTGGCTGCGAGTTGAGGGAGTAAACGCTGCCTGTTTTTTTTTTTTTTTTTAATTTTTAATGGGATTTCTATTGCATTAGAATGGCAATCTGGGCTAGTTGGTTCATGATAACTTTCAGGGCGCCGAAAATACACAAGGACAAGATACAAGAAAGGAGACGTGAACAAGGCGCACTCGCAACTAGCGTTTATGAAAAAACCACTCTTATATACTCATGGCAAACAACACAGTCATACTACACAGTCATACTACGTCCGGTGTAGCCCCCTTCGTAGAAAAGTGTGCTCTTTTGCCGATAGTGACACAGACGTGTCACTAATGCAGTCCTTGCCTTTTTCTTTTATTTCGAAGGCCTCGCGCAGCTCCCTCGATATCCGATCGGCGTATCTGGCCAAAAACCTTATGTCACTAAATGACGGTGTGCAGGAGCGCAACGGCTGCAGTGCGTGGCGAGGTGTCCCGACGGGGTAGCCCGTGTAGCCGCAGCATGTTCGCGGGCGCGATCATTAAAGCATCTGCCCGTTTGGCCAATGTACGATGATCCGCATGACATGGGGATTTCGTATATGACGCCCGTGGCACATTCCGTGTACCTGTTGCGGTGCTTCGTATTGCAAGGATCTGTGGACTCACGGGGATTGTTGATTCTGCGACACAGTCTCGATAGTTTGTTTGGTGAGGAGAACAGAATAGGCACATCGTACCTATCAGCAACCTTTTTAAGATTGTGGGTTAGTGAGTGTACATAGGGGATTACCACCGGCCTCACTGCTGCTCTTTCACGGGGCTGCCTCCGTGTACCTTTAAACGTTTTTATTAGGGTGTCCGCTACATCCACCAGAACTCTCTGCGGGTAGCCCGCTTTTTGCAACCTCGCTGCCTGTCTCGTGAAGCTCGCTTGAGCGGTGTGTGCACATGATCTTCTTAGTGACGCCTCGAGACAACTAGATGCAATTCCTCTTTTTACAACTTTCGAATAGGCCGAGCTGAACGGAAGGATACCCTTCTTAGAGCGTGGCTAATATGTCCAGCATATGTGATTTTCTTCAAGACTTAGCCTAAGGTTCAAGAACTGTATATGCCCGTTCACTGGCTCTTCATGCGTGAACGACAGCCCATCCCCGCATGACCTAAATATGTCAAGCACTTCTTCAACCCCGCAGCTCGGTGCGTCAGCGGGTCTGCCGAGGACAAGAAAGTCGTCCACATATCTGAAGATGCGACACCGGTTCGCGTCGCCCAACCTCTCGGCAATCTTTCTTCCGCGCACACTTAAAAAAATATTGGACAGTATCGGCGCAACACAAGACCCGATGCATATTCCCCTCTTCTGCACATACATCTCTCCCTCAAAAGGGACAAACATGCTCTCTAGGTAAAATGCCAAAAGTTCCAAAAAATTATCAACGGAAATGCCACAAGAGGCTTGGAACGGTAGAACACCGTTTCGTTCAATGCGCTCTCTGACAGACTCAAACAGGGGCTTGTGCTCAGTCGAATAAAACAGATCTACAACGTCGATCGAAAAAGCGCTGCGCATGCCGTGTTCTTCATCACTCAGGTATTCAATAATGCAGTCTGAATTTCGCGCAAAAAACGGATCATGCAATTCCAGCAAGGTCAGATACTTGCTAAGGTAGCTGGCAACATGAGCCTGCCATGACCCCCTCTCCGTGACGATAGCCCTGAAGGGGATATATGTCTTTTGCGTTTTCGCGGTGAAGAAAATGTCAAGTTGAAGGTTCTTACTGGACTTGGCACTCTTTAGCAGTCCCGTTAGTTCCAATGCACCACACATTTCAATGGCGCGGGATTTCACCTTGGGTGGGCCTGGTCTCACTCGTTTGAAGTTCTTCCGGATGGCTTCCTTTGCTTTGGTTTTGTAGAGGGCTTCAGGCAGGACCACGAAGCCTCCTTCTTTGTCCGAAGTGAGGAGCTTGAGGTTGTGCTCCAAAAAGTGGTCGACGATGGTGTTGGTCTTGAACCTCCTAGTCGTTTTGCCCTCCAGGCGTTGCAGGACATCCACTTCTATTGCGTGGGGTGAAAATCGAACGCGTGTTTCATAGGTCATTAATGTCAGGGATCCGTTCTAAGCGGTATTTCCGCAGAGTACAAAAATTGTTGCATCGCCCCTTTAAAGCGAGCGGAGTACGAGACAGTAACCCTTCTGTCTGGAACGGGTGTGTAATGTTAAAATAACAGTGTTGGGGATTTGTTCAAGACTGATCGATATCTCGGAACGCCAAGAAACAACGATTCCCACAAAAACAAATTGGTGCCGAAACGCGGAAAGAAACTGCCGCACTACAAATGAAGCCGACGAGCAACGTGTGATCGAATCGCCGGCAGGCAGAGAAGGAAACGTAACGACACGAGAGATCATCACTACAAGCCAGGACTGAACGGCAATGGATGTTCTCAAGAAAAAACGAAAAACGCATCGAACGCAAGTAACGAGGCTTCTGAGCGAGGCACAGGATTTATTCCAATCAACAACGCCGAGCATCGATGATCTCGATATTTTGATCGAGCGCCTAAACCTAGCTTGGGACCAACTCAACCACGTAGATTCCCCGATCGAGTCATTGATTTCTCAAAAAAAGAAGCAGAAGCAGAATTCACGCGAGTGATAGATTATTCTGACAAGATCGTCACGTGCCTAGTGAAGCTCAAAAGGAAAGTGAAAGGCCCGGAGGACAGCCAACGAACAAGCGGGCAATCGAGCGAAGCGCGGGAAGCAAGAAAGGTGACATCAAAAATCAAGCTTCCCAAATTAGAGCCTTAACGGACACCGAAAAATTTGGCAGGCCTTCTGGGAGCAATTTCAGACCGCCATTCATAAAAATCCGGTCTTATCCCCGTCAGAAAACTTCAGTTACTTGAGGTCAGCCATGACTGGGAATGGAGCAGCCGCCATCGCAGGATTGCACCCACTCGCTGTATGCTACACCCACGCCTTCGAGCTCCTGCAGCGGCGGTTCAGGAACAAGGCGGAGCTGATCCAGGACCATATGACAGGGCTCATGGACAACAATCAGGTTCCGTAATCGCGCAGCGTCAAAGCTCTGCGGCGGGTCTACGACAGCGCTCAGGCTCATATCCGGGGCCTTCGGACGTTGGGCGTGACGGATCAGTCCTACTGTGCCTTGATCTCCCCGGTCCTGCTCCGGGCGCTTCCGGGCGACATGAGGCTGGAGTTCAACCGCAAAATGTCTTTGGGGAGCGCCGAAAACACCACCACCGGGGGAACCTCAGCAACCGCATCGGCTCTGGCTCCGCAACGGAGCAAGGACCCGTAGCAAGTGCGCTTTCTGCTGAACTTTCTCAGGATCGAGGTGGAGAACCGGGAGAAAACACCCAAGGAACAACCCGATGACGCCGGCGGTAAGCCTTCACGTTGTTTCCCCATGCACGAACTGACGAAGAAGCGCCTATCTACGCCAAGGCTCGGAACGCTACCGCTACGGCCTTGCATGGCAGGATGGACAGCATGGAATGTTTTCTTTGTAAATCAAAGGCTCACAGCACACCAGACTTTAACGCAAAGATCGAACCTAAGGAAAAGAAGCGCAGGCTGCTGGTTGACCAGAGGTGCTTCCGGTGCACAAAGCCCTACCACGTGGCAAGAATGTGTCGCGGCACGCTCTGTTGTGACAGGTGTCGAAGGAGGAATGTATCCTCCATGTGTGATTCAGATTGTACTTTACGAGAGGAGCTGCCAGCGGATCGGATGAAACGCGAAAGAAAGACAAGACACCACTCAGCCTGCATCTGAGCGAGAAAGGCAACAAACCGGCCGTCCTTCTGCAAACGATTACCGCGTGGGTAAAAAGAAAGAACACGAGGAAGTTGGCCTGCATTCTCTTCGACAGCGGTACTCAAAGGTGCGTCATTACAGAGGAGCTGTCGAGGAGTCTTGGTTGCAACCTTTTCGAGACTTAGGTTCTTACCGTCGGAGTGTTCTGTGGCAAGACTAGCGAACAAACGTCTCTCTCTCTCTCTCTACCGTAGAGTATGAGTAGTTTTTAGTAATCACCTAACCGGCCAGGCATCCGAGATAGGTGCCCTCAAGACGCGCTCTATCTGCGAACAGGAACTTTCTAGCCCGGATGAAGACTTCCTTGTCAATATGGAGGAACTCGGACTAACGGTGGGTGACGACTTGAACGAACTCGAAGGCAACGGAGTATCCTTTTGGGATTGGATCACTACTGGGGATGCGTTACGGGAAGAGTCCGTCGACTGAGCGAAAACCTGACGGCAGTGGAGATTGGCTTGGGTTGGGCAGTACATGGACGCTCCCAGGTGACTTCACCTGCTGTTAACTGTTCTCATATGCGACCAGGAGAACACAGCTGTATTGAGAGGCTTTTGGGAGCTTGAGAGTATGGGAGTCGTGGACGCAGAGGTTCAGGATCACTCCGATAGCGCCACCATACACCCCTATGAGGTAAGCATTAGCAAACCCGATCGAAGATAGGAAGTGAGCCTCCCTTGGAAACCTGATGTAAAGCTTGATTGCAACCGAGAGATGGCTTGGAAGAGACTCGAAAGCCAGTGAAGGAGGCTGAGCAAGAATTCTGAGCGCATGCAGAGATATAAACAGGCAGTCCGGCTTTACGTCGAACACGGAATGGCTGAGTGGGTCAAGAGAGAACCCGGGTGAACGCGTATACTACATGCCACTGCCGCGAAATCGTGCTCGAGCATTTGGTCTAGCTTCACTTTACCTTTTCTGAGAGTTCGTTCGTCTCCACGGAACGGCTCATGTATTTTACCGAAGTCGGGGGTGGGGAGGGGGGGGGGGGGGGGGGGGGGGCCTAGTGGGGGAGAACGTGAATGCTGTAACGCTGCACTTAGTTTATAGAACCCCGCGTCGGAGAAGTTTTGTTTTGTGCATGTCTGCTTTCGGGATCTCTACTTCGGAGGTGGTTTTGCTCTATGTATAACTTCTCTGCCTTCGTAAGTGCTTTGTCCTGTTTTAGCTGATCTTTTGAACTTCGTCCGAAATGGGTTTTGTCTTGTGTATGTGCTTGTTTTGTCATGCTGATGTTTGCTTTGGGCTCCGTGCCTTTTGATTGACTCCAAAAAAACCTTTTGTGATTGGTTGCCAAGGTGGCTCTAGAATGCTGCTGGATCCGATATAAGCAGCCGCCAAGGCCCCGCAGAGGACTTGGCTCCCGGATACCAATCCCTGGACATCACCCTGCCTCTGGAGGCCAGCCTGCACGTCTGACACTCTTCGGCTGTGGGGTTCTTGCGCCCGCTAACTCACAAACTTGGAGCCCCTTACAAATGTGAAGGAGTTCAGCTCGCCCACGTGTGGGTCCTTGTTCGTCGAGTTTGGCCGTGGTTGGGGCATCCGCTGAAGGTGTGGTCGAGGAGGACGGCAGAGGAAGCCGCCAGTAGTTGGGAGTATTTCTTCTCGAAAGTTTATTGACGAATTGTCCATATTTTTTACAAAAGAGTCTATCTCATATGCCTTAAATGAACCGTTATTTGTTAACATCAGTATCTTTCAACATCGGAGAGATGAAATATTTTCTCCGCGACACCACACCAAGCTGTTCTGCGAGAGGGCAGCAGTACGACGAAGATGAGAATCGTTTTCAATGCGTCTTCACACGGACCGAACTGCAAGTCACGAAACGACAACCTGGAGGGGGGGACCAAACGAGAACCCAGTCCTTGTTAGCCTGCTTGTCAACTTCAGGCAACACCCGGTGGCACTGGTTGCGGACGTCGAAAAGGCCTTCCTTCAGATTGTAGTAAACCCGGAGGATCGTAATGTTCTGCAGTTCCTCTGGCGCAAAGAACCACCTCAACCGAACCAGACAACTCCGGAGGTGGAAGTCTTGCGTATGACGAGAGTCATTTTCGGAGCCACGACAAGCTTTCTGTTGGCCGCAACCCTGGGACATAATTCCAAAGAAATGGAAAGCGTATTCCCTAAAACAGCGTAGCGACTGGGTAGATCGGTCTACGTGGACGACCTCGTGACGGGCGCGGAAAGTGAAGAGGACGCCCGGACATTCTGCAACGAGGTGATCGAGATATCTGAAGCATCCGGGATGAAGCTCCGTAAGTGTGGTTCCAATAGCGCTGCCCTGACGAAAATGTTTGAAGACAAGGGCCCCGATGAGAGACCCCTGGAACAACAGACGGGTGTGTTGAAGGTAGTCGGTCTGACGTGCAGGCCGAGAAAAGACAGCCTTTCCATTTCGGCAGAACACGTGATTGAGTTTGCCAGCCAACGAAGAAACACCAAGCGTTTCGTACTCCAGACAATGTCACGCCTGTATGAACCCCTTGGTTTCCTCTCTCCTTTCGTGGTGCGAGCCAAGATCTTGTTTTAGTTTTAGAAAATCTGGAAGCAGAGCCAGAGCGCTGGGACGATACACTGCGGGAAGAATTGATGAGTGACTGGAACAACGGTGCGACTAGCTCACCACACTTCAGCAGATTAACGTTCTACAACAGCGAGCAGAAGGGCAACGTTGTACATCGAACGTTGCACGTGTTCTCGGGTGCCAGCACCTCCGCATACGGATCCATTATCTTTATCAGTTCAACGCATGACACCGGAAAAAACACCGCGACACTCTTACTGGCTAAGTGCCGCGTGTTGCCCCTGAAGTAAATCTGCCTTGCGAGATTTGAGCTGATGGCCAGCTTGATTGGATCGAGGCTCTTTATGTACGTAAGGACAAACCTCGACATCTAAGTGGATAAAATCCACTTCTGGACGGACTTCATGATCGCTCTACATTGGATTAGGGGAAAGCCATCCAGATGGAAGATGTTCGTGAAAACTCGAGCAAGAAATTAAAGCAAACAGTGAGAAGGCAACGTGGCACTCCTGCCCGGGGAAGGAAAATTCCTCCGACCTGGTGACACGATGTCTGTCCGCGGATCGACAGCTCTCTGCACCGCTCTGGTGGACCGGACCAGCTTGGCTTCTACTACCTGCTACAGAATGACCTAGGGAAGGTGACGAGAAACTTTCCCACGACGGGCTCGAGGAAAGGACTCCGAGGGCAGAGCTCTCCGAGGTAACTGCAACTGCACGGGAAGAGCTGCTAGACATCTCAAGGTTCAGCTCGGCCTTGAAACTCCATAGAACGACGGCCTGGATTTCACTGTTTGGTTATAACCTCAGATCTTCAGAAAAAAGGATGGGGCAACTCACCGCCGAGAAGATCGATGTAGCGCAAACACACTGGATAACATGAACACAAAGATCCGCGTTTGCCTCCAGAATTGATTGTGCAGCAAAGAGAATGTCGCCCTTCCTCCACCTCCCCCCCTGGGTTGCTCTTGCGTGACTTTCGCACTTTCCTCGATGAAGAGAGATTGCTGAGGATCAGCGGTCGACTCCAATCATCGAACCTGACGCAGGAAGTACGCCACCCCATCGTACTGCCTAAGGAGCATCGATACTCAACGTTGCTGACTGTTGACGCGCCCATCACCAGGTAGCGCACGCGGGAGCCAGGCACACTCTCGTGCAGCTGCGCGAGAAGTACTAGATCCTCCACGGAAGACAGCTGGCAAAGAAAGTGATGCGTGCGTATGTGACCTGCCAGCGATTCAACGCGACTTCTGCAAGTGCTCCAACGGGACCCTTGCCGGCGCATCGGATAACGCGAGCGGACCCGTTTGAAGTAGCAGGCACAGACTTTGCGGGACCCCTGTATGTTAAGGCGAACTACCTCAGCAGCAAATCTTACGTGCTGATGTTTACATGTGCGGTCGCACGACGAGCGGTTCATTTAGAGTTTATGACAGACATGTCGACACAGAGCTTTCTATATGCCTTTCGCAGATTTGTTTCGCGGAGAAGGGTATGCCGCGTCATTTATTCGGATAACGCTTTGACATTTAGGCGGGCCTCAAAGAAGCTAAGTGAACTGTGAAAGACACTGCGATACCCTGATGTTATCCATCATTTTGCCAATGCTGGCAGAGAGTGGCGGTTTATTGTCGAACGGGCGCCATGGTGGGGAGGGTTTTATGAGAGGCTCGTGAGCTCGGTGGAAGTCTCAGTGAGGAAAGTAATCGGGAAGAAATGCCTGGGCGCGGAGGAATTGGCCACGGCGACGATTCCCACCGAAATTGAAGCGGTGGTGAATTCGAGACCACTGACTTTTGTCTACAAGGAGGTTGGAGAAGGCGACCCTCCCACGCCGGCAAGCTTCCTACTCGGCAGACGGCTGACGGCGCTGTCGGCGGCGGGAGGGGAGCCACTCAAAAAGTCAAATATGGGGGTTTTACGTACCAAACCAACCGCGGGCATCTGGCACGCCCCAGTGGAGGACGGAGGATTAATTTGGACCACCTGGGGATCTTTTGACGTGCAACCGAAAGCTCCGTTACACGCCGCCTCCTCCGCAATAATCCTCCGTCAGATTGCGGGCACCTCGGTCGGGATTTGAACCCACCACATGGGGATCCGTAGACCAGCGCTCTCGCCTCGGAGCCACCGAGACGACGGAGGGGAGCCACTCGCTTCGACTACCGGAGACACTTCGCGGACTGTGGCGAAACGGCAACGGCTCTTAAATTTATTTTGGGGGATGTGGGGGGGGAGGCGATGGAAAACCTCCGCGAACTGAGGTCTGCTTACGGTAGTCACCAAAAGCAGTCCCCTTCCCGAGTGGTCAGCTGGTTCTTTTGAAAGAGTCAGTTCCACGACTGCTTTGGAAGGTCGGCAAGGTTGAGAAGGTTTTTCATGGACGTGATGCAAGGGTACATTCATGCGAGATTCGCGTACATAGCGGTACTATTCTGCGAAGGCCAGAGCAAGTTTTCTACACCCTAGAAATGACGGAACACCTGTAATAACGTTTTTCAGGCAGACAAGGATTCCGTGGGGAGTGTGTTGGAACTTTCGACAACGGCGCCTGCGGAGACGATCGAACGTGAGGGGCGAGCTGAACTTCCTACCGCAGCGGCCGGATGCAGCCGAGGAGATCAACATCAACAACCAGGAAAGTCGAGACGGACAGAACGAAAGCCGGACTGAAAGCAAACGGAGTAAGTGACTGATCGATATCTCGGAACCCCAAGATGCAACGATTCCCACAGTATTGTCGCGAAGTTGGGCTCGCGCGAGTGTTTAGTCTAGCTTTACTTTGTTTTTACCTTCTTCGGGGGTTCGCTCGTCTTTGCGGCACGGCTCATGGCCTCTGCCGGAGTCGGGCGGCCCCGGATGGGGCGAACGTGAGCGCTGTAACCTTACACCTGTTTACAGAACCCCGCGTCGAAGATGTTTTGTTTTGTGCGTGTCTGCTTTTGGGATCTCTACTTCGGAGTTGGGTTTGCCCCGTGCATAACTTCTCTCTCTGCGAGGGTGCTTTGCATTGTTTATAGCTGTTCTTGAGAGCTTCGTTCAGAATGTGTTCTGTTTTGTGTATCTCCTTGTTTTTGGAGTGTTCCTATTTGGTTTGGGCGCCGAGACTTTTGATTGGCTCTAAGAAAACCTTCTGGAATTGGTTGCCAAAGTTGCTTTAGAATGCTGCTAAAATCAATATAAGCAGCCACCAAAGCCCCCCCCCCCCCCCCCCCCCCCCCCCACCCCGAGGTCGGTAGGTTCATCTAATCATCATCACCCATCACTCCCCCCCTCCTCCCTTATCCCCCTGCCTACCTTGAGGCCCCCCAGCCAGAAGGCAGAAATCCAATAAACGTATTATCCATCCATCCTACAGAGGATTGGGCGCCCGGACACTATGCCCTGGACATCTCCCTGCCTCTGGAGGCCAACCTGTACGTCCGATCCCCCTTCGGGTGTGGAGTTTTCCGCCCGCTAACTCGCAAACTTGGGACCCCTTACGGGCAGTTGTGGAAGAGTTGGGCTCGCCCGCCTTTGGGTGAATCCTCGTTTGTCGAGTTTGGCTGTGGTCGGGGCCCCCGCTGAGGGTGTGTGTGGTCGAGGAGGACGGCAGGGGAAGTGGTCAGAGGTTAGGAGTATTCCTCCCAGCATTCATTGACGAATTGTTCATATTTGTTACAAAAGAGTCTATCTCATAATCCTGAGATAAAGAGTTGTTTCGCTAATAACAGTATCATCACCAGCGGAGAAAAGCACACCTATTCTCTTCGTGACAGTATTTTCTATTTTTTCAATTGTAAGATTTTAAAAGAGACCCAAGTGGTCTCTCTTTAGGACCACCGACCATCTGCTCTCATGAAGTGTATTCATAACACACCGTTTTTTCTTCTTTTTTTTTATTGTTAGCGAAACTTTAAAATTTTGAGTTTATCGGATGCATCGGAAGTGACAAACATTTGCCTGAGAGTGTTTTTCATATTTCTTATCTATCTAAAAACACGGAACTATTCCCATTATTAAAGTTCGAAGTAGTTATCAGGCTTAAAAATAATGTAATATACTTTATTTTTAAATTGGTCTGCCACTACTTTCTTTTTGTGGGTGGTACAGCTTCAAGTTTTAATTGAGGATGCACATTTCAACATAGATGACACAGCAATGAAAGAGAAAAAGGCCACCTTTTGCATTCTTCAGATACTATGCCTGAAATTCAACGCAACCGATTAATCGATTAATTAATCGACAAAAGGATAGCGATTACTTGGGTCAAAATGTTTAACTGACGCCCAGCCCTAGAAATAAGTACAGTAGAATCTCCCGCCAAGTTCCCCACTGTTATAGTTAACAGAATCAGGTCGATGCTTGCCTAAGAAAATCACCCACATGCTGAAAATAAACTGATTTGATATCATGTGGTTTGAAAATAAATAGGTTTTGTTGCTTCTGTTTTGTGCACCCTATGAGCGGCTAGATGTTTTGGTGGCGCCCTCTTCTGGTTCCCTCTCATGACGTCATTACCTTGCGGACAGCAAGTTCGATGGTGTTTGCAATGAGCATAGGGGAAGCTTGAAATTATTGCGCTCTCAAAGCAACACTGCCAACACCGTCAAATGTAAAGCTCTTACATTCCTCTTATTTCTGTCGATGAGAAAACCTTTGTTGACGTCATAGTCAGCATTCCGCCAATCCTGGAAGGCCGACCACAGGGATGCTTTTGATCACGCACGTCGCCAATAGCCGGGGTCGCAGTGATTATACATCATACAAAAAAACAGTCTTGAGAACAAAGTCGAGCGCGAGTCACCGCGAGATTGGTGCTTCGAATGGCGCATGGCAACGAGTTCAGGGAGAAAACTTGGCACGCGGTATTCGAACCACATATATACATGGGTTGCACTGACGTCGCATTGCATACTTTTGACCACCATGTAAGAGGAGGAGAAGAAAGCTGCTTTTGTAAGAATTTTGAGTGACGGGTTAATCTTCTCTAATCTTCTGGGAGGAGAATGGCGACGTCTGTGCAAATCCGAGAGGCACAAAACAGGGTCCTGATAAGAGGGGAGCTCCTTCTTGCCCTCGTCTCTGGTGGTCATGGGAGCGCTGTTTGAATGACGTCACGTGCAAGCCATGTATTGCGCTGACTCGTGTTGGACCTCGGCTTTAGGCTTTCGCAATGTTGGAGAACAAAAGCTTCTAGAGTACCCCCCAGGAATGCGGAATCGTGAAATGCCACGTATCGAAGGCAAGAGCTATTAGCGACGGGATGTCCTGGTGGCGCCTCTTTGTGGTTATTTTTCGTGACGTCATTACTTTGTGTTCAACAAGTTCGACGGTGTTTTTAATTAGCGCGGTGGAAGCTTCAAATCATTGGGCTCTTAAAGCAACACTGCTAACACCGTCAAAATTGAAGTCCCTAGAGTCCTCTTATTCCCGTCGATGAGAAATCCTTTGCTGACGTCATAGTCAGCATTCGGCCAATCGTAGCAGGCCGACCACAGCGACGCTTTCGATCGCTCCCGTCGCTAATACTGCTTGTTTAGTGCCACGGTGTTTAGTGCATACCTATGTTGCCGGTAAAAAGTAATTTTTTTTTTTTTTTTTACGGCGGAGCTGTTAAGGGCTAGTTTCCCCAGGATCGTGTCCCCCGCACAGAAATGTCGACACACAACTCTGGTTGCCGCCGTCGCTCATAGATGGCGGTAGCTGTCCAGAGAGTTGTGTTTGCCGGTTGTCCGCTTGCCGGCCGTCACTCATAAATGGCGGCAACCTTTCGAGCCTTTTCACTCTGGCTTGCCGACTTGCGGCCGGCCATTACTTCATTCCCAGCATAGTACAGCTTCGCTGGTCTTCCCCCTTCACCAACGCGGAAAGGCTGAACGTTGTTTCGCTAACGTTGCAACGTCCTCGTTAAATATTCCAAGGAGTAACGAACGACGTAGTTACGTTACTTATTTTGAGAAATGGGTAATGGATTTACGCCACCCCTTACCTCTTCCTAAGAGTTTAAAAAAATTACACTTAAATGTTTTGCTTGTTTCTAGGCGCCAAGTCATACGACCCTTTCCCTTATCATATCTTAAAAATCGAAACCGTAAAAAATAAAGTAATTAACTAAAGCTTATGTGTGGACATAATATGTCTTGAAATATGGCTGTTATGCATACTTCTAACGTCGAAACGATATAACGTTTAAATGAATAAATAAATAAACGAATTGTCGTCAGAGTAACATACCATACTTTTTATCGGTAACGTTAACCGTAACGCGTTCCTTTTATTTTGATGTAACGTAAGTCCGTAACGCCTTCCTTTTATTTGCAAATAATGAATAACGTATTTCGTTCCTTTTTTACCGGTAACGCCTTGGTGCATACAGATAAATCGAATGCCCACAGTGAAAAAAAGCCTGATGTTTAAGGTGGTTATTTTAATATATCACTACATAATTCTTATGCATTATTCGCTATCTTATATTAATGCTCATTTATCACGGCTAAATGCGTCAATTACAATATTCGTCTATCGACTCAGAGTATAACAAAATTACTTTAAATTCCTAGACACACAGTAAGTGAGAAATCTAAAAAAAAAAAAAAGATCACGAAAAGGTATCGTAGCAATATTCTTTATCGCACTATCTACTTCTTTAATTAATTTATTGCTGTCATTTGCTTCCCTCGAGTTGGTCAACACCACAGTTCATTATAACGTGTACGAATAACACTCGGGACGTCGATCTTCCGTGCCTGCTGGGATAGATCTGCGATAGACGGTTGCTGCGATAGATCTACAAGGCCTCCTCTACGTCTACGAGATCCGCAACTCTGTAGGCCAGGTCATAGCCTCCTATAAACTGACAAAGCCTGGCAGATCGACACGAGAAGCGGCCGCCAAAATGGAAATGGTGGAGCGGCAAACAGCGGATGAGAGGGGAGCCACGTGACTGGCGCCCCGCTGCGGCGAGACGCCGAAACACACTTGTCCCGAGCGAACAAGTGTGTTTCGGGTCCTCGCCGCTGCAAAAGCTGTGCGCTGACGTCCAAGTTCCCCTAGAAATGGCTCTTTGATGCTCTCTGCCACCAGATCCTCGAGCTCCAAATCTGCGATGGGGCACTCTATGGCTCCTTCGTCGAACTGCCAGGCTTCGTGAGTATAGAGGAGGCTATGGCAAGGCTCAAGGCACGCAGTCGCAGCGTCTTCGTTGCAAAGCTCGTATTGGAGGTGGAGAGAAGGTCTACGAAAACTCCCTAATTGGAGGAATCAAGCAGCTTTAAAACCACGAATCACCTGACATTTCCTGTTTATGATTGGTTCAGCGATGATAAAACACGGAAAGAAACATAACGAACACCACGATGGTGCGCTTTTGATGCTGTCCGGTTGGTGCCATCAGCTCGTAGCGTCGCCTGTGTCTTAACGTAAGGTGGAACGAAGTGTGGTAGTGCGTACCATGGACGTGACTCGAGCGGTCAAATGTAGAGCCCGCCAATGCGCCGAGAAGATGGGGGACAGGAGCAGATGGAGAGCGAACGGAGACGTGAGAGCGCCGAAGTTTGGTTGCAGCGATTGGTGGGGAGACCTAAAGTCTTTCTCTCTACCCTGCACTCGTCAAATGCGCTCCAATGCCACAGCCCAACGCCGGACGCCAACGTCCCGCGTTCCGACGTGTTCCACGAGTGCAATGGAGACAAAGGCGGCTACGGCTTTCGGTCTACCCACTAATCGTTCCAATCAGAGCTCGGCGATCTGACCGTCCCCTCTCGTCTCCTCCTCTCCCTCACTTTCTCGCCGCATAGCCTTTGGCAGTAAAATGCGGAAGAACGCTGATCTGTCCGTGCTAAGTGTTCGAGCGGTGCACGTGTATATGGATGGATGGTGGTTACTGCAGCCTGTTGTTTACGCAAGCTCGACTGTCTAATGTCAGCTCGCTGTGGTGGCGCTGCTGTCGGCAGTGCGCATGCGCAGGGGCTTCGTCTCGCGTGAATCAGGTTTCTGCGCACACCACGCGGTGTCCACGCCTTGTGCGGCCAAAGGCGTGGCCGTTTGGAAACAGCTTGCTGGTGTATAGCGACTGGTAGCTAGCGCCACCTAGCCCAAGGTAGCCTGATTGTTTGGTCCTAGTCAACGCTACTAAAACACTCAGTTGGGAAACTCGCGGTCGAAACCTGGGCCGCTGGCGTCCACCGAGACCGAGCTAAATGCGACAACAGTGCCACTCTTTTTCGTTTGTCTGTACTGTGGGCACCTCGAGCTTTTTGAAAGCCTGTTTTTGCGTAAAAACAAATGGAAAAGACTCTTTTTGTATGAAATTTATTGGAGTTTAGTACCAAATGATGGGCGCGTGATGTTTTTATCATCTTTAGTTCGCAAGCTTTTGCGGAACAATTAATATTGTTTTTATACAACCTTGCCTCAGCGGACCTTTCAGGTAGCGCGTCCCGACCTAGGTGCATTTTAACTTCGGCAGTTGAACGCGGCGCGTCCGCCGGGGAGACGGGGTTGGCACCCCTCTACCGCTGTATCTGTTCTTAAAGCCAAAATAGAAGTCACGTGCAGTTCCTCGAGTGGCCGCCAGGGTTGCCAGATTGGGCTGTTAATAGCCAAATTGGGCTACTTCTTCAGGCTTTCGGCGTCGAAATTTGGCAGTTGGCTATGTGGCTATTTTTGGGCTATTTCAAATCCTAACGCGGCACTTTTTTTTTTTTGCTTGGTTTAGTGTAGATGTACAAAATAAACTTCAGCATGAACACAAAGCGACAGTCCACGCTTTCTGGATTCCCACTTTTGAGGATTTTCTGCGTGAAGATTCGTGGGTGTGATGCCAGAACCTATAAGCTCAAGTGAGCTACCGTGACCTAGATTCAGCTCCGACGACACCGCTTTGGAATCGAGGCTTAATTTTTGCCTCCAAGTTCTTTGTGCTTCCTGCTGGCGTCTCTAATTTTCTCGAGTTTCCCACCATCCACCTACAGGAGGCGCCTCATCCGAGGAAAAATGATACTAAAGGCAACTCAAGACATCCTGCAGAATTTGATGTCGCCCGATTACGCGTGCTCTGCCGGATATAACAAAGGAGGCTTTTCCGGGAAACATAAAAGTTTTTTAAAGTACAATGAGCCATAACAAAAGACAAGAGATTTGGAGCAATGAACATTCCGAACATGGCCAAGATCGATCCAGGAGCAGCCCTGTTTCCGCTGGTATCCGAGCTTGCCATCGCGCTCCCGACACTGCCCATGTCGAATGCCGCCGTGATGTCCCTCACGAAGCTAACGAAAAACATGTCCCTTCCAACTCTCCAAAACGTCCTCTATATAAAGTTTGCAATTTCCCTGGCAAGAACGAGTGCTGTAGGGACATCAACCCTACTGAACAAGTTTTTGTCCGTTTTAACACGGAATTCATGTATGAGGCAAGTAAGCCGGGCAGCGGGCACGAGCGAGTGCTCATAACTTTGTGTTTAAAAACGCAACTAGGAAAAGTTTTGTACTTTTGTGTTTGACATAAAGCGTTCAATACATTTAAAGATATTGTAGATCTTAGAAGCTGCTTCTAACCCCTATAGTATGCAGACGGAGGGCCTTCGAATTGAGCTCGCACATTCGAGCGCACGATTTTCTGGGCTCTGCAGAATATGGCTACTTTTGGGCTACATAAATCTCTTGCATTTGGCTACTTTTGGGCTACACCGTCTAGCATTTGGCGGTTTCAGCTAGAAACTACCTGGCAACCCTGGTGGCAGCTGCGGGAGAAATGGTGGCGTTGTGTTCGTCATTAGCTCGGTGCTTGGAGACAGGTTGGGGCCACTTTTTCAAAGCTGTCTCTATGCGAGTTTCCCAACTGAGTGTTTTAGTAACGTTGGTCCTAGGAATTCAAGAAAAAATAATGAGCCATTCCACTCTGTGAAGGTGGGCGACCAGCGAAGCTGTTTAGCACACGACACAGACGTGACAAAGAATTTTGAACAAAGGTACGAACTATCGTCGCCCCGTGGAGCCGGAGGACTAGACACGCGCGACGGAACCGCCACCCCTAGAAAGCGGAAGGACACTAGGCACGCAAGCGCTTGGAACGACGACAAAGAGAGGGCGCGCGAGTTCTTGTTGACGCACACGAAAAATCCACGGAACCCTAGCCATAAACAGCTTCGCTGTAAAACAGCGAGCTGCGCGGTGCCATGCTTCATCTTCCCAAATTGTATAAAAAAAAATTACCCCCCCCCCCTTTCCAAAAAAAAAAATCGTTTCGTTGCCATCTTTTGCAATGAACTATGGCGACAGCTGAGGTGCTGTACGTGCACGCAGTTGCATTGCACTGCCGCTTTTCAATTTAGCAAACAGCGTTGGTAAGATAGGAATCTGTGGCAGCACGTCAGGTTGTTACGTCACGTGACATTTGGGAGGAAGCCTCTTCACATTGTTACGCCATATGTCGTTATGTGATGTGACGTGACGTCGCGGGACATTCTGACGTACTACGTGACGTGGTCGCGTGACAGTCTGACACCGATTGCGACATTTTTACGTCACGTGCCTAGACGTATCGTGACGTCGCTCGACACTGTGACATCACATGACATAAAATAGTGACTTTGTAACGTCACATGACGAGGTCACCAGACACCAACTCCAGCGAAATGTGCCGGGCCACGACCTACATAAAAACAAAGCCCGAGTTCCGCCACAAACTTGGTCATTAGCGGCTATCGCGCTAAAGAAAACTAGGAATTAAAAAGACAAAACACCATTAGCCACGTGTGTTTTTTTTTCCCTTTTGTTCAGTTTAGATATAATTATTCTCTTGTTTTTGAACAATAAAAGCAGGAAGGATCGAAACTTTGACACTGATGAATAAGGAGGCTTTTGTGGTTCGCCCGGGAACAGTGCGAATTTCTCGAAGGCTCAATAAGACGGCCACCTGGAGCCATTTACATTATTTTCTTTGGAGTCGCCCTCGCAAATCCCGTCGCTACAAATTAAGGGGAAAAAAATAAGAAGCGATCAATTTCGCTCCGATATTTTCATATTGCTGTCGATTTCCGATCCATTAATCTTAACCATGTGAACATCCTTTTAGTATATAGATTGCGATGAATCGATGCCGACTTTGAAATCATCGCAGAAAAATTCGTTTTTCTCGCAAACATTGTGGAAACGTAAATGAATATAAAGTAGCGTTTTATGTAAATATTGGGCGACAATCAACTGAACAAAGGCAGTAAAAAAACAACGTTCTTAAAGGACCAAGAAAACAAAGAGTTCATAATGACGATGTTGTCAACTTTTTAGTCGATCAATCGAGGCTACGTTGTGCGTTTCGTATAACACTATAGGCAGCGGTAGGACCGTATTCTCCAAAGTATACCTCGCGGTCTTTTTTTTTGTTTTTTTACTTCTCCTTTGTCGGTGTGTTTTATAGAAGGGTGGCAACTTATATCCATTTGTTTCTATAAGTACGGACGTTAACTGCTCAAGCCTACCTCGGGGATTATATTTCTCGTTCGATTCATTGGTGAGGATATTTTAACTGGCTCCCCGCTCGCGAATATATCGTTATCCACAATACTGATATGCGGTCTGAGCAATTAAGGTTCGCCGCGCCGATCGTACTAATAATGAGTAACTAATATATAAGTTCGACTTTTCCACAAAACTTTTGACACGGTGGTGGTGAAAAAGGGTTGGAATCCCCGAGAAAAGTTTGACGGAACTCCACGAAAACCGTTACAAAATGAGTGACACTTACTTCGGAGGACAATCTGTAAACAAAGTTGTAAATTGAGAAGAAGGAACGCACCACAGCAGGAATCGAACCCACGACCTCATGACTGTGAGCTAGACATTCTGTGACTTCTCTAATTATTAATTTTTATTATTATTATTGCCCGCTTTTACGAGGAAATACAAAACACTTCGAAACGGAAAAATCACGTGCGCGGCGCAACACGCACATGAAGTTTAAAATTATTTCAGATGCTCAAGACCATTCAAAATGGAAACCCACTCAGGCGGGCAAGCTAAATTAGAGTGCACAGCTTTTACGAGGCGTACAATTTCGGTACAATACATTCTCACGGGGCATGCATCTGCATCTTCATTACGTATACGGCCATTCTACTTCGCCATATGGCATGCAGGCCCAGGATCATGATGAAATCATGAGGGAATTTCGCGTGTGTGTTTTCTACAGGTATAGAAACATAATTCCGCGAGGTGTTGTCAAAAGTTATTTTTTAATAGCTCTTTCGAGGACATCCCAGAACACCGAAGGCGTCCCAGCATTTAAAAAAAATTATTGTTCCGGAGTTTCACTTGTCTTGCATAGAATGCAGTGTACATTCCACACCACGAATGTATTTTTCTCTGAGAGTCAAGTTTCCACAATAAGTGTACCAGTATGTAGTTTAATTAAAAATGTCTTCATAGCAGGTGGAATCGACATATTTTAAACACGTGATAAAACATTGGTTCCGGGCCCACATATGCCACACTGAACGGTACAACGGAAGAGGGAAAACGGTTCAATCGGGACTTTCAGCAAACCGGTACCGTGTTTCACGTACCGCACCTCCGGAGCCTTTGAAGTATTAGGGAGTCGTATTAAATCGTTTCTCTCCTCCGCTACGGTATCCGTAAAGAAAACGCCGCAGCTGCGCATGCGCGCCGCCAGTTTTGTCTGCATACTTCAGGGTCTTGTGGCGGATTACGGAGCGCTATCCGGGTGCTTACCGGGTTGAGGAAACGGTCTACTGAAACACCCTATTAATCGAGCGCCCGCGGTCACGGTATCACCCGGGCGTGTGCTTAAAAGCATGCTTCAAGGGCTCCGGTATCGCAGTAAAAAGAACGCGGTAACGGTTTGCTAAAAGTCCCTCATCTCTTTCGCTAATCGTTTTCGTTCGACACTTGACAAATATTCCAATAACCTGTAACAAGGTGTTGAACTGGGCGAGTTGGTCAAAGTTCGACATGGTGGGTGTAACAGCTTCAAAACACGAGGACAATTAAAGGAACAGATACGACAGGACAATAGCTGTACTCGCAACTGAAAGGTTTTGTTTGAAAAGGAAAAGAAAACACATACGTCAGTACAAGATAACAACACAACCTGTCATCAAACAATACGCCCTCCGGAATCAAAAACAGCGCAAAAAGACGTAGACCAGACGAAGAAGTAACACGGACGCGGACGTATAGCGCTGACTTACAACTGGAGTTTATTTACCGCAAAATCGCCATATATACTTGCGTTGTCCCGAACAAGAGAAGAAAAAGAAGAAATTGAACACACGTGATACACCACCAACCAAAAAGAAAAAAAAAAAGGCGCCTTGACACAGCCGTACAGAGCACGCGTTACAAAACAAGCAAGCCAGGGAACTAGAAAATTCATCTCTTTGCCTGATAGGGCCACAGAAGGACCTTGTAAGAGGCTTAACTTTGAACAGCTTGTCAGAAAAATTGACGCTGGGAAAAAGCTTAGTTTGGGGCTTTTCTTTGCAGCCAAGACGCACAAGGTAGATTGCCTTTTGCGTGTCATTTTTCTCGGAAGCTGGTACTTGGCAGAAGCCTGTTGCTTTGTTTCTGCAAAAATGTTTGAAGCTGTTTTAGATTGACGATCTTTGTCTTGTGAAGAGTTCTAATAATGTCATTTCTTTTCTTAAAGAAAACCAGCGCTCTAACTTTATGGTCTGTTCGTTCGATATTAAGGATTTGTATTACTCCTTGCCACACAATGGATTCCTCACCTGCATTCGTGACCGCATCGATGTGTTCGGTGCAGTTGCCTTTCAAAATGCTGCGGGACTTTCAGTTGAAGGCTTCATGGAGCTCCTTGACATGTATCTGAGGTCGACCTTTGAGACTTGGGACGGTAACATCTATTTGTAACGGCAAGTTTTGGTTCTTGCATTGCCCCCGTGCTCAGCGACTTGTTTTTAGCGAGCCTTCACCGCACCATCTTTGAACGGCTTGGGGGAACCAAAGTTGCAAAGGTCTTCCGGTATGTAGATGATTTTCTGGTTTTGTTAGATACCGATGTGTTGTCCTCTCTTTCGTCAATGACTCAAATTTTAGGCATTTTTAGTGATTGTTTGTTGTTTTGACTGATGAGGTGCCTGAGGCAGGATGTATCCGATTCTTGGATTTGATTTTTACTATTTGTCCAGGCCACGCTATGTCCAGGCTATGAACCGCGTGCTGGAAAGCCACTGTTGCCCATTCAAGTCCGCTCATTCAAAAATTGTTAAACGGGCGATTGCGAGGACTTGCTATACGCATGCGCTGCGGAGGTCTTGTTATCACAAAACTCAAAATAGCTTTGACAGGCAGACTGAACGCCTCGCAGATGCTGGGTTTCCCTCCCACGTGTTACCAGCGGTCGCCGAGTCTCTGCTCAAAGGTATCAAGAGCAGGCCTGTGACAAGTGAAGAAGAGGCCAACAACAAAAAGGGAAGGGAAAGGAGAAAGTTTGGTGTCCTTCCCTATATACACGGCTTGGCCCACAACCTAAAACGCATTGCGAGCAGGTGTGAGTCGTGACATCGACGTTTTATCCTCTGCTCCAGACAAGTTGTTAAGGTTGTGCAGGGCTGTTAACCCCCTTCGAGGGAGGCCACAGCACGAGGCATCAGGGTCACTCGTCGCGTGTTCTAAGGGGGTTGTTGATTCTCTCCCTCTGACGTGTCTCAAGCGTTAAGTTGGCCAGACGGGCCGCTGTCTCAATGACAGGTTAAGGGAGAACGCTTACAGTGTCTCCACAACCGTGTCTGGTCATCTGGGCATTCATTGCCGCGACTGTGGTTGCTTACCCGGCTTCCAACGGCGTGACGTTGTTAAGCGTCACAGGTTTTTACGCTTACTCGTGAAATTGTGGAGGCTGTTGAGATAGCGAGGTTGGGCGCCGCAGGTATAAGCAGCCCTTCTGTGGCCCTATCAGGCAAAGAGATGAATTTTCTTCTTCCCTGACTTGCTTGTTTTGTAACATGTGCTCTGTACGGCTGTTTCATGGCGTCTTTTTTTTCTTTTTTGTTGGTGATGTATCACGTGGGCTGAATTCCTCCTTTTTCTTCTCTTGTTCGTGACAACGCAAGTATATATGGCGATTTTGCGGTCAATAAACTCCGTTGTAAGTCAGCGCTACGTCCGTGTTACTTCTTCGCCTGGTCCTCGTCTTTTTGCGCTGTTTTTAATTCCGAAGTATGTACCAACTCGCCCAAGCCCCAACTTTAGAATACGCCCGTGTCATCACAGTAGGGTCACTAGACGCAACCCATGCCATTCATGCTCTGGCGCAAAAAGGACAGCTCCTTATCACATAAGGTAACCGACGGCTCACTCACGCATCTTTCTCCGAGATACGCAATGTAAAAAGCCTCGATAAATTCGCGGGCGACCCTCTTTCCATGTCTCCCTTCAACCGTCACCTTGTCGAAGGCCGGCTAAGAAGAGCAGCCTCTGCAATGCAAAAAAAAAAAATCCCCCCCCCCCCCCCCCCCAGCCCGTTGCCCTCAACGAGTAAGCATGTTCCCGGAGCCTATTGTTAAGGCACCTCCCTGTCTGGCCTATGTAGAATTTTCCACATGACAGGGGTATGTTGTACACCACACTCGAGACGCATGACGCAAAAGGTTTCGCGTGCCTTTTGGTACACTTCGCCTTCACCAGATTATCGTCTCTTGCGCCCACCCTTGCACAAATCTGGCTCATTTTTGGGGGGACCGTGAATACTACTGGCCCTCGACGAGGTGACGGTTGAAGGGAGGCATAGAGAGAGGGCCACTGGCGAAATCATCGAGGCTTTTTATATTTGGTGCCACGGAGAAAAACGCGTGAGTGAGCCGTCAGTTGCCTTATTTGATGAAGAGCTGTCCTTTTTGCGCCAGACCATGACTGGCATGGGTCGTGTCTAGTGACCCTATTTTGATGACACGGGCCTCGTGGAGGGCGTATAGTTTGATTACACATTGTGTTATCTGGTACTGACGTATGTGTTCTCTTTTCCTTTTCAAATAAAACCTTTCAGTTCCGAGTACAGCTACTGTCCTGTCGTGTCTGTTCCTTTCATCGTCCTCGTTTTTTGAGGCTGCTACACCCACGATGTCAAACTCCAATAACCGCTTTCGTTTGACACTTGACAAATACTCCAAAGAAAAACGCACAAGAACACTGCGACAATTTTTTTATTGCACTACGCCAATTAGTGTTGTTTTTGTTTTCGTTAGTGGCTCTAATTAGTGGGTGGACGCAAAGTTGGCTGGATTTGTCACATGCTTTGTCTCTGCCACGATGGTATCTACTAACTGTGTGAACGTGAACACCGAGCGGCGATGTCCGGCGTGGGGCGTTCGCCTTCGCGTTCGAACACTTCATGGAAAGAAGAAAGAAATCTATGAAGTCACCCACCACTTCTAGACCGGAAAGCGCGGTGTTTTTTTAATATACAAAAAACAAAAAAGAGGCTGCGTTAATACGTTTTTAATGTCAGAACTGCCATTCAAGTAAAACATCAACTACCGTTGGGTCTCGTATCTTCGTGGCGTCAAGAACACGAAAAGGCTGACTTCATGCTGACTTCATCATCATCAGCATGGTGGGCTCTTACCGTCTATTTCTGATACGATCTCTCTGGCACCGCTCCTGCACGAGCTTCACGTTCTTTTTTTCCCTAAATTTTTAGGGCACGTTACCAAAAAAGAGGCGTGGGTTATTAAAGAATTAATTTAGTTTCCCCGGTTTGGACTTTCCGTTACACAACCCCACGCGAAACGAAATAAAAATAGCGAAACTAAACATAAAGTGAAAGTTATACGCTCGGCATAATACTATGCTCAGAGGAAATATTAGAAATCCATAAAGGCCCGAGTTCACCAATGTCGTCAATTTCTGGGGGGCTAAAATAAAATGTAAATCCGGACTTTTAATTTCTGTGAAAAAAGAAAACGAAAAGAAAAACGTTACTACGTTCAAAGATATATAACTTCGCAAAATCATGTGCTGACCTATGTTCCCGACTTCCTTTCTTTTTTATTTTTTTATTTGTTTATTTATTTTTTTATGCAGAAGGGGGTAGCTGCAAGAAAGCGAAGTCCGAATAATAAAGAAGTCGACTGCTGATTTTCGTTCTGGTTTTTCATACGCAAATACTCCCGCTTGGCTTCTCCAAGAACGCCATGTCTTCATTCCCGTGAACCACTCGAGTGATGGGGACTTGCTAATAAAAACGACAAGAGAAAAAAAAGAAAAGAAAAAGGAGCGCCTGTTTTGGAGTCAACGTTTAATTGGAAACCTAACTGGAACCCGAATCCAAGACCCGGACAACCACCGCGCACTCCTCAGAATGAGTCCTCGACTTTCGTAAGCCACGAAACCAACGTTAATGGAGTCTTTCCGTAGATGCTGCGGATAGCGGATCCTGCAGAGCGCGTACTTTATCGCCGCTCAACGTGATGGCAAGAGTCCCTTCTTGCAACACAACGCTCTTGAGAATGATCTAGAGCCCTAGACTTCGTTTCTGCTCAATTCCATACGGAGCCGACGCCATTCGAGCTAATGGGACCCATCAAGCAGCGTCAAAAGTGCAAGTCACTGAGCCTTTTCTGCTTATGATCGGTTCAGCGATGATGGAACACGTACACAAACATGATTGTGAGCTTTTGACGATGTCCGCTTGGTCCTATCAGCTCGTACCTTCGGCCGCGTCTGGACTTAAAAACGAAGTATCTGGCTCTTAAAGAGTCACGCAGTTTATATATCACGCAAGAGACACGGTCTTCTCTACAAACATGATAACAGAATACTAACTCCGGACGGGCCTCAAGCGTGTTTGAAGCCTGTTTGCTCCGCACATATGTGTGCCCCTAACATGTGTGTAGAAAGTTTTTTTGTTTTTTTTTAAGGTGAAAGCTTTATATGGCCCCATTACGCGAAAAGAAGACGGCGTTGTCCCCGAAAGATGGCCATAAAAATACGTCATGAAGCACGCGCCCCTCAAGGTCAAAGTGGAACTGCCTCAGAAATAAAACACACAGAAAAGCGCAACAACGCAGATGCTTCGTCAAGGAAGCCGTGAAGCCGGCGGGGGCGTTGCGCCTGCGCAGTAGGGGGAGCGCGATGTCACCTCCGGACTATAATGCTTTCGCATTCCTACAGGTAAGCAGTCTTAAGTGTATTTGGCTTGTTTTCTTTGTGTGGCCCATGTGACAACAGCGACCGTCGTAGAAGGAAGAGACACGCCTTAGACAGTGTGTCCGCAGGATCTTTTGAAGGATGTATTAGCGGCTATGTGAACGCGGCTTTGAGGCATCCCATGCCTCACTCCAGTCTTAAAGAGAAATCGGCATCTTCCGGAAACGCCAGGTTCTTATGAACGTGCGGGCGGCGAGGGGTCTCTTTATTTACGACCCGGCCGCGATATTGCGCGCAGGAAGCTTATTTTGGCGCCCAAAGTGCCGACATTTGTTCTCCAACAATATGTCCCGGGAACGCCGTGGGGGAGATGGGGGAAAGGGGGGCGGGGGGTGCCGTTGACAGTGCGATCAATCGAGACACTCGACGCCATGGGCTCGGGACTAAATTTATCGACGTAATAACTATTTTGAGAATAATTTGGTAGGGGGGGTCAAGTTCAGCAGCCGCCTATAAACAAAAACGAGTTGCCGTCTTTTTAGATGGGCAGCTTCGTGGTTCTGCGTTTGTTTTCGAACCAGCTCGAATGTTTCTTGATTCTTTTTTTTTTATGTGTACTAGCCGCAATTAGCAAACCTCCACAAACTTAAACCAACCCCATAAAAAAATTAAAAAAAAAAAACTTCGCATTAAACGTTTTTGCGACCAAATGACGTCCGCTATTTTTTTACGTTTTACGCGTTTTTGTATTGTTATCATTTATTGCGCAGGGACTTAGTATCCAACAAGCGTTCGCCGGCATTCGTACCCGTTTTTCTTTGAAAATTAAAAGGGTATCGTTGGCCCTGTAAAGCTGCCGTACGACTCGGTTGTTTTAACGCATCGAGCTAAGGTTTTTGTAAACAGGTGGCTAAAGATGGTGTGTTCTGTGCTTAACCGAGTAATTAGTAAACCATTAAGAGCATCAATTCGCTACCTGTGTGGCAATCTGCAGTTCAGACACGTCCGGGTGAGGCAATCGCCGAGAGATGGCGGTAGATCTCGATATAGCCGAGAAAACCCAACGAAAGAATCTTCTATAGTAACCCTGAGGCGTAGGAACCATACAAATAAAACGAACAAATCAACGGACGAACTTAATTGTTCTGTCCGTTTTTTTTTATTTTTTATTATTGTTTTTTTATTTCAGGGTTATTATGGATGTCATTCACTAGCCCGCCTGCGCTTCTTACGTTTCTTCACTAAAATAATATTGTCGGTCTTGTGTCTCTTCAATGAGTCTTATTTGTAAGAAAAACTGAAAGATGTACTACACCTAAAAACGCCGCGCCACATTTGACTCGAAAACGTCGCGTGTCGCGTACTCTCGATGACCAGTGTCTGATCCCCCGCTCTATTTGCTGCCATATGTCGGCTGTTGCACTTATCAGAAGCCTTTCGTTCGCAGACGGGCGCCGCAGGTAGCGAATTCATATTCTTATTTTTTTTACTCTTTACTCGGGTAAGTTCATTATTTGATACGTATATAAACTAAATGCAATGTCTTCGGCCAGTTTTGCAGAAAACCTTAGCTCAATACACTAACAAACCGATGAATGCGGCCCCTTGAAAATGGCCAACGATCTCTTCGAGTTATGCGGTAGTGTATCGCGAGCTACCCCTGCCTGTCGCTAATCTCGCAAAGCGGTAAACGTGAAAGAAATGGCCGATGTCGCGTTCGCACTGCATCCCGCTGTGTCGTACACGCTATACAAGTCAGGAGTCTAAAGCAGGAGGCTAATTAGTCACTTATTCGTTCCTCGGTTCATTCGATCCTCAAGGGCCTTCTTTCCAGTGCATTACACAACAACAATAAACACTATAGAGTTCACTTGCAGTCGCCCATCATGTTCAAAGGTGAAATTCCTTCGTCTCAGTTTGTGTTAAGGCCGGTTCAGACACTTGCGTTTGAGTGCGTTTGACTGCGTTGCGTCAAGAACCGAAAAGGAGTCACCGGCACATGTGTGCTTCGTATAAAGTGTAGTATCCAATTCAAGGAATCATCTTGGCACGCGATATGAGCAGCAGGGATGTCCTGGTTTCTTGCAGCCGCAACGCAGTGAAACGCAGTTAAACGCAACTGTCTGAACCAGGCTTTACTTTATACGCGAGCAAATCCAAGGCGAACAGTGTACGAGCACTTTGCCCGGAACGATGCTCGCGCCAGACGAGCGCAAGTGTCTGAAAGGGACGCTGAAAGGCCTAAGCATATCGCTCTTGCCTAGGTCCTGCCACGCTCGCAGTCAACTGAAGTCCAAAAACAAAAACAAAAAAAACACCAACGCGTTTAATCACAGCCACACACGCTCGTACGTCATACAAAAACAAATACATGGCGTCCACCGCAGACATGATAACATAATTATCTCTGGACCGTCGTGCAAGAAGGAGACACGGTTTACACAGTATCTGCAGACTGTCTTTTTGTACGATGTATTTGCAGCGAATTACCGCAGCTTTAGGCCACCGCTGGAAATTCGGTATGATATCAGTCTACCCGAGTTTGTTTTCTCCTTCTCAGCGCGCTCATGAAGAAATAACACGTTGAATTTTCTAGACACAGGGACCCACGCACGGGTAAAGTCCCTTGATACTCCTCTTACAAGTAACGACAACCAATACAAATGACAAAGCACATTCCGCTGGCGGCATTCAATTCAAACCTCTGCTGTGCGCCGCCATTCGCTTCCTAAAACCTGCACCATCACGCAGTCGGCGCTTCAAAGAATGTCGCGACTTGTAGGATGCTCTTATCTAGGGACTTCACGCACAAGCATACACGAGCGCCATCATCGCAACATGTAAGAACTGTTCCTCCCACGTACTGGGCTGCGCTGCGGCGAAGCGGCAGGCTGGGAGATACCAGCTTGGAAAGATACGCGAGACGCCGCACGCTCGCCGTTATTATAAAACAAAACCAGTAGCTCCAGCTATTGTATAACTCTGCGTCCAGTAGCTTTTGTTCCGATCTTATTTCTTCGACGGGTGTGCGCTGTGGGTTGTCAGTCCTCGGCGTTCTGTCCGCAATCGCGTGTGGAGATAATCCGACGATCGTCTCTGTTCTCTGCTTCTCTGTAGGAGCTGGTGCGGCTCGGGAGAGGGATGCACACGTGAGCGAACAGGCTTCACGCAATGTTAAGAGCGACACGCTTCTGCAGGGAAGCAGTGCGGCGCCGAGTGCACTAACGTATATCTGAGACGTAGCAGCTCTGCTCCGCAAGTTCCGCTTTCCCGCAGCGTTGATAAGCTCTGCGGGAAAGCGCACTCGCACAAATTGGGGTTTCCTTCCGGGGCAGCCTTGATATGCGGAAACGCCCGCTCAAAGGGGCTAAGAATTTCGAAATACAGTTTACAAATGTGCGCCTTAAATCGCTCCAAACGTTCCAAGTACTCAATCGTGACTCTCATAAGGATCCGGAACACGTAGACAAGGCGAGAGTAATTAGTTTATTTGTTTGTCATTGGTTGGCATCCGTTGTCTGTAATTATCGGCCTGTTTCTTTACTGCGAGGCTTTTCTAAGGTGTTTGAAAAAGGTATTCATAAGCGTATAACTCATTACTTTCATCAAAAATTAATGGTTTCGTAGCACGGGTTTATTGCGGGACGGTCAGTTGAAACCAACTTGTGCTTCTCTTTAAACTTTGCTGCGCCAATTGTTACGAAAAGGGGACAGGTGTATGCTATTTATTTTGATATGCCTAAAACATTCGATAAAGTTGATCATAATCTATTGCTCCACGAATTATTATTATACGGCTGATGTTTTGAGCCATTCTTCCCTGGTTTCCAAGCTATTTGTCGTGTAGTACGAATCGTGTTCGAATTTCTAGTGTCCATTCTAAAATATTTTGCTCAACTTCGGGTATCCCCCAGGGGTCTATTCTTGGACCTCTTCTTTTTTGTGATATTTGTTAACGATGTAGCCTCATGTGTCAAAAAAGCTGAGCTCTTATTGTTTGCCGATGATATTAAGCTTTTATGCGCCTTGCTACTCCCCTTGGTTGCAAAGCTCTTCAGCGCGACGTGAATAATACACTGCGATGGTTTTTGGCGCATAATTTTCTCCTAAATCCAACCAAAACTAAGGTTCGTTCTTTGAGCGGACGAGACATTGTTACGCCTTTTACTTACTCTTTGGGAGGAGCTTCAATGGAACGCGTGACTGCAATAAAAGCTCTCGGTGCGTGCCTTGATAGCGCGTTATCATTCAATGCTCGTGTTTCTTTTATTGAATGTCGTGCGATGAAAACTCTCAGTACTATATTTCGTATAACTCAGAAGTTCAGACACCCTGCTTGTACGATTCGTTTATTTTGCGCTTTAGTTTGTTCACGGCTTCAATTGGCATCACTGGTTTGGAAATCTCTAACATGTACACAGACTCTAGGCACTGAATCGACGCAAAAAAGAATCATACTCATTGTATATGACAGACACTTTCAGCGTCGCTTTTATTATCATTATGAATTTCTTCTTAATAATGTTTTACTTAGGTCTTTGTAAAACAAAAAATTTTAACGTGATTTTTTTTTTTTTTTTGCACAGGGCAATAAATGGTTGGCGTCTCGCCGCAGCGGGGCACCAGCCACGTGGCTCTCCTCTCATCCGTTGTCTGCCGCTCCACCTTTTCCCTTTCGGCGGCCGTTTCTCGTGGCGATCTGCCAGAGATGTAGGCAAAGGACTTTCAGCGTCCTTTACCTACATCTGAATTCTGTTTATTTTCATGTTCCTTGTCGCTTTACCAGAAATGTTACTGTATTTTGCGTTCAATCCGTGTCTGAACTCTCACCACTGTCCCGTATGCAAATTTCATTTAATAGAATCGCATCCTCTAGCTTGGCCTTTTTCACGAGTCCCTCGGTCTTTCGCCGGGACTAGTCTAGTTGAAAGTTGAAACTGTAGTACATTTTGTGTGAAGTGTGCCCACTATTTCTAGTCACGTTATTTTTGTACATTTGATGCTGTGCGTGTGTACTGTTTCTCCTTTTTAAATTCTCGTGTTCGTTAATGTGAAGACCCGCGTGGTTGTTTTTGAGCATATAAAATAAACAATCTTACATTAATATTATGATTATTATTGTTTTGTTTGTTGTTGTTTTTTATAAAGGGGAAAATTATTTTTGACAGATTGCTAACGGGAATTATAGACACCAACGTGCAGCTCTGACGTCATGCTGATCCGGTGGCGCTGCTGTCGGTATACGGCGCACGCGCTGTCGCTGCACTTCACGGGAACCTGGCTCTTGCGCATGCTCGCGACCTACGGCTGGCCTCCGCAAACAAAGGCTTGTTTGTAAACAAATTTTTTGGCGTATAAGGGAATTGAACATATATACTCCTGGGTGTTTTCCAATTAAGAAAAACTTCTAATATTGTACTGATTGCCAATATGTAAAGATTCACTTAAACATTGTAGCGTTCAAGAAACACTTTGTTTTGACCAGTTAAGAATCACGCAATGTCTCTTTGTTATCTTCTTTGACTTTTGGAGATTGCATTTATTCTTGGAGTGCTGTTCTTGGTTTTGATTGTTACCAAAATATTTTTGTTAACCTGCTAATTCTGTGCCAGCAAGAACATAAATATCTCTTTCCCTAAACTTCGCTACGTAGATAAAATGTCAAACGATGATAGATCGCGACGGTTGAACTGTCCACAAAAGTCAAGCTGAGCAGCCATAAGAGACTGTATTAATAGGTCAATGATAGCAATATGCGGTCCTACTCGAGCCAACGCGCCTTGGAAAGCTAAACTTCAAGATGGACCCTATAGCCTTGTACAATGTGGACAGCGTTACTCGCCAATCTACCGGATGATTCAAGGAGACGGGAGGCTCTTTAAATCGACCGGAAAATTCGGTTTCCTAACCTATCGCGCTACGACTTTGTGCAGCGTTGCCCACAGATGGTGCTTTTTTTTTTTTTTTGCAAAATTTGCAAAGAGCGAATTTACCTGAGGAAAAAGTAAAGAAAGAAAAAGGTTTAGCTCCTATGGAAACGCAGCGACGCCACCGGTCTGCAAACAACACGGCGCCGTTTCGCACGGGACACAAGAGATGGCACAACGAACGCCGCCAACGAACGAGCATACGGCGCCGAGAGCCAGCGTCTTTAGCAGACAATCTTTTCGACTCAAAAGCGGCGCGAGTTCCGCGGGCGGCGACAGTCGCAGAAACAAAAACAGGCACGGTAACAGCAAGGAACTGCAGTTCCTTGTCTGCAAAAGGGCCGGCTCTCGGCGTCGTCTGTTCGTTCGTTGGCGGCAGTTGGCGTCGCGACCGCTTGCGCCATCTCTTGTCTCCCGTGCGAAACGGCGCCGTGTTGTTTGCAGACCGGTGGCGTCGCTGCGTTTCCATAGGAGCTAAGCCGTTTTCTTTCTTTACTTTTTTCTCAGGTAAGTTCGCTCTTTGCAAATTTTGCAAAACAAAAACAAAAAAAAGATTCACCATCCGTGGGCAACCGACTTTGTGCATGCACAAAGTCGTAGCGCGGTAGGTTAAGAAACCGAATTTTCCGATCGATTTAAAGAGCCTGCCGTCTCCTTGAATCACCCGGAATAATTGACAGCGGCGGATGTTGCATCGTTGAAACATATGCTTTGGGAAATTTGCTTTAGTCTATAGCTTTGCCTTTAGGAGAATAGTTCTATGAAGTATGCTTTAAGCCGGGGTCACACTGCTTATACATCATACAAGAGACAGTCTGCATACAGATTCGAATTCGAGTCACAGCGAGATCCGTGCTTCGGATGCCCGAAGGCAATGCGTTCAAATGAAACATGGCGCGCGGCCTTCGAATTACCGTGTTTGCAGTCTGATCCCGGCTTTAGGAAATTTGCGCCTTTGCCGAATGCTTTCACCAGATGTGCTTTCGGCAAGAAAATAACGCTGAGACGTGCCTTTTGGTTGAAATGCTCTTATAAAACGTGATTTTGGTTGATTGCTTTTTTGTATAGCGCGTGGGAGAAGCTGTCAGAACCCCGAAGTAACGGCAGCGGCGACTGTAAATTCAGAGCTGCTGAGGTGCGGGTGGCGGTGAGAAGAGAGAGAGAGAGGAAGCGATAGCGCGTCTTGCTATAGATGACGTTGTTGTGCGTGGAGCGATGCCGTTGGGGAGAGAGCGATACCGATGCGGCTATGGGAGAGAGCACGCCCCGCGATTACTCGAGTAATCGCGGGGCGTGCTTAACGCCGTCAGATCTCGCCGGACATGGTCACCAAAGGCACGTTCACACCGGCAATGTAAAGCACTCGCGCGACACGATTAGATCGCATAGCAATTAAATCAGCTGGTCACACTGGCGTGCGTAATGTGCGAGTCGCTTCTCGAAAACTCTCGCTCTGAACGCCGCTGATTGGCTCAGCTGCTCCGCGACGAGATCGCATCGCCAAGTCGGCTCAGCTAGCGACTGCTCGAAAAGCGTCGCTTTTTTTTTTTCGCGATGATCGCCTTTGCGATAAACGCTATCGCGCGACTGTCGCACATCGCCGGTGTGAACGCGCCTCAAAGGGAAACTAACAACCCCCAAAAGGATATTTTTTATTGATTTATTTTTTTGCCTGGCGGTCCATTATGATGTCAGAAGACTACCCAATCAATATTTTGCTAAAGCGTCAAGTATATTCTTAATAAAGCAAAAAAACGCAACTCCTCGAAACTGAAACCGAAACTGGACTGTCGAGAAAGGAGAAATATAGAGGAGGCGAAAGTTACCGAAAGTCAAATGCCTGTGCAACTTTTTTTTTTTCTTAATCAACGTATTAGCAACTTCTTACAAGCCACGAAAAATCGGTATCATCTTTTTTTGTTTATTTTTGGCGTTCAGTGTGTGCCTTCAATGACGCACGACTTTGATCGTCTCTGACGGTTGTGTCTGAACCACAGAAAACGGCCCGTGACCACAGAGTAGACAGTGAGCGCGACTCAAACCGACCAGTTCTCGATCAGCGGTTTTTCAGGGGGCAAGAAAACGAATTTCGAACCGCAAATTGTGTTCTGGGTTGTTGGGCTTCCGTATGTCATGTATAAACAAAAACCGTGGCCAGCATAAACAGACTAGAAGTGTCTTTAAAAATTGCAGCTGTAAAAACAAAACAAAACAAATTTTTTTTGTGGCACTTAGTACAGCGGAACGCAGCGGAATAAGTAAGCGTCAGAACGCAGCGTTGCAGGCCCCAAGTTATGCAGCCATCCCACAACCGCGAGAACATAAAAGACATGGAAATTTCCAGCGACCTCCGCACGAGAAACCTGACTGATAGTCCTTTCATATCTATAGACCTTTTCCACAAGGGCGCCGCCATTTTGAATTGTCGTCACTTCCAGTATGGGCGACGAAAAAAAAGTAAAACGTTTCAACCTGTAACTAGTAAAAAAATAGAGGCGAGCCAAAACGAGAATGTGTGACGGTTAGGCTTATATCCTAAATGTCTTCTATTGGCGTGGCAACGGCAAAGTTACGTTTTCGCCCATACTGGAAGTGACGTCAATTCAAGATGGCGGCACCCTTGTGGAAAAGGTCTATACGTGACGCACATGACGCACAAGTAGAGTGAGAAGCGAATCTAATAAACATATTTCCTCCCTTTTTCTCTCCGTCTGTCTGTCTGTATATGGAAAAGAGAACGTTTGCTCGACTCGTGTATTAGTATGAACGCGAAAAAAGAAAACATATCGTGTAGCTTATTTTTGTTTTGTTTTTTACTGTTTGTGTTTTGACGCTGTATTTTATTTCAACGAAGATCTTATGCGCGTGGCAAACTGGGTTATTCAAAGTGCATTTCCGATACGCGATCGTATACTTAACGAGCTTAGGACTGCGCAAAACATTCCTACTATCGGGAGGGGGAAAGCGATGTGTTGTGGAATGTCGAGACCTCAAAGCCACGTTTTAGTTATTTATGTACATATTTTGTTTATTTCCTTATTGAAATATTCTTAAGCAGGAACTGTAAGTTGTATTCGAGAGTAAATATATATATATATTTTTTTTTCTGTGTGTGTGTGAGCATTTCTGTTATTTTAATGCCCTCAAGTTTTCCCTTTACGCTTCAATAATTTACAGTTTTCTTATTTTATAAAATGTTCAATTCTTTCTTTTGCTTAGATATTTTTCGGACGCCATTTCATTTGCAGGCAAAATGCCAAACCATGTTTCGATATTTTATGAAATTTCATCGGTGTTGGGCGCTTTACGAGGCTATGCTCGCTTCGAAATTTTTTTTTATATATATAGTCTTTTATAAAGGGAGAAATTTAAAAAAGAACCTTGTAAGTTATGTTCCTTTAGAAAGGAGAAAACTTTCGTTCTTCAAAGCAGGGAGAAAGGTTCCTAGCTCGTAATCATCTCATTAGGGAGTTTTATAATAACGTACGTAATTTTAGCGCACGCTAGCCCTAAATTTAGCGCTTGCGTTAGCGCACGCTACGCAAGAGAGTTTTAAAATAGCGTTTCTCCGCCGCGACGCAAAAGCCCAAGCATCTCGCGCTTGCAAAGCCACCAAGATATTCACAATTTCTAGTTCACACACGAAATGCTGGAACTCGAGAAAAAACAAGTTTTCTTGATCCAGAGTAACATTTTAGATTTGTTTAAACACGAGAATGCGACGCGAGCGATCGACCGGTCGTGCCCGCCTGCGTTTCCTGGGCAAGAGAGGTCTCGTGTACTGACCTTCGCACACCGTACCTTTACCGAGAAATTTTCGCGCGTCGCAAGCACCAAGTCACCGGTGATTGTTGCCAACCTTACTGGGTTTTCCAAACCGAGTGCAATGTCGTCCCGTATTGAAATTCGCAGTGGCGAGGATGCCGCCGAAATCGCGTTCACGACGACGCCTAAGTGGCCGCATGCAGCCATGGTCCTGGGAGCTGCCATTTTTGTAAACTCTTCTCGTCTTGGCTTTAGCCAACTTCCCATTACAAATCCATCTCGAAGGAGCGCAAAGACTCTTTGCGTACGCAGGCAATTTCCCGAAAATAGCGCACGCTAAAATAGCGCGCGCAAAGTGCAAAACGTAGCGTTCGGTGCATGTGCAGTGGGGACGACGCTATTCTTTGCGTACGCAAAGCTTTAGCGTGCGATATTTTAAAACTCCCTATTATGGCAGCACCGAACCGACGCCGCGGTCTATTTTCTGTCCTTATGCAGAACGCGGCCGGGATTCAACCGAACATACACTCGGCATAGCTTTAGGACAGGAAAATACCTAGTGCTACTGGCGGCCTCTCAGAGCCTGCAAGCAGCTATCGCAAGAAAAACAGTCAGCTGCTTCGCACCTATCTGAGCAAGTCACTGCTTTGTGGGCAATTGGAGAAGCAAATAAAAACACACCGTGAGCTTTTCCCGCAGTATATTGATTGCCGAAGCCAGCTTCCCGTGCAGGTAAGAAAACTTGCGTCTCGAACGCAGTTGCTTAGTCCTATCGCTGTCAATAAAGTTTCGCTATGAACACTGCGATGTTAAACGGATACTACCGAAGCCCGGTCACTTCGCGAGTTTCGCGTCTCACCTTTTCTATTGCTCGAACCATATATCCTTCGTCAACCCCGCACGTGACTAAGGAGTGGTGAATCACGCACAACACCGACTCTCAACAGAAATAATTCAACGCAACTTACTAGGCTCATTGCATGGCAACGAGAAAATATTTTAAAGCGTGAAATAAGGTTAAATAGCTTGCCACCAGATGTCAAGCAGTGTAGTTGCAAGTAGCTAGGCTGTAGGTGGCGTGAGGCACCGCCCTATTTATACGCCGCAAAAATACTTTCGCTTGATCGCGCCGTCATTGCGCTTCCAGCATATTTATCATATGCACGTGTTCATGCATTACACGTACCACACCCGGTGTTAAGAAGTACTTGAAGCGCGTTGTACTTAAAGTACTACTTCAGGCAGGTTTAGAAAACTTGTACTTTGCTTGAAGTATTTTCTCTGAGTATGTACTAGTATTTCACTTTTAGTTTTTCTTTTTTCTTTTTTAGTTTTTCTCTCTTTTTTTTTTTTTTTTTTTTGTACTTTCCCAGGAAAGTACAACCCCTGACTTCGAAATACATTCCACAAATTTGAAAATCCCAAAAATGACGTATTGTCTTTCGAGACGTCATCTGGTCATTTCTCCGAGTGAGGGGCGACTATAAGATCGATATAAAAAAAAAGTGCCTTAAAAGTTGATTCTGCTAAATAGTTCGTCAGCGAGAGTAAAACAACTACTCTGTGGCCCCTTGACGTTATCCAATATTCGCCTCCCTTTCCGAAAATAACTGATGCACCACCGATTACCCCTAGGGCAGGGCATACCAGTTTTAAGAAAAAAATCATGTCACGTGGAATGAAAAGGTACCATGAAGTATTGTGCTAACAAGTACTTGTACAGCTGCACTTTACTATGAAAGCACATTGTATTTATTGCATTTTACTTTAAGTACATTGCACTACTTTACTTGACGTACGTAACCTCTCATTTACTTTGTACTTTACTTGAAGTACTCTTTAGATGCACTTTACACAACACTAACCACAACACACGATAGCATCAGCAGATATAACGAGCACATATAGATGCAGATAACATACAAACATCAACATGAACATTCACTTTGTTTTCCTTATTAGGTACAAGTGCAGCGTAGCATGCGTTGCCAAAATAAACATATATCGCCAAGGCGCTCATGGGTCCACATAAATCCTTTCATATTTTTATTGCATTTTATTGATTCAATTTGGTGGTTGTGTCTAAACCATAGAGAACGGCACGTGACCACAAAGAAGAGAGTCAACGCGACTTAAGCCGGCCAGTTCTCGATCGTCGGTTTTCGGTAGGAAACAAAAACGAATTTCCAACCGCAAATTGTGTTCTGGGTAGTTGTTCTCTCATATGTCAGGTACCAATAAAAACCTTGGCGAGCATAAATACCCTCTCAGTGTACGTTTAACGGGTACCAATAAAGTCACTTAGCACTGAACAATTTACGAGTAGAAATACGAGGCGTTATTTCGGGGTAGACGAACTTTGCGCAAAAAAAGTCAAACATCGAAGCCACAGATCTGAACTTCGGTGACCTTCGCTTTCTAGGACTTTGAGGCAAAGAGGCGGAAAAAACCGAGAAACCGAACCCATTCGGCGATGCCGGTCATCAAAGCTCGCATTTTTGCTTTTTCCGAGAAGTCATCATTTTGCAACGCGAGGGGGCGCTTAAGGCTTAGCAAAGGCGTGTGGGCCAAAAAAGGAAACGACCGGCAGAATAAACAGCGACACGTGGAGTGTTGCTTAAAACAAATCGCTATCCAAGAAGACAGTAAAGCGTAGGCGCTTGAGGCGACAGTCGGCGGTGACACTGATCCTAGTGGGTTGTATGTTTAAAGCAAAAACAAAAGGATCGATGGTCACTCTTCTTATGGTCGCTCCCCCGTGATCAAATGTTTGTCCGAAATTATTTGTTTTACATTTTTATTGCTTCGTACGAAGCTTTTTGTTTTTATTCAAAATGTAATATTTGGTAGTTTCTTTTTTTGTTTTTCGGATACAGAGAGAGAGAGAGAGATCAGGGCGGGGGCAACTGACACTTACAGCAGTATTCGTCCTTTTTGTTTTTTTGTTTGTGCTTTTTCTTCTTTTTTGGGGAGAAAGGGGGTAAAAAAAAAAGATGAACAGCAAGAGCAAGCCACTGCGACGTAGCATGCGGTTAAGTGGTGTTTTGAGACTCAAAAGCAAATACTTAAAGGTTAAATTTCGTATGCAGCTTTCGTGACACTTGGCTGTGACACTAATCCGAAGGAAAGTGCAAGCAGAGACTCGAAAAGAAAGAAAGAAAAGCCTAAACTTGTCTCGACCATTCTCATAACTCCTGGAAGCGCAGGTTGTACCGTACTGCGAATTATGAATGCGTTGCCCTCACGACACACCGGTGTCCTCTCCTGGTTATAGGAATGATCGCGGCATGTTTACATTTATTCGGACGTGAAGTGCATGAGGAGAATGCTCACGCAGCGGGTGGTGCTGTCAGCTATGTCAGCTGGAAGCTTTACCGCGAGAAGAAGGTTAGTATATGGCACCCGACACGTCGTCCAATGATTGATGAGCGATGTCGTGACGTCACACGCCAGCTGCGCTATTTGTTGGCGTGTTATGATCGGGCCCGACGGCGTTCTGAGGCAATATACCACCTACAGGGCTGCAAAAACTTAGTCAGCCTCAGCGTCGCTGCCAGCGCATCTCGCAAAGCATCACAATCAGCGCGACGCTGGTTGTGATGGCTGGTATCGCGCTAGGCCACGCGGAACAACGCTCCGATTGAAATGGAAAATCGGCAGTATATGGCATGGAGAATGACGTGAGCATGCGATACATGTTCCAAACCACTAATTGCGTTGTTTTTTTGTTGTTGTTGTTTTCTACAGCGACACTGTATACTTTTACCCGCCATGGTTTCTTTCGCGTCGTTGTCAACAAAAAAAAACTACAAGGCCATATAGGATAGAGCGCAGTATTCGTTTCAATAAAGAGAAAAAAATCACAAAACAAGCATCAAAACCGCATGATGGATGCTAAGGCGCCTCCGAACAATGCGAAGCATGAGCATGCGTTTCCCGGTACAGATGACCAGCGGCGTAAATCCCAGGGGGGGGGGGGGGGGGGGGGGGGGGGGGTCAGGGGAGTCCGGTTTCCGACTGTGTTTGAGGAGTGGGGGACACAACGTGCAAGTGCCCCCCCCCTGTCAGTATTGAAGGGTCGGAGAAGCACAGCAAAGCCGCGGGAAAAGCAAGGAGAGACTCGAGCCCATCCTCCTCGTCGGAGAATGGCTTAGCACATTTATAACAAGAATTGCAGATAAGATAAAGGCACGTTGGGGAACATTTAATATAATTTAGAATGAGGACCAAAAAGGGAACGACACACAGTCAAGGACACTTCGATACCTTTATGTGTCGTTTCCTTCTTCATTACTGGGGCTAAAAAAAAAAAAATCGTTTCTTGTAGTTTACGAAAATATACTATAACGTTCAAAAAATAAGCCCTGTGTTTACATATCCATGTTTAACTGCCACGCATTCTAAAACAAGATCAACTGCAACATTTTTACAACCTATTTATAGTTTTTTAAACAAAACTTTCATTGCAGTTCTAGTAACCTGTGTAAAAAAATCTCGCTGGTAAAGAATATGACGACTCTCGATTACAGTGACGCTTGCCCGGATGCGAAACTCTCGCAAACCGTGACGCAGGTACGAAAGTTTCGGAACCAGCGGCTTGCCGCAAACGAAGGAACCACTAGCCCTTTTTTTTACTTATCACATTTCGCGATACGGATATACAGAAACCACTTCGAATAAAATACGGTGCAGTTCAACGACCGACGAACCTACTTAACGCGTACTGTCTCCATTATATTTTAGTTTCACTTATAAGGAGTCTTTCTTTTCGTAATTAAGAAAATATGAAAAGCGAGAAAGGCAGACAGCTTCAAAATAAGTGTACGAGCACGAAAACCGCAGCTTGGAAAAGCTAAGAAATTCGCCCTTAATAACTTAAAAGTCCTAACTTTTAAAAATACAACTTAGCTCTCGATATAAAATGCGTGGTTCATTTCTTCTGTTCCAGCGTTCAATAAAAATCAGTTTTAGCGTGCTGTCCGCTATCTCTGTCTGGGGCTTGCATTCTCCTGATCAAATTTAGTCTTACCCGGAAACATACATTGGTATTTTAAAAAGCCGCTTACATGTAAGATAGCGAAAAGTGGCGTCATTCATCGTTGTAGATATGCTTGAGGCACGTGCCTCGCGCCAATTCCGGGAAGAACATGGCGTCTGAACTCTAGCTGAGTGCTGCGCTGTGCCGCAATGATCTTCCTGAGGGCTGCACGTTGCATGTGCCTCGTGCATCGAGGAGAATTCTGCGAACCTCCGACGAGAACGGACGTCTTCTCCGGGCTCCTTAAACCCCGGAGAACTGAACGGGATCCTGGTGTAAACATCGCTTCCCTCCGTCGACCTGCCGCTGCACGTCCGCCGAGAGATCGGCTCGCTCGAGTCCCGTTCTGCGAACGGCGTGTCTGTTTTTGCTTCGAGACTTTATCGCCAATGTCCCGCCGCTAGGGCCAGGCTTAGCCGCTATTCCTAGAATCGACTCCGAAGTGATGGAGGTCGCCGTCGAAGGCGACGAGATCCCCGCCGAGGACTTCCACAGCGAGGGATGGACTGAAATCCTGCGCAAGAAACGAGCCCTATCCCTCAAGAGTACCGTAAACACCGGAAGCCCCAACACGGCGCCGGAGATCATCCCACCGATTCCCCGAAAAAGCCGGCCGCTGCGTCGAGCCCCACCGATGGAGCGCTTATCGGAGACCAACATCAAGATCGTGCTTCGACCGAGAGGGGGCCCCGACCTAAAGTCAGTGCCGCAGGCAGCCATCGCCAATATTATCTCTCAATCCGCACCAGTCCCCCTGAGTACTGTTGGGACCGAGGAGTTTCCGAGGCAGCCTCAGGCAGGGCCAGGCGAAGACGGGGCTCGCAAACTGACTCCAGGCAGGAACATCAGCAGGAGACCGGAGGGTCTCTCACAATTAACTCTGTTTAATTACAAATATACAGAAGTTTCTACATCGTCGGAGAGCACCGAATGGACAGCGAATAGGTCCTTACATAATAACATCGGTGTTCTGGAGCTGCCGTGCCATTGGTTGGTTCGTGCCGCGTTCCAAAGTTGGCCTCGACGTCAGCCCCCTCCTCTCGGCCCCGATGTTCGGTCGTTGTTCTTCTCCGAATTGAGGGCGGCTAGAAGGGTCTCGCGTACGGTAGACTCAACAGACTGTCCATCTGTTCAGGGTCGGATCCTGTCTGGCGTTCTCGTAGAGTGCAGACGCCTCCGTGGAATGCAGACGCCGTAGACAGAACAAACCGACGGCAACGTTCTCGGGGAAGGCATACGCAAGGCAGGCGCCGTAGACAAAGCACACCGACGGGAACGTCGGTTCTGATGTCCTTGAGCCGAGGCCCAAGAGAAACGCTTCTCCGGTTTCGGTCGAACGTGCGAAAAGGGTTCGGATCGCACGCCAACCGTCTCGACGTTCGCTTGGTCGTCGTCCGCACCGGAGTGCAAGGTCGATCGCAACAGTACCCAAGACCAAGTTCGTATTAACCAAAATTCTAACTACATCATGATCAGTACCCCCGACTACATGCGAGCCCGCAAATTCGCATGCATCAAATTCCTTGTGCTCAACAAAGTGCAATATAAAATCTCCACGCATGTCTCGGCCCCTGCCAACACGGTGATGGGAATCATTTTTAAAATTCCCGAAGATGATACCACCGAAGAAATAACCCGCAACATGGGGAACTTCAATTCGGACCTGCCCATCATATTGGTCAAGCGACTCGGCAGCACGGACGCCGCTCAAATACTATTTGACGGACACAATGTACCTTTCTGGATCCGGTACGGCTGCACCACGTACCGCTGCCCGCCGTTCCGGCACAAGACCGAAGCCTGCACGCAATGCTGGCAGCGGGGTCACCGACCGGACGTGTGCCCGAACCCGACCACCAGATGTCCCAGATGAACCCCATGGAGGGGCACCGGTGCGAGCCAAAGTGCGTCCTGTGCGAAGGAGCCCACCTCACAGGGTCCTCAGCATGCCCGCTGCGCCGGGCCCCAACGCCCGCCGCCCGACAAGGAGAAAGAGAAGGAGAAGGAAAACACACCGCTAAACCCTCAAAACCAACAGGAATGGCCCGCCCTGCAGGAACGCGGCCGTTCCAGGTCCAAGATAATGAAAAAAAGCCCAAATGAGGTCCCAATCGAGGCAGAAGAGATCGCCATCGACCAATCGACAACGAACCCCATCCAAGCCCACACTCAAAGCGAACCACAAGGGGTGGGACGCCCTCTCACGACATCACAGAAGACGGCCGGTATCGACAAATCGGTAAGCTTCGATTGCGGGGCCTCCCACACCTCCACCTCGGTCCAAACCCCCCAACCGTCCCCAAAGAAGTAGCAGATGAACTAGCCAACATCAGAGCCGAAATGGCCACCCTTAGGCAAGAAAATAATGCCTTAAGACAGGAACTCCGTAGGATCCGCAGTCAAAACGCGGCAATCTCACAACTAAATATCCCCGATAAAGATGCCACCTCGCTCGCCCCCGAAAAACGAGCAATTTCGGTAACCACCGGACAAATCCCCAACCCCGCAGGAGAATCCCTTGAGCAACAAGAACTAGACCGTAAAATAATTTCAATCGAAAGAGGAAACGCCGCACTCCACGAAAACATGACCACCATGCAAAACAGCATGGAGACCTTCCCATCAGAAATGCACTCCTACAGATCGGAACTACGCACCTTTATGCAAGAAATAATGAACAGGCTCGGTATCGCTACCATTCACATACCCCAACCCGAAACACATAATGCCCCACAAGAACAACAATAAGAGCAACCCCATTAAGGTCTGGCAGTGGAATTGCCGGGGATATAAACGTAACAAAAAACATAATTTACAGATGTATCTCCAAAGCCTAGATGCCCCCCCCCCCCCCCCCCCCCCCGGAAATTATAGCGCTACAGGAGACAAACGCAACTGTCAAATTGCCCGGCTATAAAGCCTTTCAAAGTGCGACCGACCTCAAAACGGCGGTTCTCGTACACAGAAAAATACCGGCCTATAGGAGCCAATTCGACAGCGTTAGCATCCCCCACGATCTAATTACTGTCCTCCCCCGCAAAAAAAGGAGCGAACAGATTATATATTCTAAACATCTACAGCACTCCTAAATCCAGGGTACATCGATATTATCGCTCACGAAAAGAAAGGTGGGCCCCCATGCGCTGCTCATAGTAGGAGATTTTAACGCTCCTCACACGGCCTGGGGACACCCAACCTGCGAGCCAAAGGGCAGAGACCTCTGGGAACAAATCCAGACACACCATTTCACACTAGAAACAGGCATCAATACTCCTACGCGCTTCGGCAACAGCGCCCAACGCAACAGCACCCCGGATCTCACTCTATCCCTACACACCAATAGGGTGAGATGGAGGGTCACCGATCAAACACTTGGAAACGTCCACCTAATAATCCAGACAGGGATGGTACCCAAACACAAACTCACTCAAACAAATAAAAAACCCTGACCGACTGGGATAAGCTCAGAGCGCTCCGGGAATCCAACATTAAACACGCGGACGAGCGCGAAAGCCCGGAATGCATTACGGACATCAACAGGTGGACACAAGGACTCCTCGCAGACATAAAAACAGTTACGAAAGACCTAGACCCCCCCATCCCTTCCGACGCGGTAGACTCCCGTCTCAGCCACCTTTGGCAAGCATTCCAGGGGATTCTAAAACGATGGCGAAGAAACAAGAGTAACCGCAAACTGCGGCTTAAAAGGGCCCTCCAACAGTATTTGAGCGTCGACTTCTTTTTGCGGTTTTTACACGCTAGTGGTCCCGGAAACCCAGTGCACAACGAAAGAGTTCGAAAATATTAGCGCATCATATTTTAATTTGACAACTCGGAAACACCTCCTCCGACGGTGGCGCCGCGAGGTGCCGAATGCGCGCGCATAACGGCGCTCCCTTTCACTATACGTCACGGATGCGTCAAATTCTTTGGGTTTCGTGATTGGCGAGAGCCGTCCCAGGAATTTTGAAGCGAAATAAAGTATACGAAATAAAGTATATCACACGTTATCCGTCATTGTTTCTCTAACAAGTAATTTTTATAGAGCTAATAAAGTTGCAAAGTAAAGTTCAAAAAGGGCGAAAACGACGCCTTGTCGCTCATGCGCGCCTCCCAGCGGCGTCCGCGACGTACCATCGCGAGCAGACGACAAGTGATCCGTGCACGCAACGCGCATCGTATTTTCACTTGTGCGTCCCCGGTCCCGGTCAACTAAAAGCAGTAAGAGGAGCCAGGGGAATCCTTATTTTCTTTTAGTGCTGTGACAGACTTTTCACTGTTCGAGTGAAGTGCGTCGACGGGACCGGTGCCCAACGGGACCGCTCACCAGTTTCTCCCTCCTACTCGCCGAGGTGGCTCCGGTGGCGGAGTTGCGGGAGACGAGTGTTTCGCGGCTGTCGAAGCGGACTGAGGCAGAGACGCGGCGCTAGCGTCGAGTGTCCTCGTACGGCGCGACGCCCAGATCCGCACTAAAAATCAGATAAGCCCGGTAAATTCATCGATGATGGCAACCCGATCGCAAAGCTACGATGGTTGCAGCTAGGCCTAATGGCCGACGAGCCGACCGGGCCGACGGGCTATCAACCAAACTCGCGTCCAATTGGCCAACCGCTTTGCTCCAATCGCTAAACTGTTTCATTTTACGTCATGAAGCGCTATGTTTTGCTTATTTAAAGTTGTTTTCTGCAATATTTAATTTGCTAATAACTCACAAAATATTGCGAATTTGTGTAATATTTTTTTTCCTCGGTGTTCCTGCTTTCATGGAGCTCCGTTTCAGCGCGAACTTCAAACCGGTCAAAAAATTGTTGGTGGGCCCCTTTAAGCTGGCCCGACTGGAGACGGAGATTTGCGCGCACGCGACCACGCTCGCGCGCGACCAGTGGAGCCAGATTTGCGACCAGATGCAGGGAAACCTCGAAATGAAGAAGACGTGGCAGCTACTAAGACACCTGCTCGACCCAGATGAGGACAAGACACAACAGAAACACCGCATGACCAAAATCCTCCAAACATACTCAGGTTCGAACGACGAACTCATAGCACAAATACGAGACACGTACCTTCCGATAGGACCCAAGATCTCACTACCTTCATACACGGGACAAACCAGCAGCGAAATGGACAGAGACATAACCGAGGCCGAGGTGTGACTGGCCATCCGCAAACTCAGGTCCACCTCGGCCCCGGGTCCCGACCAGATCTCAAACCGGGCGCTACGAAACCTCGACGATTTCTCCATCACCGCAATCACAGATTTCTTGAACACATGCTGGAGAACGGGAGAGCTACCGGAATCGTGGAAACATTCCAAACTAATCCTCATCCCCAAGACAAACAAACCGCTCGCGATCGAACACCTCCGCCCCATCTCCCTCACGTCGTGCTTAGGGAAACTCATGGAACACGTCATCCTAGCCCGACTCACCTCATACATGAACGAGACGGAACAATTCCGCCACACTATGATCGGTTTCAGAACCGGTCTTTCAACGCAAGACATACTCCTACAACTCTCAGAACAAATCATCAAAGCCCCCAGCGGCCCAAACACGGCAGCGATCTTGACCCTCGACCTGACTAAAGCCTTTGACAACGTCCCGCACGAGGTCATAATGTCGGGTCTAAGGTCGGTCGATCCGGGCGAGAAAACCTACAGTTACATTAGGAACTTCTTATCAAACCGGACAGCCGCCATGCATCTAGACAACCTTGTCTCAGATACCTTCCCACTAGGCAGTCGAGGCGCTCCGCAAGGAGCCGTCCTCTCGCCATTACTCTTCAACCTGGCAATCATAGACATCCCCAAGAGACTTTCACAGATCCCACACCTCTACCACAGCCTCTATGCAGACGACATAACCCTCTGGGCTAACCAGGGGAGTGATGGCCAAGTAGAAGAAACACTGCAGGGAGGCATAGAGGTGGTGGTGGGGGAGGCGAGGAGGGCGGGCCTGGCCTGCTCTCCGGCTAAATCTGAGCTACTCGTCATTCCCCCGAATCAGAAAAAACAACGCCCCTCCAACATCGAACTCCACATTGACGCGAGAAAGATCCCGGAGGTCCCTGCCGTCAAAGTCCTTGGGCTGCAGATATAATACACCAGACTCAATCACAACTTTCTCCAGACCATAGAAAGGAACGAAAACCAAACCATAGGTCTGCTCAAGAGAGTCACCAACAAACACGCAGGCCTGAACGAGCAGGACAGGGTCCGCCTGCTTCAAGCCTTCGTCGTGAGAAGAATAGTCTATTCGATCTTCTACCTTAAACTAACCAAGGCAGCTAGAAACTGACAAAATCGATATCCTCATAAGACGCGCTTATAAGGCGGCGCCACGCCTTCCCCCAGGCACGTCCACTGCCAGACTCGAAGGGTTAGGCCTTCACAACAAGGCCAGCGAACTCGTCAAAGCCCACCTAATGGGACAATACGAACGCCTTGCCCGCACCCCCACAGGAAGACACATTCTCCGAAACCTAAGAATAGGCCACCACAGCCTATATCAGGACGCGACAACCATTCCCCTGGATATCCACGCGCACATTATTGCCAAACCACTCCCCCGCAACATGCACCCCACGCACCACACCGATCGGAGGGAACAACGAGCCCGCTCCTACACAAGAATTACAAAACACGACCCAAGAGTCGTATACGTAGATGCAGCGGAATATAGACACCACGAGGCATTCACCGCAGTCGCAGTTCGGAACAACTCCAACAACAACCCGCTAGATTCGATCACAGTCCGGACTCCCATCCCGGAAACGGCGGAGGAAGCGGCGATAGCGCTGGCCCTTTTACGCTGAGTGCCACCCTTTTGTTATTGTTGTTAAAAACTTTATTCAAAATTGAATGAAAGATCAGGGGAAAGGAAGGGGCAAAAAGAAAGAAGTCAAGTGGTTGTGTGCCTCTATATTCCGGGGCTCCAGTTGCGGCTTGAACCTGCAGTGCTCTGGCTACCAGCCGCTTCTGCGTGCTGGTCGCCCCGCACATTAGTCCCGCTTCCCACTCCTGGACACATCGGAACCAGTTCTGGCACCTCTTTGCACAGCCAAGCCATTTGGTAAATGTCCGCCCGGTGCGTACCATAGAAAGGGCAGTCCGCCGTGGTGTACCTCTCCGGATACCCCAGGTGAAGCTTGACTGGCGTCACGAACGTGCCCGTTTGAAGTCTTCATCACACCCATTCTTCCTCAGTCCCTTGGCCGGGCCAGAGAATTCTAGCCTGCCTAATCTTCTCGCCTTAAAGACCGACGACCAGTTCACGCTTTCCACTTTTCCCTTGCTTCCACCTCTCTCCCCTTCTATCCTGTCTACCATTGCCGGTTTCCTTCTCCCCCATGGTGAGGAGGGCCTTCTGCCTTGCAGAATCTAGAATCTGGTCGTCGGCCTTTAAGGGTTTCGCCATATCAGAGTTCGGGATCTTGGTCTACCTGAGGCAAGGCCGAGTCCCGGTAAAGCGCGCCTCGGGCCGCGGCATTTGCCGCCTCGTTCCCTCCCAAACTACACTATGTGTCCGGGTGCCCAAATCAAGTGCCCTTGCTCTACGACAGTCTTGTTGAGAATGCTTTGTGCCACCGAGCTAATCGCCCCGCGCGCAAAGTTTCTGCAAACCTTCTGCGAGTCCGAGATAATCGTTCCACGAGGATTGCATGTTACCGCTAACGCGATTGCTGCTTCCTCGACCTTCCCTGCTGTCTCCGCCCTTATCGACGCAATTTTTAAGATCTATCCCTGCGCGTTGGTCACCACTGCTGCAGCAACCCCCACGCCGGACGGGCTCCATCCACGTACAACGTTCCTTTCCTGCTGTCCCATGCCTTGGTTAGGGCCATACTCGGGTGGTAATTCAATTACAGTAATTTAATTACTGTAATTTAATTACTTGTCTGTAACTTGTAACAGAAGTTAATTACTTTGGCTACAAACATTGAGTTGTATTTAGTCTGCATGTAACTTACCATCAACGTGTATCTTTAAACGTGCTAACTCCTGAACTAGTATTCCCAGTTTTTTTAAATCGTTACTCGTAAAAAAAAGACTCTCAAATCACCTTTTTATGATAAGTAGATTACCGACTGTGACATTCGAAACCATCAAGTTTATGACTGCTATATAAACAACTAAGCCAGTTTTTTTACAGCGGAACTATTAAGGGCTAGTTTCCCCAGGATCGTGTCCACCAGCAAAGAAATGATGACACCGAACTCTGTACAGATAGCGCCATCTATCAGTGACGGCAGCAACCAGACAACTTTTTATTTGCGTGCCTTTTCTTTTAGCGGGGATGTTTTTTTGTTTTTTTAAGTAATAAGTTGTTTTTAAAATGACTACCACTACAAACTGTATGTCCTCCCTCAGAATTAGAATGGATTTACGGCCCTGCAGATGACGGTTGCATCTGCTCTGGAAAGGGGTAGACGTGATTCGAAGCCCCCGTGTGACTCCTTGTGCCAAGCAACTGGATACACCGGAGTAGTGTGTGCGAAGCGAGACGACAACCGTGCGACAAGCGTCGCAGTCTACGCAAGGGATAAAGCTTGTGTCCAGCCGTATCAACTCCAACGTGACCAAGTCGACTGCGGGGATGTGTGTTCCGGAAAAGCTAGCAATGCGATCGTAATTTTCACGGTCTACATCTCACCCAATACACCTAAATCTGACATCGACTGCTTCATGCGAACGCGCTTCTCCTCACTGTCAATAGATCAAGCCACACCGGTAATCATTGTTGTGGACTTTAATGTGGACATTTGGAAACCGCAAAACAAGTGGTTCATCCAAATCGTCATGGAAGAGTTTGCACTCATGTGCTTCACCGATGAAACTCAACGAACTATACCATTCATGGGTGAAAAATCTTAGCGTGTATCACTCTGGTAATAAAGAAGTTGTGAATGTCGTTAGAAAGTAAATAAAGAGTGTGCGCCACGCCGCATTGGGTAAATCGTTGTAGGAGTCGTAACAGCTTCGCTGGCCTACCACCTTCACAAGAGTAGAATGGCTCTACATTTTTTTTTTTTTTTTAAGTATCGTATTTATTACGGCAGCTTGCTCTCCGAGTGTTATGCGGTAAAAACAGGTAGCTTCTTAATTAGCTGTGGGCACACTGCTAATGTGTCGTACCAAAGGCAAAATATAATCGAAAATATGCGCCGACGAACGAACCGCACTTTATCGAATAAAACAAATCCTACAAGACCACAAAAAAAAAAAAAGACTGACTGTCTCATTTTTTTCTGATTTTGTCGAAATTATTTTATTTTATTGAGTATATAAGGTTTATTCATCCGCATATTTCCGGATTCTTTCCTCTCCGGTGACCACGTCCGGTGATGGAAATAACCGCGATAGATACCAAAGACAGTCTGCAGATATTGGTTAAGGCGTGTTTCTCCTTTGTATTGCGGTGTTCCTGTCCTATTGCTCCTACAAAAGGTGGCCTGCGGACACCTTCGAAGAATACACATGTATGAAGCAAACATAATTCGAACGTCATTCAGGCGTGACCGCCTATAATTCTGTCATCGCGTCTTCAGCAAATACCGCGTCTCTTGTGCGACCCCAGCAAAGCATTGTGCCCGCGGTTTCGGAGTGAATAGACTGAGCGCCATAACTGCGCTAGAGGATCCTTCCGCGAGAGGCGAGACAAAAGAACGCCCGGGCATATGGCAGAGGGCGTCGAGGCGCAATGGACATTCGGGGTTTCCGGCCCAACCCTCGCCAATGTCGATAAAGGCTCTTACGACGGCTTTCTTCTTTTCGTAAATGCCGGTAAAATGGTGCGTCCGAGCTGAATGACGTAGTGATGCCATTCCCGTTCTTTTTTTCTTTTTTTTTTTTTTCCTGGGAGTTTCGCGTTAGTGTTTGTCCTGTATTTCTTACGTGCATGATCTACGGAGGAGAATTTTTTACGAAGAAAAATCTTACCCCTAAAGAAGAAGAAAAAAATTATATAGTCTTAATTTTACAGATAATATCGGGCGACGTGGAATGTTCAGCGTGGACTGAGCTACACTGGGTGTCTATTTATTAGCTTTTCTGAGCTCGGGAGTCCGCTAAATTCGGCGGGCGGTTTCGCACCCACCAAATTTAACAACCGTGTTTTTTTTTTCACTTTCTTATAATTTTACTTGTTTCTCATTGAAGCGAGCCCTATAACACACTGTACCAAGAAACCAGGCTTGTCTGGGAGAAATGTACGCTTATCTGTATAGTTATTGCTTAACTCCTTGTTTGCGAACATAAGTGGTAAAGAGAAGCTTCCCGATGGACCTCTTAGCTCACGTCATGACTACACCTGCTTATGAGTCTGTCCCCTTGAGCGTTTGAAACCGGGGTGATGCTGCTCACACATCATACAAAATACAGTCTGCCAACACAAGTCACCGCAGTACCCGTGGTTCAAATGCCGCGTGCCAAGTTTCCTCCTTGAACTCACTGCCACGCGGCATTCGAAGCACGAATCTCGCAGTGATTCGCGTTCGAATCTGTATGTAGACCACCTTTTGTAGTACGTATATAAGAGGTGTGACACCGGCTATTGGGGACGAGAGATGGAACACTCACGCCTCTGGCGGCACGCTTCAGCTGTGGGGACAACAAACCGAATTTTCCTGTTTGTTTTTGATCAGCGATCTCGATGGTGACGATTCGAATGGCCGCTCCTCGTGCAACCAAAGCACTGGTAAGAGTGAAGCGCTCGTGTCCAGACCGTGCATGGCGAGGTTCAATTTCTTTGTTATCCTGTGTTAGTAAACACTGGGCTGTGGGGACAACAAGCTCGATAAAGCTCCCCCTATAGTTCGATCTCCTGCCCAATAAGGTCAGAGCGCATAGATACTTGCGACTACCTACGGCAGTGTGCATTAAAACCTCTTACAATCTCTTACGGCGGGAAAACACACTGGCGCCACCTTTCGGCAGTTTCAGTACATTTAGCTTTCTTTTTTTTTTTGCATAAAACATTTTTGGTTGATTTTTCCGGATTTCCGGACGCCGCAATTCGTGAATCCGTGGCCTGTCGCGTCTCATAACGCAAAGCCCGCAGTGTTGCATTATGGGACATCCCAGACCCTACACACCGATTCGGTTTCTCCGCCATATTTAGCGGGGAAGTTGAATTGGTGTACACGTCGCGTGACATCCAGTCACGTGACGTCGATGTCCCCGCTAAATTTAGAGGAAAAATTAACGTCTCATGACCTACACGCCAATGCAGTTCTAGCGGTGAAACTGACGTCACGTGACCTGATGTCACGTGATGTATAGAACGTTTTACGTTTGCAACACGATTGCCCGGCAATTCGTCGTGCAATTTTTTTTTACTTCAAAACTTTTTGACGATGTTATAAGGGACCGTTTCTCGTAGATACTTGGCACATTGAATCTCGCAAATACCGCAAAATCCTTTGCTCTAGTGAAATACAGTTCTAGAATGCACCTCATGTATGGCACCGACGTGGCAGTGGGTATATCTCTCCTCGTAGGATATCGATATCACAAGGACCCGGTCCTAAGCGAAGGCAGGTGCGTGGACAGGCCTCTAAGCGTCTCGAGCGAGCCGCCCTAATCCCTAAAGCCAACACCGAGGCGCGCATTTACATTCTTCGGGCCATTTCAGAAGCTTTTGCGGGACGCCAGCAGGCTCCATTCGAGACAGCGAGAACACCATCGAGCAACCGACGCTGAGCTTCGCATTGCTTATTCTTTGTTCGTGCCAAAAAGGAAAAAAAGCTCCTTTGGGACCTGGTGGGCCAGAAGCGCACAGTGCCGCTCTCCATTTTGTATCGGCGTTTTTGGTCTTATGTGCGTCGTAGCACCGAATACCGAATCGGGGAAGGACCGGAGAAGGCAGCTATATATCCTATAGCTAAGGTGGCGAGGCATAACGCGAAGGAGGCTGTCTCACCCAAGGGAGAAGGTTCGCTGCGAAGGTTCCTCCGAGGACAGATAGAAATCGTGCAGTCTTCAGGAAGGGTAAGGTATACCTTCGTACTCAGTTAGGCGAAGCCTGGCGTTTGTAAACGGAGATGCCGCGTGGGCTGCAGCCTGCAGGATATGGCCTAGAACTGCGGTCACACTCAGATAATACATTATGCAAAAGGCAGTCTGCCAGCACCGTCCGTGGCGTGTTCTTCCCTGTTGGACGGCCCCGTTACATTGGTCGTACAAATCCCCTCAGCGAACATGCTCGAAGTATACGTAATGTGTGAAGGAAGGACGCTTTAAACACGCGGGAGGCGCGTTTGGAGACAATTATTTCATTAGGTGTGCAGCGAACACATTGTGTCTCTTGAATGATGTGCGAACAGTGTGAATACGACTTTGGTGTTATAAATATACGTCCCTAGTAGGCTCGTGCAGGTAGTCTTGAGTTTGTTTTTTAACGAGTGGCACGTACCCATCGGAGGAGTCGGCACTCCTTAGACTCGCTCACTTCGTTCGAGCATTGCCGACGTGGTCCATCTGAAGCGAACCTCACCAATTGCTCTCCACACACTCGTTTGCCATAGAGTGGCACGCGTGGCTTTCATTGACGTCACATCAGCGGCCATTGTGCTGGCCTTGCTGCTGAGTGTGAACTTTCTGCAACACGGATGTCACAGCCCCGAACGTGTGTGTGAGTGTGTGCGTGTGTGTGTGTTTTTTTTTTTTTTGTCTCGACAAAAACAAGCAAGATTGAGTACCAGCAAGCTGCAATGACATCGCGGGCTAGCCAGGTATATGATCCGCAACCTAAATTAGAAGACAAAGATCGCTGGTAATCATCTTCCTGACATCCCACAGTTTTCTGAGTGCACATGAACACTCAGGAGGGCTGAGAACAAAGCCACGTGCCCAGCTTCCGCACTGGCTTTCGTTTTCCGTACCGGAAAACGAGGATTACATGCTTCCCAGTTCTTTATTTAGCCGTTTGATGTCCCATGGAAGCTTGCGAAAGTTTTCTTGGGGAACATATCTGTAGTCCTAGAGCGAGACACGTCATCACACATCACGGAGTGGCTCCGTACTTTGTGACTTTATCGTACACGCAGTCGTTACTCTTGTAGTCACTGGATAGCTTGAGAAACGCAGGGTACGGCTTATTGCGTTAGCGTTTCCTCTGTTCGCAGAAGTATTTTGTTCCCTACCTTGATGCGTAATCCTGACCAAGCCTAGTGGCCCTCAAGCGACCTCGCTAATGAACGGAGCACTTAACTGCGCAAATAAAGCGAAATGCGTAAACATGGCGCCCTGATTTATCCCGCTCTGTTTGAAGAAAAAAATATGGTGGCGTGTGTTTCCCTCGGGGTGGAAAATTCGGTTGGCAACGAACAGTCTGTCCACATTGTCCGCCACTGAGTGATCCTGATGACTTTAAAATTACGACATCAGCCCCCGGCCACTCGGTGCAGTGCAGATCCACAGCGAAAGTATCAACATGCCTTTGTTGCGTTTGGACGAAAGCTTAATCTCCGCGTTGTTTGCACAATACGGATAAATTTCTAATTAACTAAAAGCACGGATAAAGTAAATTATGAAAAAAACAGCGCGGGAGTGTTCCTAAACATTTCAATTACGCATGCAAGCACTACAGCTTAGAACCTGTATTGTGTTGTCTCTATCTAACCATTTGCAAATATGCAAGCACTGCCGGTTAGAGTTTGTATTGTGTTTTCTTTTTCTCAACATTTGGTAATAGGACTCTTTTCTTCCAGTTGTATTTTGCTTAACCCTCGGAGTACGTGTTTTGTTGTGTGTGTGTGTTTTTTTCTATGAATGTTACACCAACAAGCCCAACTATGATCCGATTTTTCTGTAAGATGTAGTATTCCAGAGAGCTCTCGTAGAGATCGTTTAGGAATGCCTCCGAACATTTGCGTCAACGGAAGTCAGGGAACTTACAGTCTCTATAGTGACGTCGGCGAGGCGTGGACGTTGGACGTGGATGTTGTCAAGACGACGTACCCTTTTCATGTTTTCCGGCATATTCGTAGATAGTCTTCGAGCGTCAATGAAACCTTTGAAGCAGTTTCGTAAAGCTTAACGAGGGAACCGCCAGGCGTACGCGGGTCGCGAAAATTCGGAGGCATTTACCCAGAAATTAGAATTATTCCTTTGTCCTTTCAGAAGATTTTTTGTTTGTCATCGTGTCTATTTTTACATTCATGCCGGAGTCATATGGTACGGCAATTTACGAGGTTCGTTCGATTCGTAAACACGCGACAAACTAGTTAGAGAAAAGTCCCGGGACGCGTAGGAGTTGCACAACAAACAAGACAAAAAATCGAGGCCGGTAATTACGGGGCGAAATGGAATATTCCAGCGCATGAACACAATCAGCAAATGGGCGAGCGACCTCGACAGACGTTACGTCACTCTTCGGTGCATTCCGAAATTCGGAAGCATATCTTAAGCCGCTGTCCCACTGCTCATATCATGACATGCTGTTCTATGCGGACATGATGAGAACATTATCTGAGGGCACGCCTCGGGCACGTTCCACGTATGCTTGCTTTAGGCATGCATGCTTCGATAATGCCTGCTGGCAGTGTCTGTATGACCAGCATGATACAAGAAAGAAACACGCCTCAGTTACTGTCTGCAGGCTGCATTTTGCGTGATGTTTTATCAGTGTTTTACCGCTGCTGTAGACTTACTATTGACACAACATCCGAAACCGAAACTCCATCGTCACGACGGTGTCATAAAAAGAAACTAAATTTATATGAGCAATTTATGCACGAACATATTATACCCAAATCTGAGATTTGAAGTTCAAAACAAACCACGAAGATAGTCGGAACTGGTAGAAAAGCCTATAAAAAAAAGATCCATTGGTGGATCCTTGGGTACTGCGTTAACATGACCCTTGGTAACTCCACGCACGTGTCACCCTTTGGGAAACGCTAACGCCGACCTCTTCACTTTTCTCCTTTTGGCTTTCCTTTTTGGCTCTTTTTTCCTCCCCCTTTTTTTTTTTTTTTTTTTTGCTTCGTTTTAGCTTTGTTGTGGGGTCAGTGTTAGCGTTTCCCAAAGCGGGACGTTTGGGAAACGTCCCGTTTTGGGACGTTCCGCATTCCGTAAGGATCCATCGAGGGATGTTAATTTAATATTTTTGCTGAATACTTGAACCAGGATTAGTACTTCATTTTCCACACTCATTTTGTAGCACAAACCAAGGCATACGTCCTTCACTACACTCCTCCTCTCTACGCGGCTCGCTTCCCTTTCCACTGTTTTGTCCACAGGCCCACGCGGGCAGCTTTTCCCTGCCATGTGGCTACTAACGCTAACGCGTTAATGAAATTTCAGCAAGCCTCACCACGCCAGCTCACATTCTGCTAAGAGATCGAAAAAAAGTACGGTCCTCGGCAGATCGTTGTCTGTCATTTTCCAGGATTCTGTTCGACTATTTCAACGTCTCTATTAAACTACGAGAGACCATATATTTATTAAATATATTATACTTCCAGTTGTTCTTCCCTGAGGAGTTCGCCCAACATGTGCCGAGGGATAATAATCCCGAGGAGTTGTTCTAAAATTGTTATACGTAACAATTAACGTCTGGTTTTAAATCTAAACGCCCTTGCGGTGGTTACGGTAGAGACTGATGGCAACTGTTAACATCAGTTTGCTCTAGTGACTGCTAGCTCCTAGTTAGCACAGTTGGTAGAGCGCCCTTTAAGTCTTGGAACGTTTCCCTAGAAGGACAACATAGCTACCAAAGGATAAACCTCACGTATTTACAATTAGTAAGTGTAAACTACCTTTCTTTTTAATCTGAAGTGAACAAACTGTTTAGAAAGAAACACTACTCACAGCTTGACAACACCGTCGCCCAGGTCCGACGGTACATTGTCTCCAGTGCCGCCCACGCACCGGCAGTCCAGGGGTCGTTGCCTCGACGTCCAGCTACCGGCGTTGAATCCGCCTCCACCCCTGTGCTCGACGCAGCGACAGCCTTCGGCCCTTGCCGATTCATTGAACGGCGAGGGGAGGTCAGCCTCCACAATGACCGATGGCTCACTGAAGACGTCGCCGAACATCTGTGCTGCGGCCGATGGCTCACCCGTGGCCGAGGAAAGCAACAGTCCCGACGCACTGACACTGGATCCAGCCACGGCTCGACTAGTGTCGGCTACATTTGCACTGTCTGCTGGCACATTCCTTAACCTCGTCAGGATTACGTCTGGGACCTCACTTGTGAATCCCATGTCCTCCGCCCGTCCCAGAGCACCATCAGGAGGCTTGGGTAACTTTGGGGCGATGTTGTAACTGTTCTTTCGTGAAGCGCCGATCTTGTGGATTTGGAGGTTCATTTGTGAGGATCTCGAGTCATCAGCCATAAATGGAAGTCCAGATTGACCCGATCCGGGTACGCGTTGTGACGATTTCACCGACAGATCGGTCTCGTTATTGTCGGCGACCTGACCACGAACTTTGTTTGCGACGTCACGGTAAGTCAACGCCGGGACCTTTTCTTGAGCTGTCATTCTTTCGACACTGTCGGCATTAATAGCCGTGTTCTCTGCAGAAAGTGTTATTGAGGGGGCACCGACCAGACTGAGACTTTTCTTCGATAGCCCACTATTGTGTTTGTCATCTGAACGCTTTATGTCCGGCGCGAATGCTTCTGTTGCGGTAATAAATTCTGTTCTAAAGTCGTACCGGTTGGTTTCTGGACCATCAATGACATCAATGTACCTTTGTTGATGTTGTTGTTGTCCTTGAGTGTTATCGTTTCCCCACAGTATTTTCTTTTTCCTCGTGGCAACTTCTAAGTCTTCAAACACGCCGTGTTTAACATCCTGTTCTTTGCCACTGAAGTACGTTTCCTTAGACTTGCCGCCTGCGCTTCTCGAAGCTAGCGTCTGCAACGACTCACTCTTGACGACGCGTCGCGATCCCAGAACGCCATCCAGCCGAACACCAGTCGTCACAACACCGGCACCGGGTGCCAAGCTCGATAGAGGCCCAGCGCCCGTAACCACCGCTTCTGGATGAGTCGCAGAATTATCCGACGGACCGTGTCCTGCTGTAGCCTGTCCTGGAGTACCTTGTCCTGGCGTTGCCACGTCATGGTAGGACGTGGCCACGCGAGGAGGGACCGCCAGCAGGGAGACGGCAAGGAGCACGGAGAGCCACATCTGACCGATCCGACGGTCGGCGCCGTTGTGAGACGCTGAGTCCCGGAGATCGCTCTCCCCTCCTCTTACCGTCCTCCCTCACCATCCTCCGGGATGTGGAAGAGGAGGGGAGAACGGAAATCCCGCTGGGATTCCTTCTCCGCGATCCGCGCGCTTTCGCTGGCGGTGTTCGCGCGTCCGTCTGTCGGTGTGGTTGATTTGAGCGATGCTTTGCTTCTTTTTTGGTTGGTTGAGCTCTTATACCGTGCGACGCTTTCTGCAGCGCATTCATGTCACGCCGGGTGCCAATTGTTCAAGCGTCTTAACTACCCCTCAAATTTAGCTTTTTTTTTACATTTTTATTCTTTCTTTGCACATTGGGGATTGTGGCAGAACTTCGTCGTAAACTTGATCTTTTAAGACAAACAGTCAGACGTGTTGTGGTTTTCGTTTCCTTCATTCATGTATATAAAAAAAAAAACGCTTTATTTTTGCTCGTCCTTTTAAAGAAACTTACGCTTGATTGAATGGGCTTACCAGCTTAGTTGAGGGGACGCACTTTAAAGGGGTGGTGCAGCGATATTTAATTGGAATGTTTTTCACTTTACACGAGCTTACTGGCACTAGTGGGACTCAAGGTTACTCGCACGCAACGTTACTGGCCAAGAAACTTCTTTCTTTCTGTGTAATTTCAAGGACCAAACCCGATCATTTTCCTTCAATCTCTCCTTTGCAAAATTCGATGACGTAACGTGGGGATCGCAGTACACCCCAATGACGATATTTGAATGCGATTCATAGATTGGACCCGAGCATTGCGTGGACCCTCGATTTGGGCTCGTGATAATTACTAGCTCGAAAAGCATTCGGGTCCCGTGTCCAATCGCTGCAACGACGACAATAGACGTGCCATAACAATGTCTGGAACTCAGCGCGTGTCCTGTGCTTTGCCAACCCTGCAGTATGTGGCTATGATCAACATTGGCGGCATACAATCGGCTCCAGATAACTTGGCCGTTTTTTCTGGCTGTGAGTTGAGGGGGTGAACGCTGCTCGTTTTTCTTTCATTTTTTACTGGGACTTCTATTGCGTGGAGTGGAAAACGAAGGCGTGTTTCATGGGTCATTAACGCCAGGGATCCGTATTAAGCGGTGTTTGCGCAAAGTACAAAAATTGCTGCATCGACCCTTTAGGGACTCGAGAAGTGAAACAATGTGTAATGGCATGTAATTTCAAGGATGTGATTTAATCAGTCGTGAACCCGTTAAGACGGGGTTATATCAGTTTTCACTAACTTGTGTTTCTGTATTTATCTACGTTATGGGCTTTCTGGTTCCTCGGGCTTCTTCAAAGCCTAAACAAACATCCTGTTCAGAAAGGACGACCTTGGGGCCGAAGCCCTGTTGTTGCCACGTGTTTTTTGGCAGCTATAGAGCATGTGGCGAAGGCACAATTATTCATTTTGTAGCTGGCGGACGTTTGCTCTGTCTGTCTTCGTATTCCGAGAGGAACATGTTCACAACCTCAGAAAGTCTACGGGGCTGATGCCCTGTCCACAAGAGTTGCATCCAGGGTCACCTCATGGACGTTAATTTGCAACTTTCTACAGGGCCCCAACAAAATTAGAGTTTTTTTTTTTTTTTTTTTTTTTAGAGTTAGCTGTCCGATTTAGATCATCATCACCATTATCATTTATCTTTCTTGAGGGCCCGTAGGGCATTATACAAGGGGGTGGCAATAGAACAAATAAAGATAGAAGAGTAAACACTATTATAACACTGTAAGCTAGCTAGGTAGGTTAGATTTTAGACGAATTAGACGAATTTAGACGAATTAGTAGTATCATTAGTAGACGAGGTAGACGAATTTAGTAGTATCATTAATAGAAACGATGTTGTGAGGTAGTGAATTCCAATCCTCGATGGTGGCTATTGTGATAAAAAAATTCGATGGAGGAGAGAAAGGCGTGATACTCGGCGGCGAAGGGAAAGTGAATGAAGGTTAGCTGATTGGCGTAATCCTCGTATGCTGGTATATGGTGAGTAGTTGTTATAAATAAAACGAAGAGCTCTGTTTTGGACGGATTCTAGATTATTTGCGAGCTAGGACTGCCATGGGGACCATATAGATGAGGCGTTTTCTAACTTCGATCTTGTAATAGTAGTATACGCTAGTTGTTTTACGGAGGGTGTAGCAAGTTTGAGGTTACGGCGCAAATATCCGAGAGAACGGTTAGTATCAGAAATTAGAGAAGTTATGTGAGTAGTCCATGATAGGTCAGAGGTGAGATGAACACCCAGGTATTTATAAGATGAGCATGCTATTACTTGAGTGTTAGTGAGGTGATACGAAAATGGCGTGGCACGCGAACTGCGGGAAAATGATAGGGATCTACATTTATTGAAGTTTAACGTCATCTACTATTTTCACACCAATGGATTGCAGACTCAAGGACTTCCTGGAGAGCATGATGATCATGGTATGAAAGAATGGGTTGGGTAAATGACAGCCGTGGGCGAACAGGCGCGCAGAAGAAGGTATTTAAGGTGGAGATCATTACTTTAGATTAGGAACAGATGTCCGGTTTTCTGGGGGACACCTGACGTTATGGTAGAGGTGGGAGATTTTACGTTGTTAACGGAGGAATATTGCTTATACGGTTAAATAGTTTCAGAACTGATTCCGTTATTATTTTTTTTTTAATGTTAACTTATTGTCTGCAATTTTCAATGGGAAGATGGTGGCCGACGGAGCTCTCAAATGCGTGAAGCCAATCACCGAAAACTGTCGAAAAGAGGCGCCATTTCCCCATTGAAATTACCAGAAAATCACCTATAACTTTTGGAAGAGGTAAGTTCCGACATCTTTGACAGCGGGTTCGAACCGCTAGCGCCACATTTGGGTGGAAAATGAGCGTTCAAAAACGCATATCTTATTTTTGCAATAAAATATTTTTTAAAAACATTTTTTTGGGGGGAGCATATTATGTATTGCTAAGCTTAGTAAGTCGTTGACAGATCAAGAAGCACAAGTCCCTACCATCGATTATCATTCCCCGGCCAATGAGAGTGCAGCACTCGCCGATAAGCACGTCGAAGAGCCAATCACGAAACGAGGTGAGTGAAGATGAGAAGTCGCGCCCTGGGTTTCTTAAGCTGTCGAAAGACTATTATAGTGTCTCGATATACCGGCTGTTCGGAAGAAAAGACATATAGTACAGACGTGGCCGAACCCTCAAACTCTCCCCAAATCTAACTCTAGCGGTCGGAGTGGTTTTGGAACTTACCGTTTATCTTATTCAAAAGGTATAAGTGAGTGTCGGAAAGTATCAGCGAGAAAAAAAAAATTAGGAAAAAACGACGAACAGGATGACGGTGCGATTTTGACGCGGCTCGATTAACCCCAAGAACAATATCACACTCACCTTCTTTGACTGTCCTTGTGATGAAACGAAGTATAGCGCTACACTTCGAAAGGAGAATAAGAATTCGGTGATGTTTATTCTCGCGGTAAAAGAAAACACTCTTTTCGTTTTCCTCCCGACTGCCCCGTATACGAAGAGCCGTAATAAGGCGAAACTTCTATTTGGACAGGAGAGGTCCTTCCCGTCTGACTGGCAGCCAATGGAAGCCTGCGTGCCAAGGACAAACCTCGTACAAATACCCTCGGTGATCGCTTATCTAGATCACGTTTTATCGTGCCTTACGCCCAGCGCGTCCCTTCGCTGTAACCGAGATCACGTGACACCAACGCACAGCCTCGGATTGGCTCGTAGAGTCGTCCGTAATCTATTGGGACGTTACGCTGCTGCGGTGCGGTGCGTGGCATGCGCAGACGATTCACGCCACGGCAATCTGGTTACTGCGCAAGCGCAGTGCCCACACCGGGCGTGGGCAAACGCGAACTTTTCTGTAAGCAGCGCGTTGGTCGACATGGAGGCGCCTATTTCAAGCGTCCGTTTCTTAGATGCCCTTCGCTTCGATCCACGCATGAAGCCCCAGGGGTCAGAAGGACAGGCGTGTGTAAGCACATCCTCTGTTGAATATAGAGTGCCCCGTGACGTAATCTCCATCTCGAGTCCCGATTGGTTGAGAAGAATCGAAACTATCACTCTAAAAAAAAAAGTCTGTGCGTCTACTTTCCCGCGCACCACTCGGAGAGCCAATCACCGCAACTTACGGAAAAAACTCAGCGAATGTACGATGCCGAAACGTATGCTTGGACCAAAAAAACGCGCGCTGAGTTCAACAAGCGTGACGTTTTGGATTGCTTAATGTCACAACTCAGATAGCATTCTTTTTTTTTGGTCCGAACATATGTTTCGGCATCGTTATTCGCTGAGTTGCCTCCGTAAGTTGCGGTGATTGGCTCGTGAAAGTAGACGCACGGGCTTTGTTTAGAGTGGGTCGGAACGGACGCCCTGCTTGTTTTTCATTCCCGATTCATTCTGCCTTTCATCTCTGGGGTTCGCTGGAGTCCGAGTTATCTCAGTAAGTGAAGAGGGTTCAGGATCCCGTTTCAACGGTTGGATCTCAAAGGGAGGGCTCTTCGCGGTAGTATATCAGAAATGCATTTTTGGCGTACGGCTAATATTTTTGTTTCCCTCTTTTTTTCTCACTGATTACGTCGTTTTGGTGTCTGCCAACCTGCGAAATTCGAGCACACTTTAAAAAAAATCCCGTGCGTCTACTTTCCCGCAGAACACTTGGAGAGCCAATCAGCGCCACGTACGGAGGCAGCTGAGCGAATTCCGATGCCGAAACATATGTTTAGACAAAAAAAAAAAAAAAAAAACGCAGTCTGAGTTGTGACATTAAGTAATGCAAGCGTGACGTTCTGCATTGCTTAATGTCACAACACAGACTGCGTTTTTTCGTCTAAACATATGTTTCGGCATCGTCATTCGCTGAGCTGTCTCCGTAAGTTGCGGTGATTGGCTCTCCAAGTGTGGTGCGGGAAAGCAGACGCACGGGCTTTTTTTAGAGTGCACGGAGTGTTGCTGCTTTATGCTGTCAAGGCCCTCTGTCGAGTCGTAGCGTCGGAACACTTTGGAAAGTTAAGCCAACCAGATAACGAAACGAACAACACGTGTAAACCAACGGACGCTCTAAGCGGCCGATGCTTTTAGAAATCGGACGTCGAACGAAATCAAATTTTCGTCGAGGCACGATGTTTGCGTGACATATTCCATTTGAAAACTTCCGAATATCTGTCAAGCCTTATTCCGGGCTTCTAAAGAGAAGCCTTAACTCGGTTCGCGGCAAAGCTGTCCGTGCGATGGAAGCTACGTGCTAGTTGTATTTGGGAGGAGATTGAACAGTCACGCCCCTAGCGGCACACGTCAGCTGTGGGGACAACAAGCCAAATTTTCTTGTTTGTTTTTGATTGGAGAAATCGAAGGTGACGATTCGAAGGCCGTTCCCCGTGCGACCAAAGCACTGATACAGTGTTCTAGAGGGTGTAGTGGCAAGAGCGGCGCCCACTTACAATGGGCCGCGTGAAGACGGTCAACGTATATGCCGCGAGTGGCTTCGCTATAGACGCTTTACACACGCGCCAAATTACAGCCGCCATTGCTGACCTTCTCTTGTCTTACCGAGATGCCGAGCAACTGAAACGGTACTTGACGATCCTCTACAAAAGCCGATGCTTTAGAAAAGGACACAGTTGAATCTAATGTGGCAATAACCTGCAGCCTGCTATGGTAATGATGAAATGAAATAAACGAAATAAGAGGAAACAGAAACTGAAGGTCAGTTATGGCGGCGTCCATGCACAGCTGCTGCACAGCGTCTATAGTTTCGTGCCCTAGGAGAAATTGTGGCAGATGGCAGATGTGCAAAAGAGCGAAGAAGACGACGAAGCTGAGGCTGTGCGCTTCTCGCGAATGTAGCACCGTAGCACTTTTCTTTGCGGTGTAGTGGTGGGGAGTCTTTCCCGTTCCGTTGCCGTCTCGGTCATAAATGCGAGGAAAAAAACGGACGCACACACTGCTTCGCGCCGGGATGCAAGTCGGGCTAGCCGGTCAACAAGGGCAGCCACCAGCGATCGTAAGTCGTCGCTGTTTCGTGCGCCGAAGGAGGAGCCGCGCAGACTACAGGGGGAAAAAAATCTTAATCGAGAAGATAAACGCATCGCCGAGACATCAGCGGTGTGCGAGAGACATTTATAACCGCGCCTTATCCTTCGGGACTATGTGCACATCGTCAATGGCGAAGAGGTTAGGATTCTATGCCGCAATATATAATGACTATTTTGTAGTCTTTTTGCGCACTATTTTGCTGGATATCTGTCATGTGCTTGCTGTGTATATCGATGAGGTGTGTTACCACTTTTGAGAAGTCATAAAGCAGTGAGTTGAGAAGAATTTATTTTGTTTCATATTAGGGGTTGTTGAAGTTTGTGTTCATATTGTATTTTAATCCTTCATGTACTCCCAATCGAGGTATTTTTTCTTCATAGACTGCCTTCCACAAAACACAATTTGTTATATGTTCGCCAGTTGCGGTGGCACCTTGGCCGTTCCCAAACGCGCTCCGCCTTACACCTTACACAACGCTGGTCCCCGCATCAGCAACACGATGAGAAAAAACAATACATCCGTTTATTGTTCCTCCCACAACTAAAAAAGTGAGTGATTTATTGAGATTTATTTGTCTATTTTTCCTTGTTATATCAGTATCACGTGGTTTCTTTCGCAGCTATTAAGCGTGCAGCCCAAGTGATAGCGTTGCTGAACGACCTGTCAGTAATGGGAAAGGGGGGGGGGGTCGATATTAAATGACCTCCATCAAAAACACGCGAATAATGAAAGTGTTATTAGCTGTAAAAAAACCTACAATTTTTACACATTAGCTACTGTTCCCCGTCGCGAAAAGCTCGAGTCGAACCACAGTAGTACACGCCGAGTAGCGCCGACGACGAGGCTGACAGGGGCACGTTCGTGTAGCAATATCTAGGAGGGACAAGACGAGGCCATGTCCGCTGGGCTCTAGACATGAAGCCCGTGTGTCGCCCGCGCATCGTTCTTCTTTATTCAAGCCTCTTCCCACAGTTCCTAGGACACAGAACAGCAGCGCTACGGTGTCGTATACGCGCAAAATCTTCACGTGGTGGCCACCCCTCTTGCCACTACATCACCGATCAGAGCGAAGCGCTCGTGCCCTGGCCGTGCTAGGCGAGGTTCGTTTTCTTTGTTATTCTGTGTTAGTAAAACACCGGGCTGTGGGGACAACAAGCTCGATAAAACGCCCCCTATAGTTCGATATCCTGCCCATATCGTTTATCTTTTGCCTCGTGATCACGCTGCCGAACATCCTCACCTGCAGAGCGCGGGTTCAGGCATAATAACAATGTTGAGGGTATGTTTATACAGCCGGAAGTTAGTCTGCCTCAGTGGGCGTCTGGTATCTCAGCTGTAGATAAGAAATTTAGCCAGTGCAGTACAACCGCTAGCTTGGGGTTTTTAACGTGCACCACGCAGTAGTGATACAGAACCGCACGCCGGCGTGATGCTCGTCCAGATGGAAATGGGAAGGGTGGGGGTTTGAACCCAGGACCTCTAGGTTCGACAGCGCAAGCTTTCTCTCCACCTGCTCCGAGCTGCAAATGGGCACCGATCTTCCCCGGGGTCCAGCAGACTTGTGCAGTACTCGTTACAAGTAATAACATTACTTGTAATAGATAATTTCAATCTCGAATCGTGCCAGAAAACATAACAAGTCCTCAAAATATTTTTACAGAAAAATATATATATGGACAGTTTCTGACAAGAACAAAAGGGCAAATTAAGGCTACGGAAAAAATGTTTTTTCTTGAAGTTTGTGCTTCGGAAATGCTGAAGGTATGTCGTGCGATTTTTGCAGTTTTCACGAGTGTCACATTGTGGAGTCTCGCAACGTTTAGATAATTTTTTCCACAACAATGATAACTTCTTTTACTGCTTTAAAGCTTCGTATAGAAGTGCTAAAGTTTTCTCAAAGTGTTTTTTTTTTTTTTTTTAAATGTGAAATATTGTATTTTTACTGTTTGACAATAATTTGCCAAGTTTGAATCTAGCTAGCTTTCGATGTACAATTATTCAAGGCACAAGAAACATCAAATAAAAGCTTGAATCTAAGCCTATTTAAAAAAAATATGAATTTAAGTATAGTTTATATGGAAGAAACAACACTGCGAATTTGAGAAGAAAAGCTCAAAGTACTAAAATTCTACGTCATTTAGAAATATCTTGTTTTTTTTCAATATTTTATACGAATTTGTTATGGGTTTTAAAATATACAATTCTTTTTTTTTTTGCATATATGGTCTCGTCACGTTATAAGCTGTGCGTTTGAAAAGAAGACATATTTGTACCTCCATTCTGCGGCGCATATCTCGCTTATCTCATGTCAGTTTTTTTTAATTAAATATTAGTTATTTTTGTAAGATGATCATAGTTTTTATCGGTTTCGAGTCCACACACAGTTTACTAAAACTTATACATTGATATTAATTATATTATAATATGGTAAGAGATTAGTAAACTACCGAAATCGAAACTGTCCTAAATAATGTTTAAACGTTGTCACATGAGGTTTACAAACATATATAGGACATTTGGAAAGTTTTACATCAAATAATAAAGCACTTGTAAAAAAAAAAAAATTACTTTAAAGCAACCGTTTGCCAAGCACCTCAATCAGCGTGTATGATTTTTTCTTCCTTCAAACGACTTCCTTTACACGACAGTTAAGCTAGGATTGTTGAAACCTCCCAATCTCCGTAAGGACAGCACGAGCGGGTTGGTATGGATAATTAAACTTGAGGAAGAAAACGAGAAGGGAAGGGTGTTTGTCCGTCCCTTCTCGTTTTCTTCCTCAAGTTTAATAACTCCCAATCTCCGTTTCTTACCATTCACGGTTCTATGCTTGCGAAACCAAATGTACGTTAATTCCAAACCTCGTAGAATGTTATGGGGTGAAACTATCAGTTCTGATAGCATCGTGCAGCTTCGGGGTTTGCTTTCGCTATTCTGCAACGTGCGCGTTTCCCCAAATTTCTCCTTTGTTTTTATATTTCATTTTTCGTGTTGAGACATAAGTAGTCTTCACGTTCTCATAAGCTGCGTAGACCCTTTTTCTTCGACGGAAAGTGGGAACGACAGGGCAATCCACGAGCCGAGTGGGACATAGACATGCCGCCACCCTTTTTAACTTTGTAAGTGTCGCATCCCCTTTTTAGAAAGCCGTCGTGATTGTTTATTTAGCACAGATAGTGCGACTATGAACCTTAGAAACGACTACCATATCATGAACCATGTACGTGATAAAACGCAAGAAGATGTAGACAACCTGTGAATACCAGGAGGCGGTACCAGAGCTTAAAGGGACACTGACACCCCCCAAATTTTTTTTTAAATTTTTTGCCAGGCGCTTCATTATGGTGTCGGAGGACTACCCAATTAATATTTTGCAACAGAGTAGCGTATTTTTTTAATAAAACCAAAAGACGCAACTGCTCGAAACCGAAACCGAAACCCGACGGAGGTCGGAGAAGTGGAGAGAAGAGAGTGAGTGGCGGAAGTCACGTGGCTACACCCGACCGTGTTTTTTTTTTTTTTTTTTCTCCTTCCCGGTAGCAGACGACATGCGGCGTATGGGAACTGCTCGCCGTGGGATTCTTTTGCAGTTATGTATGTTCCGCTCGTTGTTCTCTACTCCAAGATGAGTTGTTTTGTACATTGAGGAGTTGGAGATGAGTAGTGAGTGCCCGTGGTGAATTTTGATCGGTTCCGAAAAGAATACACCCAAGATGTTGCGTGAAGAGCTGGCTCACATGTCCCGCGTCCGAAACAGAAGTGGCATTGTGCGACAGAGTTTCCGAAAGATCAACGGGATCGGGACCAATGGCTGGCTGCAATTCCTGTAGACCATTTACGGGCACCTCGGAAAGCAGACGCTACCTGATTTATATGCTCCTTGCATTTTGTGGAAAGTGATTGATTACATTGAGTTCGCAGGTGTCAAAAAGTATATCCCATACCATCTAATTCAGCGACGTGTCGTCCACAGCATTTGTTTCTTATTTTTGGTTTTGTTTTGTTTCTTCAGTAATAATTGTAAAAAAAAAAGAAGAAATGTAAACATCAGAAAATATTTAGAAAAAAAAAAAAAAAAAAGAAGTTTCACGGGGGATTGAACACGGCTCTACCGGGTGTAAAGTGGACGTCTTTCGCACTGAGCTACTGGGGCATATCGAAAGTGGGGTATCTTTTTCCTTAGTAATAATTTAGCCGATAAACTGTAAGTTGGAAAGTTTGCTGCCGATTTTCCTCTAGCAAAAGCACTCCCGGGTCGAAGTCGGGATGCACCACGCATTGGCGACATTCTCACCTAGTAAAGAAATCGTACGCGTGCATATTCCACTCGAAGTAGACACGTCGCGCTTGACGTTTGCGCGAGTGATGTCTTCAGTCACAAGAAGGGAGCGACGGCTCGGCGACGTCTTCGAGCAAATCGGCTTGGTGGTCGGGCGTGTCGTACGGGATGAATACCAATTCTTTTGATCAGTCCCAAATTTCTCTTTTAAAAGTAGACAGAATTCGCCGGTACCGCGAACGACAGTTCTGAAATAGAGGTCCCACGCCCGTCGTCCGCTGCCATCGCCGTCCCTGCGAGTCCCACGATACGCGAAACGACGCACGCACAGAATGCTTCCGGTTGTCTGTGGAACTTTTTTTTCAATCAACGTATTTGCAGCTTTTTAGAAGCCACAAAAAATGGGTTTCATATTTTTTTCTATTTTTAATATTGACTGTGTGCTTTCAGTGACCCACGACTTTGATTAAATTTGGTGGTAGCATCGATACCTTATAGCGAGTTCGTTTCACACGCACTGGCACCGTTCGAGTTCTCTCCCAGAATGCATCGCACTAACAGAGTGTTGCACGGAAAACTGGACTCAAACGAACTCGCCAAATGCACCGAGTGCAGAAGACTGACGCTGCCGCCATCTATGTTGTAGAGAAGGTACCGACTTCAAACCGAAACTAGCGCCTTTCTGTTCGGAGTGATGCGTGGGAATGCGAGAATGCAGTCGGCTACCAACGTTTATCTACAAACGTTGGTCGCTGCAACCTGTAGTTTATAGTTGCGACGACTTCAAGCAGCTAGGCTGCCGTAGAGATAATTACAGACGGCGTAAATTTCCGCAACCAGCTGTCTACAAAGCAGCTGGTTGCGATCTTTCAATTCTTATAACCGTTTACACTGAAGAAAACTGATTATGCTGTCCGAGCAGAAGCTTGATCCGTTTGAACATGATATTATTCGTGAACCACTGAAAGGGTACGGCTTAAAACTATCCTGTTGTAATATCCAGCAAAACTGGGACTTTCGATTTGGATCGTCAGGATTAGATATTAGCCTTGGCGAGGGCGTCGAGAATGAGAGCTTTCTCGAACAAAATACGACGGGGTAAGTTAGCTGACGTAGGTAAATGTTAAACATGATGATGTTGCCCAATCCTCGGATAAAGTCTCCATCTTTAGCTTTCTCTGATGCTTATTGGGCAGTCAGAGGTTTCTGCTGGGGGAGTTTTGTCGAAAAATGTTAAATTTTTCACCCGCACACGGATTGTGATAGACATCTCGGGGGCCGCTGTTGCGTTTGTTCTGAGCATTTCGTTACACACCGGTATATTTCAGCGTTTGTGCGGCAACAGAGCGATTTAAAACCTGCAAATAAATCACGGGTTGTCAATTGCTTCCTTCGGGAAATAGCAGACGCTCACAATTCAAGCTTGCGTTTGATTTCATGGCCCGCGGGACGCGATATCTATGAGAAAATCTACTTTTTTCCCCGTTCGGTTCCGCGACACATCGTAGCAGACGAACCCTCGTCGTCTGCTCCCGCTCCTCGCCGGCTCGACCGGAGCGAGGCATGACGGGATTGCATTTTGGCGCACTCCCGATTTTCTCGGTGCAGCGAGTGCACGCACGCGTGGGGTGTCAGCGCTGAAACGAACTCGGAGAGTGCAACCACTCGTGGAGTGCCAGCCGAAACGAACCCGTTCCACGCTGCGAGTGGGCACGCGTGGGCACGAGTGCCGTGAAACGAACTCGCTATTAGAAAACGGCCCGTGACCGCGGAAAAGAGAGTGAGCGAGACTCGAACCGGCCAGTTCTTGATCGGCGGTTTTCGGGCGGAAAGAAACCGAATTTCGAGCCGCAAATTCTGTTCTGGGTTGTTGAGCTCTCATATGTCACGTACAACTAAAAACCTCGGCGAGCATAAATACCCTGTCAGTGTCCCTTTAAAGGAATGCTCAACCGAAATTTGGACCTCGCAAAATAAGGACGCAGAGGCGTTGAACGGGACGCTATGAACTCCAAAACGTCACTCATACATCGATATATCAAACGAATAACCGTATATCAAAAAAAAAAAAAAAAAAAAAAAAAAAACAGAAAAGAAAAGGAGGCGATTAAGCGAGGGCCATCACGTCATTGTCCTCCTGGAAAATTTGAGAATGAGGGGAAGCGGCCTCGCTTCTCTCCTCCTCGCTTCGGTTCACCTGCTCGAGAGGACGAGGCGGCGAGGAGGGGGAACGAGAATCATGACGTCACATGTCTCGTCGGCCTCGTCGGCCCTGTTCGATCGCCCACTTCTTTCTCCCAAAATACGGAAATCCGTTCAAGATGTCGCTGTGCGAGTGTTGCGTTAAGGTTAGCGTCCCTCCTATCGCTGCACTCTGGTTCTGTGAGCTCCAAATTTCGGTCAAGCAACGCGGGGAGTTAGATAACTCCTTGGGCCTCTTGTTAACCCGCTGGACAGCCAACGGTAGCCGCGGTACCACTGCCAATACATCCCACAAGAAGAGGCAGTCTTCAGACACTGTCCGAGCCGTGTCTCCTGCTTCGACAACGGTTCCCGCGTCACAACGGTCATACAAAACACTGCCTGCAGACATGTCCGAAGCGTACAACTCTAGGAAGGAAATTCGAGCGCTCTGGAGGCGAGTCCGCAGATACTTGTGTCACGTCTACATAGAGACACTTAAGTGCATATGTAGTAGCTTTTAATCCGTTCATATTGCCGGCAGTGTTTTCATCTAGAACTCATTAGGCGCGCTAACCGCGTTCGGTGCTTACTTTATAGTTTCGGGCTATAGACAGCGATATTCCAAAAAGCAAATAAGAAGAAATATATTTAAAAACGCGCTCCCTTCGTGTAATTTAAAGGTTGGTCTTAGACACTCATTAAGCTAACGTGCTGCACGGGCGAAAGAGCCTAAATTGCTCGCTCCGCGCGATGTTGCCAAATTAAAAACATTTTCGGAGATTGCGAGAGGCGGCTTTGGTTTTATCGACGTGCCGTCGCGAGGCAAGCTCCCTCATTTGTTAGACGATAGACCGTGGAAAGTTGGAGAGCGCCAGCAATTGCCGAATAGGTAACCCGGCACTGCAAAGGCAGTAGCCAATATCTCTTTTTTGTTTTATATTACGTTCTCGTCCGATAGAAATGAGAAGCACTATTGAAAATGGGGAAAAAGGGAAAGATGAATTTGTGACGATGGGTGCAAAAGCGAGATTTATGAAGCCCTCTACTTTTGGAACAGGCGACCCTCCTTAGCTGCCCACAGTGAACTCGGGCATTGCTGAATAGACCCTTTTCAGAACTGGGCTCCATCTACAGTGTGCCAGTGCAGCCAGCTATTTGAGTCGGCCATTGTTTGGCTACGCACGATATGTATTAAAGAATGCGTCGGATTACTGGTAACAAGGCGGATCGAATGAATTGATGTAAATGTAAAGTACAGTTTAATTAACAACTTTTTATTGCTGTAATCCCCGCCATACTAGAATAAAAACAGCTCGTTCTTTTTTTTAGTTTTCTAAGAAAAGCTTTATTTAATCTTTACTTCATGTTTGTTGTGCCGCGTATGTGTATATGCACTCAATGTATTTGTTCAACAGATGCTAGGTATGCCTAATGTATCTACATGGTGGCGTGAGTAAATAAATATATTTTGGTAGCACATGAATTGGGCGGTACCTAGCGCCACCTAGCCTAGTGTAACTGATATGAGGCATATGAAAGTGATATGAAATAATAAGTTCTGATACGAAAAAGGTGTCCAATAAACATATCAGAAAAAATTTCATATAATTTTTTTCAGTAGGGTGATTGCCATAGGTCGTTACTTTCTAGTTTTAGTTTTTTTGTTTTGCGTTCTGATTCTGTTGCAACGGGGCGTTACGTAGCCGACAAAAGAACTGGGAGGTAGAAATCAAGCTCAACTCTCCAATTTGCTCAGAAAAGCACTTCATTTTTTTTTTCGTGTTCAGTATTATACAAATTATTCTTGCTCGATGATTTTCTGACTTAAATATACAAAACAAGTGCAACGGAAAGCATCAAATAATGGACAAACAATAAATGAGAAAAACATATTTCACGATTATTTTTGCGGGAAAGGTTAGATATAAGACACCGTCGTAAAACTGGTCAGATTTTAATCGTGATTTTAATTATGATTTTTATCACTATTAAGATTTGTGGGAGCCACTGGTTCCCCTCCCCCGAGAAGGCGTAAGCCCCGGACGTTCCGGCCGGAATTGTTTTCTCGAGTCACTATGAATCACTTTTTTTCTCGGGTAATCAAGTATAATCTAATTGATTACTTTTTAACCAATATTAATTATAATTGCGATCGATTACCTTTTTCTAATGTGCCTACAAGACTGCACGCAGCGCACACTGTCCTTTTTTTTAAATTTTTTTTTGGGGAGGGGGGTCAATGTATGCATTATCAGACTCGTCATTCGCCGAGCTATGTGGACCGTAAGATCGTCTGCTTCTTTTGACATCAGAACGATGCAGAGCTCTGATTGGCTCTGATGGAGGGATAGTGGGTAGACCTCGAGTCAGCTTGCTTTGAGGTCTACCCACTATCTTTCAGTCCGCGCGCCAATCGGAGCTCGGCATCGTTCTGACGTCACCAAAACTGCTCTGCAGGAAGGAGACGACTTGCTTGTTCTCTCAAGTGAGATGCGGGAAAGTAGACGCCCCAGATTGTTTTTAGGGTGCAGTCTGCACTCTGCAGTCACCGATGGCCAGCGTTAGGCGCTCCGCAGCAGCTAATCACATTGTGGGATTAGCCTATGTGAACGCCGAAGGGCCAATCACAAATCGCGAGGCGAGAACACGATGAGCCCCGCCGCGCATTTTTGCTGTAGCCGCGGATCGTGGGCTAGCTGCGTTCGCACGGGGGCGACGAAAAGGCACTGAACTGAGAGAAGGACGGAACCAATCACACGTGCCCAGTCCCTCCGCTTCTCCCTCCTCTACCCAATCACAGTCGTCTTATCTCGATTCGATGCGCTGCCGTCGCATCCGTAGCCGCCATCGAATCGAGATATGACGACTGTGATTGGGGGGAGGAGGAACAAGCGGAGGGATTGGGCGCGTGTGATTGGTACCGTTCTTCTCAATTCAATGCGCTACCGTCGCATCGATGCAACCCCCCCCCCCCCCTCCCCCATCCCGGGGTCAGCTGATGAAAAGGAGGACCGGCGAACGCGTAGACCTCCCGGTCCACTGCCAGCTTAGTGGGCCGATTCCCATTGACGCGACTCTGCAAAGCTAGGATCAAATGCCTCCACTGAGCCTTCCAAGCTTCCTGAGTTCCACTCGGAACGCGGCCGTTTCAAAAGGCCGCTTTTGTGTAGCGAACGCATCCCGCGAAAAGCCGCTCGACGTACATACAACGGCGCGAATTTGTAAGGCGAGCTCTGAAGATCTTCGACTAGTGTTCTTACGCCGACTCGCGCTTTCTCGCCAAGAATTTCTGAAAGCCTTTTGAACGTTTGAAAGGTTTGCGTTTCGTTTGTGTTTCGTGACAGACTCCGGCGTGTGGCGTTCGAGAAACATGTGCCTCTACTAGAGCCATATCAAATAAAATACCCTAGGAGAGGACATCCTGCTCCCCTAATTTGCATTGGACGGTGCGTCTCGAGCGCCTAATCCTCCCCTCGCGGTGGGGACGCCCCGCGTCTGTTCACGCTTTCGCGCATGCGCGGAAGGTGAGGGCAGCCGTCGACGCACCGAGATACCGGATTCGCCGAGACAGCAAAGACGGCGCTGCCTTCGCTGTCCACGACGACCGGTGGTGGCAACCACCCTTCCCAATTCAAAAGGGGAAAACGCCGAGGATGCGCCGCGTTCTGCCGTTCCAACTACGCAGAAGCTGTCGGATCGAGGTAATCGAATTTTCGTTAAACGCAAGGAAAGCAAGGTTCTTCTCACAAAGCCCTCCACTCTTTTCACTTTAGCAGAGCAAACACCAGATAGTGCAGCGGAGAAAACCACCAATCAGGACAGGCCGAGAGCTTTGGGAGAGGGTAGTAAAGTTTTTGTACGTATCTCGCTTTCGAACGCCCTTTCTTTTTTACACCTGACAAAGGTGTCGAGACGAATGCATCATGTATAGAAGTGTCCTCTTCAGATGGTTTTCGGGTTTCAGCAGTTTGTTAACGAAGAGCCTGTCTTGAGAGCAGGGGCGGCGGTTGGTGGCTGTTTCCGGTGAAATCCGGTGAAGTCCGTACGCAAAAACCTACATAATTATCACCGCCCCGCTATCGCTGCCTCCTCAACGTCGTCGCTCATCGCACAACCACATCGCCTATGTCAAGACGCGCTATATATATATATATATAAAGCATTTAAGAACACCGATAACAACAAAAGTGAAAATTCAAGGGGCATAAGAAAGAACACTGTGACGCTTTGAAAAGACTTCGCCGTCTTCCAAAAACGCTCTAAAGAAAAGAAGCGGCTGCAAAAAAAGACAAGGTGAAGCTTTAAAACCGCTACTTGTTCCCAAAGTTGGAACGCTTATAAAAGTGTAATTTAATCTCACTCGAGCGCACTATTAACCTGAAATTTTTTTTTTTCTCTTGAGAACGAATAGAAACTCTCGAATCAACGAATAGCTAAAATGAAGAACCGAAAGAAACGTTGCCATTTTGTTCTTCTATTCTAGAAATTCACAATCCGTCTATAGTTACTCGTTCGCCCCCCAAGCTGACAGTGCGCTGTAAGCTACGCTCTTGCGGGACCAATCAGCCGCCTCCCTTACATCACCTGTCCTCCTTCTCGGTTCGAGGGTATGAACGTGACCGTGATCACGTGGTCAAACATAAACGTACGACTCTTACAACGAGCACGTAGCTTCCACCACACTGTCAGCTTAGGGGTGAACGGGGTATAGCTATAGGGAGTATTCACTGGACGCCATATTTGTGGGTGCTGTTTAGGGCGCATGCTCAGAACGAGCTCACATCAATAGGCTGCTAAGACCGGCACTCTTGATTGTGCGGGATGCACGTTGCAAAAAAACTGTGGAAGCTCGCCATCAGCACGCGCTCAGCATTCGCGCACACAGCTATGGCCGCCAGTGAATACTCCCTATAAGCGCCTACGAGCGCGAATAAATAAATAAATAAATACCCAAAATACTGCTCGTGACACTAACATAAAAAAAAAAGTTGACGGCTCTGTGGCACGAAGGATTCCTCAACTCTATTAGCGTGCCCACATTGCGAGGAGTGCAGTATGCAATCTCGCGTCGAGTCACTGGCCTTAGCTGCAACTGACGGCAACTTTGACACTCTTGCAACAAACGTTGCTATTGAAACGCTGGTGTGCGGTAATCGTATTAGGGTATACAGCAACATGGCGGCGCCGTCTCCCGGGATGCGCTTCGGCGTGGGTCCAGGAGGGGTTTTTTCGTCGTCCGTAATAGGCAAACCTAATTACGTCTCTTGGCGTGAATTAGGCTCGTTACGGGGGAGGCCTTTGAGCCGTGCCAACGCCACGTGTTTGGTGTAGTTTTCTCGGCGAACTGTGTCAATAGTGATAGTTAGCTTCGTACTGCTAACACCTCTTTTGATGGGGATTGCGCGAACGCGCATAAGTTCGAGCTCAACTAGGTTCGACTGAAGTTCGACGAAAATTTCGACAACATTTCGACTCAGGTTGGATAATTATTAGGGCGTGGTGTTGAATACAAATTTTAACCGATGTTCGCTACCCAGGAATCTATTAATTAATCGATGAATCGGTCTCGATCATTTCCATGCATTAATTTTTTAAAGTAAAAATTAAAAAAAAAGGTTGTGTTTTTGCGTTAAATATGCGATAAACGGCGCAGTATACAATTTGGTTTATAAATCAAGCTTGACATGCAGTTTAGGAGAGTTCAAAATACTCGCACTCACAGCTTATTACGTCAGCTGTACGAGGCAAAAAGGTTCGCTGATGTTCTCCTGCAAGAGCGATTTCTTTTGGTTCTTCAAAATAGCCTCTGCTGCGCTGAAAGGGACACTTGCATAATGTTGAAGTGGCCGGCAGAAGTGTTACATTCTGCACTTGTCTGGAGTTACATATCTCATGCATGCAGTTTACTTTGGTTAAAATTTCACCTAAAATGTACCCTTCATGCAGATGTACTCGCCCACGTCCACGTGGTGAAAGCGTTGATTTTTTTTTCTTTCTCTTGGTTCGTCAAAAGGTTACGGATTAACCGGTTAAAAATATTAATCGCCATCAAAGCATGAATCGATGAATCGGTAATTTAATCGAGCAATTGCGCAGCCCTAATTTTTATACGCATGTCCGGAGATATTACCTGGCGCCATCTGAGGGAAAAGGGCACCAAGCGAGATTAATAATAATAATATCGCAATTTCTTTAGTTTCCCACAAAATCAGTGTTCGCGCAGGCAAGGGAAAAAAGCTGCCAGAAAACAACTTGACAGGCCTTAAGCCTTCAAAGTACATCAGCAGACCACAAATGACAAATTTAGGCTCGTACAATTACACGTAAGGAAAAGAAAAAGCAATGGTGACCCACCCGATACAATCAAAATATACACAATACACATTGTGAAAATTTGACATAAAAATATGATATAAAAATTAACAATCAAGAAAGATCAACGTCCAGGTATCAAAATAAGAAAATTTGGCTAAAAAAAACATTATTAAAAATTAGTGGTTTTTTTTTTGCATAAATATTGCGTAAACGTTAGTAATCCTTTCTTTAACATTTAAAATAAGCTACTGCGTATGAAATATATTTTCTTAAATTTCCTCAATAAAATTATGTTATTCAATAAGTTCCAATCGGTTTTCCGCGTTTTTCTTTTTTGTTTTGTTTTGTTTTTTGCGGTGTGTCTAAGATTTCGGAAATTTTGCTGTTGCCTTTTCGAATTGGTTTCTTTCCGAAATGGGGCAAATCTTAATATTACTATAACGAATAAGAAGTGAATATGCTTCTTCGATCCCATGCTTTATTTTACAGTAATGAACCTTTGAAAAATAAGTACCCGAGCCACTGGGATTTCCAGAGTCATTCGTCGGAAAAGGCAATAATATACGTCCTGATTCCAATGGCTAATTGGAAGCGGTAATTGGAATTGCTTCGACGGCGGGAAAGCTAACGCTCTTACGATAGTTTCTCTAATTACTCCGGAATAGGCCGAACTTTTACGTCACAGTTTTGTATTTAGCCCAATAAAGCGATCTCACCCAGCGTTCGGCGCATGCGTGAAGCTGCCATAACTTTAGTTCACGGGAGGCATGTGGTAGCGCCCGAGGCGACTTAAACAATTTTCGTGCTTTTTTACGTGCAGAGTTCCAGCTAGGTTCGGGCACGTGCAGAAAGACTAACGTTCTCTCGATGCATTGCGGCTGCGGTGGCGCAGTCAAATTGGCTGATGAGGTCGGTCTATCCTAACTTCCCCTCGTCTCTGTCGTGTTCAGATTATGAATGAAAAATTCGCCCAACGAAGAATCTAGAAGTTAGGGTTTCGGAACGGCATGAACTTGTAGGGAATTGACTTTTATTCGCCAGGAAATAAAATTACTTCAAGCCGAATGGGAAGACGGGAACGCCAAGTACAGAGAAAATTGTTTCGTTATACAAAAACCAATATGAAACGTTTTTACGTCAAAGTTGCGTTTTATGACTCATTCAGTGACACATTCAGCAAAAAAAAGTAAAAGAAAGACGTTTACAACTACCTGTGACGCCGAATTAGAACGCAGCCCTTGAGGAAGAGGAGGGGAGGGTACGGAGGGGACGGTATGCCCCCTCCTTCCTCATCCGTACTCTCTCCTCCATCCTCCTCCCTCCTCCTCCTCCCCTCCCCCTCGTCCCTCCTCGCTCCCGCGCGGTGCATTATGCGACGTTTCGCATAATGCACCGCGCGGTTATGCTGACGGCGACGGCGACGCCGTCGCGTCACGCCGATGCGTTACGCCGACGGCAACGGCGACTGCGACGGCGACGCCGCTCAGGCCGGAAACGGGCGCCTAAAAGCTCCGCTCTAAAATGACGTTCGTGTTTTTGCATAAGGTCGATGATCTGCCTTCTGGGTGCGGCAACGCTGGTTTATGCTGTAGACGAGAAATTTTTGCATAATGCGGTAGAGATATGTAGGGTGGTCCAAGTCACCACACTCGATCTAGAATGAACTGCGAAAATCGACACTTGCACGGAAAAATCTAAACTTTTCGTCAAATGTGTATTTCAGAGGTCGGTTTTTTCTTATAAAATTACAAAGCGTAGCTCTCTTTTTGTAAAAAATAAGGCCAAGAAATTTGCCAAGGTCTACGGCGGGCAGCGACGCAGACGACAGGGGTCCGGTAGCGGGGTGTGTTTGGCGTTCGTATTGATAGATGGCGCTGGGTCCTTGTCGCGACCACCGTGGTTTATTAAAATGAACATAATCTTTTTGAAATGTAGCTTCGTTTAAAAAATAAATGCGGACAATAAAAGCAACACCTAAAGTAAAAAGAAAAACGTGTCTGCGTAACGACGGCGCTTTTGCTGCCAACGGATTTCGTCTGCGTGTCGTCTGCTTTCTTTCTCTGGTTGGCTGCACCTTCGGGTAGGGAGGCTCAAGTGAGGGTGGGTGCAACTGCTAGATCGGGGATCACGGGACATGGACGCCATTTAATTGCTAAATTTTGCTGGGAGTCTATGGGGCAAAGTGTCGCTTTATTTCCTAACTCAGGTGATAAGAGCCCATTAAGGTGCTTGAATAATTTACAAAAGGTATAAATGATTACTTTTCCATAGCCACCAGTTTTGTTGCGATAGGTTAAGTATTTTTTTAACGCGAAAAATGGTAAATTCCGCCATCTTGAACGTTGCTGCTTGTCTGGCAACCCTGCTTTCTCCTCTCGACGCGTGCAATTCTCGGAGCGAGAAGGAAGCGAGAGAGGCTGCGCTAAGGCGTTCGTTGCTTGCAATGGGAGGCGAGACGAGGAAAGGCGCATGGAGCAACAGAGTTGCAACAGAGCGGGCATCTGCTCTCGTGCAGGCAACATCGGCGTATATCCTTTCTCGAATCCTCTCTCTCAGGTGCCGCCATTAAATTGCAAACGCTCTCCAGGTTTTGAGTTGCACCCACCCTCACTAGAGCCTCCCTACCTTTGGGCGCTGTTCCCGACGCCATATATCAATACGAACACCAAACACACCCTGCTACTGGACTTGGTCATCTGGGTCGCCGCCCGCCGTAGACCCTGGCAAGTTCCTTGGCCCTATTTTTTTTATTAAGAGAGAACTACGCTTTGTAATTTTACAAGAAAAAAACCGACCTGTGAAATACAGCTTTGACGAAAAGTTTAGATTGCTACGTGCAGGCGTCGATTTTTACGGTCCATCTTAGATCGAGCCTGGTGACTTGGACCACCCTATATACACGACCGCAAGCCGGTGTACACGCTCGTCCAGATCGAATCGGGCAGGGTGGGGACTGAACCAGTACCGCCAAGAAAACGAGGCCTGCCCATGACGTCGCCGTTTGTAGATCTCCGACCCGCCCCAAGCGGTAGACAGGCTGAAGCTTCGACGATAGTCGCCGCAAAGCCGAAAGACGCGTCCGTCTTCGATGAATCCAATCCAGACACGAATCCAAACACTCCGCGGGAAGACGTTCGGGGGGGGGGGGGGGGGGGGGGGGGGGCAGATTTCGGTTTCTAGGTGGCATTGATTGAACCTATAGGGAGTATTCACAGGTGGCCATATTTGTGTGCGCTGCTGCTGAGCGCGTGCTGCATGCACGCTCCTTTTGGAGCGTGCATTCAGCACCATCAAGGTTGCCGGCTTTAGCAGCTGGCTATTAATGTGAGCTCGTTCTGAGCATGCGCTCTAAACATTGCCCTTCAATATGGCTTCCAGTGAATACCTCCTATAATCCCTGGCTTCTGCAGCGCGAGCTCTCTCTGCGTGCTCCGATCTATGCGGCGGAACGGATAGAACTCCCGAGGAAGCAACGATCACCGCGTGTGCCCTCGCTGCCCACACATCGTGCAAAAGGCATAGGTGCAGTCGCGACGTCTGAGAGTCATCTGCGAACACGCCCTACCCATCTTCGAAGCATGTTTGAAGCATAAATACGCCTGCTTCGGACATGTATGCAGTCCATTTTTAAAGCACATCCGAAATGCTTTTTAAGGGTAACCTCCAATCCCAAAAGTTTGTCTGTCCGTCCGTCAGTCCGTCCGTGCATTTCCCGCTAAATTTAGCGGGGAAATTGATGTCACCAGACGTAAACACGAAATCAGTTTGTCAGCTAAATTTAGCGGGTGAAAGTGATGGCACGGGAGGAACACACCAATTCAGCTTCCCCGCTAAATTTAGCGGGGAAGCTGAATTTAGCATTTAGCAGTAAAAAGTAAAATTTAGCAGTAAAATTGACGTCACGTGTCCCATACACCAATTTACTTTGCCCGCTAAATTTGGCCGCAAAGTGGCATCACGAGACGTCACCGGACGTCACGTGACCTATTCACTTCGGGAAAAATCACGGCACATCACTCACACGTCACTTCAGTTTACCCGCTAAATTGAGCGGAAAAATTCTCGTCTCTCGACCCAGATACTAATCCGGTTTCCCCGCTAAATTTAGCGGAGAAAATTGACGTCTCGTGACCTATGCGACCATTCAGTTTTGCCGCTAAATTTAGAGGGAAAAATATACGTCACCTCACAATGGCATACCAATTCCCCATAATGCATTCCATTCATCATAGAACTTTAAAGGTAAAGGTTGGTAACCGCGTCTCTAGGAGAGCAATCAAAGTAACTGTAAGAAAATTTGCTCTATAATTATAACTTTTTTTTAAAAAAAGCTCACATGGACTTTACGAGGCTACTCAGGATTCCAAATAGGACCGGGCGTCCATTAAAAGCTTTAACTCGATTAATCGCCACCCTTTAATCGATTAATGAATCGATTAATCGGTGTCGTTAACTTCCATGCAAGTTATACATAAAAGAGGTCAAACTTGTTCTTTTTTTGTTTTTTGTTTTTCTGTGTTGAATATATAGTAAAGGGTGCAATATACAATTTTGAATAAGAATCCACGTCGATGGTGTACTTAAAAATATGTTTAAAGTACACAGATTTTTACTGTGTGTGTGTTTCTTTCGTTTTAAGTCAATTTAGATCGCCAACATGCTCAAGTCTTTAATTAATAAAGATGAGGCAGTTTGCTGATATTCTCCGGCAAGAGCGACACTCCTTTGATTGTTTAAAGTTATCCCTGCTGCGCTAAACGAACACTCGAACGGGTTGAAGTGACAAGGACACGTCTAACCTGCAATTTTCAGGAGTTACAAATCTTGCGCCTAGAGTTTACTTTAGGCTAAACACTGTCCTAAAGTTTTCTCTTTACACAGGTCAACTCGTCCACGTCTGCGTGGTGAAAGCGTGTAATTGTTTGGTTACATAAGTTATTCATGATTAAAGCAGTATTTGATTAATTGGTAGGCTGATATATCAATTGCCCAGCCCTAATTTCAAACCGGAGACGTACGGACGACAAGGCGACAAACGCACGTATGTCAAACGCAGCTGAATAGACTTTATTCGCACGTCACGTTTTGTATGCCACTCTCCCACACGGCCTCCACCGAGTTTGCATGCCTTCAGACATGGCCAACGCCACGCCCTTCAAAAAAGAAGCAAAAGGTAGAGAACTTCTCTAACAAAAGCCGTGTCAAGGGGTCGAGAACCTCAATATTTATACAATGGTTTCCGTTTCCCTTTCCCGCCCGTAAGAAAAATGTAAAACCTTGGCGTCCAGTGCGATTGAAGTTTGGCAAATACAATTTCCTATAAGAGCCAATTTTAATTCTGTTTTTAAAATCTCTTCTCGTAAAATATCTTTCTTTACTCTTCACCCTCCCACACCGGCAAACAATTATCGCAATCTTCCACGTGCCTTGCACATTTGGTAACGTCTTGGCAGGTGTAACTAACACATCCCTAAGTTACAAAAGCTCGAACCGTCAAACTACCGATAAAACACATGAACAACTAACCGAACGAACAAATAACGAAAAACAAACTTAAATTGGCTCGATGCAGTATGGAGTTTGCTCTATATAGGGTCACCTTTATTTAAATTCCAGATCTGTTTTTTTTTTTTTCTTCTTTAAAAAAAAAAAAAAAAAGCAGATATTTGTCAGTGTGAAACAAAATGCAAAGTTACCCAAGTTACTGCTGTCCATTACTCTGAAAGGGTGGCCTCTCAGGGTAATGGACAGCGGTTCAATGGGCACGAATGAAATGCACACGTTCACATTCACAACGTTTTTGTCTTTTTTTTTTTAAGTTGCTGTTTTTATGTTGTCGTCCAAGAGGACGGGTCATTCTTCTTGCGCGTTGACTGGCCGCCTTTTCGTTAAAGCTTTTCTAAAAAAACAGCACCGCTCCAACTTTTCTTTTTTTTTTTTTAACTTTCAATCGCATAGATCGATGGTGACGGGCCAATTGAAAGCGATGTGCTATTGATAGTCGAATGGATCTTTACAATCTCTTAAAGACACGGCACAATCTCAGGCCTTTAAAAAAAAGAAGATCAAGATTTGTTTTTTTGTTTTTTTTTTTTGTGACACGTTGCGATTTTATAGTGACGTTATTCCTTTCAAGGTCACGGTTCTACGGGGTCGTTTGGAGTAATTAGGCAATATGTTTGATTTTATATTTGTTTGAAGGATAATTGAGCATTAAATACCCAGTTGGTCGCTGTGCGATAAGCGCCTGGGGTTTAGCTTCCCCACCCAACGAGAAACTAAACACCGCTATCCGAAGACAAGCAAAATCTTCTAATCTCTGAAGCGAAATAGTAAAACCTGACTTACAACGAAAAAAAAAAAAAAACGAAAACGAAAAAAAGAAACCCGATGTGACGAGTAAACAACGCTTGTCCGTCTATCGACCAACACACTGGTTACAAGCAAGAGCGGTTTCTGCGCACTCCGCGTGCGCAGAAAGCAAGTTCGGGAGGAGTGAAGCCTTTGCGCATGCTCAGTATTGACAGCAGCGCCACCGCCGTGGCGTGAGGTCAGAGAGTTGAGTGAGTCTATACGCGCGAGAAGAACCTCAGGACAGCGGGTTGCAGTCGCTGTGCGTGATAGGTGATAAGTCGGTGATTTCCAACGCACCAATGTGACGAGCGCCGTGAAGCTGCACGTTTTGCCCTGCTTGATTGGCGCCATCATATCGTGGCGTTGGCTGCGGCCAGACTAAGTCAAGCGAAGTGTAGTTGGTGCAGTGATGACGTCACAACATGGCGCTCCGCTCCCAAACAAACCGTTGCTAGGGCCGTTGTTATGGACAAGTGCCTGCGAGGCTCGACGTGAGGTTAGAAATTGCCCGATTGAAAAGGGAATATTTCTTGTAAGCCTCGTGAATACTTTTTCTATCGTCTCAGTACAATACAGCGATTACGAAAGCCCCTAATAAAGGTTCATAGCCGGTTTTTGCTTACTATAGCTGACGACGCAAAGGCTTCGCGGGTTCACTGGTTTCCCCTGACGGAGTACACGACCGCGTTGAATGAGGTTGGCGACGATCGACGAAAATTCTATTCTCGGGGTCAACTTTCTGTGGGATTTCGGGGGCGAAGAGTGCCTGCGTGCACAGCTTTGGTCGACGCTCGAGGTGCCCGAGCGCGCGAACGCATTCCCGTGGAGTTCGCTTCCGGAATACTCTATTGAGAAGGTGAAAACACACCGAATCAAGTGCGACGACGACGACGTGGAATGTATCAAGGTCGAGGTGCAGGTCAGCACACGTTTCAAGGATTCCGGAGAGCACAGTTGCTTTAGTGATCATATGTGTGACCAAACGAACTCTACGGAACATATATATATATATATATATATATATATATACAGGGCTTTTTTTTTTTTTTGAGCTTAACATATTTGTTAAAAAAAAGTCGTGAAAGTTACACTTATGCCGCTTGTGGAGGTAAGTTATACGGCCAGGGGGATATAGTATAGGGGGCTAATCGTAACGATCAGTCGGATAATTAATTAAACTTCGTTAATTAACTTTTAAGTTAATGAAAATAGACATATGGTTCCAATTAGAAACTTGCTCAGCGTCATCGAAAGCTACTAAATCAGTCATTTTCAGAAATACTTTTGGCGCGTGAGAAGCGTAGTATTGTACTAAAGTTACCACTCCTGGATCAGGTATAAGGCTGGGACTAGATAAGGAGACGGAACAATCGCGCGGGAGCCTTATCGCAACCGCTAGCTTTGTACTATCGGGGAAAAATGAAATGCGAACAGAGGAGCGCGTGGCTCGCGGTACAGGCTGAGCCATCTGGAAGTGAGCCAGGAGCGAGGGTTCGTGGCCAACTCCGACGTGTTCACGCCCATCCCTCAGCGCTCCCCAAGCTTCAGCAGTGCGCCTCTTAGTGCGCTGAAAGCTATCACCGCTATCTTTGCTGGCTCAGCGCGTGCGGTGCAAAGAAGCTCGTCGCACTCGCCGAGCAGGCAGAGATAGCGGTGATAGCTTACAGCGCACTCAGAGGCGCACTGCCGAAGCTGGGGGAGCGCCAATCCAGGGGCGTGAACACATTGAAGTAGGCCACGAACCCTCGCCCCCAGGTTCACTTCCAGGCGGCGCAGCCTGTGCCGCGAGCCACGCCCTCCTCTGTTCGCATTTCATTTTCCCCCGATAGTACCTGCTCCACGAGTGGTAACTTTAGTGCACTACTGCGTTTCTCACGCGCTCAAAGTCCTGAAAATTATTGATTTAGTGGTTTTCGATGACGGTGAGCAAGTTTCTAATTGGAACCACATGTCTAGTTTCAATATTTAAAAAGTTAATTAATACATTTTAATTAATTAGACGACTGATCGTTACGATTAGCCCCCTGCAATATGTCCCCCTGGCCGTATAACTCACCTCTACAAGCGGCAAAAGTGTAACTTTAACGGTTTTTTTTTTAAAACAAATATGTTAAGCTTAAAAAAAAATACCCTGTATATATATAGTATATATATATATATATACAACGGGCATGGTGGCGGGGAGCCGAAGGCGTGGGTATAGAAGAAGAAAAGAACCCTTAGTGAAAACAGCAACAACGGACGATTTAATCTTCGATGTTTCGGCCGGAGTCCGGCCTTCGTCGCTTCCTGACTAAGGCCGGACTCCGGCCGAAACGTCGAAGATTAAATCGTCCGTTGCTGCTGTTTTCACTAAGAGTTGTTTTCTTCTTATATATATATATATATATATATATATATATATTGTCCCAGATAAAAACAAATCGACGAGCGTAAAGAAAAAGAAGAAAATCAATCGGCGAAGTTGTGCCCAGAAACCAAAGAAATGATGAGCTTCGACGACGGCAGCGGAGTGCGACGATGCGTCGACGTGACAGCTGGCACAGAGTCGACATAGCCGCTACTCGGCATCTCGAGTATTCGACCTAAAATGTTCGTTAGTGAGCTAGAGCGAGGCTGACTATACTCCATGACACTAGTTGTGTGCAGTGCAGGCAAGGGCCACGCCAGGGCGAGGAAAGAAAGGGCGAGTACTAGGAGCGTTAGGGGGAGAGAAGGTTTCACGTCTCGTCGCCAGCCTTCATAATGTTTGCCCTTTCGCCCCTTCCCTGGCGTTGCCTTCATTTGTACTGCACACAACTAGTGACACGGAGTATAGGCAAGGTGATTACATGGCCTTCTTATCTTTTACACTCGGGGTAAGAGTAAACTCGAATCTTCTAGGCACGGAGAATTTATTACAAGGCAGGTACGAAACACACACAAACACACACACATATTGCGAGCCTGAAATGCGAAGTTTGGGTTCTTGAACCGCTCGCGTTTGAGGAAAAATAATTCTTCTTTCATTACAATGCACGTAAACTGCAAAATCAGAAAGAGGGATCGACGCTGCTGTGATATCATGTGCTAAACAGATGCTTTTCTCACTTTATTTTTAGCAGAACTCCATTCGTGTTACGATATTCACCTGACAATCCTCATCGCACGCAAATTTAAATACGTTTTCCAGCGCAGCTCTTAGGCGCCCGTTTCCGGTTTGAGCGGCGTTGCGTAACCGCATGATGTATTATGGGTAAATTTCCCCGCTAAATTTAGCGGAAAAATTTTCCCGCTAGAAAATTTAGCAAACAATTAATACAGTTCCAAACGGCATACTTCAGTGATCCCGTATGCGTTCGTCATGCGTTCGTCGTGTGCAAGAGGCATCTCGACACGTCTCGATCGAGGACCGGGAGTCACAGAAACAGACGAGTCTCGGCAAACTTCTGTCGTGGTAAGTATGAAATCTAGTCTTCCTTTATCTGTAATCTAGTCTTCCCTTCAAATTCCACGTCCTATGTCTGACCGATCGCTCATTGGGAGCGAAATCCAGTCCCTAGCAACCGATTCGTCCATAACAACGCCCCTGACAACGATTTGTTTGGAGCGGTGACGTCCCATTTATGGGGTCAATTCAGCTCATACACCTGGTCATATTGTACGTACATTAAACTGGTGTCTGGCCGTGGCTATACTTACTTTCACCTTATGTCCAGACACTACGAGGTACTAGTATCAAAAGCGCACCATCATGGTGTCCGTCGTGTTTCTGTACGTGTCCTATCATCGCTGAACCAATCACAAACTGAACCAATAACAAACTGAAAAGACCCAGTGACTTGCGCTTTTGGCGCTACCTGATTGGTACGATTAGCTTCTAGCGTCAGCTCGGTATAGAGTTTAGCTGAAACGAAGTACAGTTGCGAGTAGGTCTTGTTCCTGTGCCCTTACCGCGTCGGTCTTATTTGTTGGCGCTTTGAAGTTTCTCATGGATTACAGATAGAACGACGCAGTAAACTTGGATTCGTTGCACACATTCTGAGATGGCAGCTTCGTTCGATTTACATGCACCTTTTTTCACCGGTGCAGAAAAGTGTAGGGAGGTGTAGTTCCGATCGTATCTCAATACATATTCCGGAAGTACATTACCCTACACCTTTCTGCACCGGCGCAGAAGGTGCAGGTAAGTCGATCGAAGTCACTGTAGAATGTTTACGTATGTGTTGCACGCTTTTGTTTCGTGTCAGAAAATAAAAGCGTCGTTTGCCTCCCTTTATTATTTCCAACGAACAAAAATGATCACTTTTTTTTTTGTTTTCAGCGTTGGTTAGATTAGATGCACTCGAAAGCATATACTGTGACATGCTATCGCGGACAATAATAGCTGAAATAGTCCTTCATACTTGTTTAGCCTACCTGCCATTTTCTTTTAGAGAGAGAGAGAGAGTTGTTTTGGTCCGATTTAGGAAAACGATGCTAAGTTGAGGTCTCATAGTTGGAACTATTTGACAACTTGAACAATGTTAGAGCCCGTGGGCACCACAAACGCACAAAAAAGGTCGGATCGGGTGTTTTAACTCGTATTGTTCGCGGGGTTACCACGAGAATGATCTATTATCGAAAAAGCTCGGCGAGAAGGAATAAGCGATAGGGTTTTGTTCTCCCCGGCATTGCGGTGCTGGTGTCTGCGAACGCTTGCACGTGCCGACTTCAAAACGATCCAGCCCGCTACAATCAGGGTATAGGCGTACGCAATTCTAGATTCCAGATTCACAAAACGTGAATTTTCCCGGCAAATTTAGCGGGGAAACTGAGTTAACGTATAGGTTACACGCCGTTAATTTCATCAAGGTGTATAAGCCACGTGACGTCACGTGACACAAATTTCCCCGCTAAATTTAGTGGAAAATGCACTGACGGACGGATGGACGCACAAAATTTCGGGATTGGGGGGCTAACGTTAAAAAGCATTTCGTGCTTCAACAATAACAATCCCAAACTATCAACTTTGGGTGTGGGGGCTTAAAAATACGATGACCGCAAGCTTCCATCGTGCTTTTGACACCCATACCTTAATGGAACACGTTGTTCGCAACTGACGACAAGTAGCCCGATTAAAACGTGTGACGTCACGTTGAGCAAACTTCTGGTTGCGGCATCTCGAACGAAAATCGTAAAAGGGTGGCACCGAAACATTTCGGCGCTAATACCCGCTTACAACGTTCTGTGACACTTTCGACGGGAGGGAGGAGTGTGTGTGCGCAACTTTAATCGCTGTTCAAACACGCCTCAGCGTACCTTCCACCGCATAGCCACAAAAAGTTGTCCCAGAGTGTACAGTAGAGTCTGCTCCAACGTAAAGGGTGAAACACATGTAAACAACGACCGCTCCTCGTCGCGCCGCAGTGCGTCGTTGCCATGGCAACCGTCTCTGACGCCGCGAGGTGGCGCCGCGGCATTCGACCACGTATATGTACCATCGATATAAGCACAACATTTCGGCAGAGACTAGGCTATACGACAACAGCCTGGGCAGCCGGCTCCTCTTTGAGTCACGCGCAGGAGGGCTGCGAACGCAGATGTATCGCCGTCGCTTCGACCAGACGGTGGAATCTGCAGCATGCCGTGTGTGTGGTCAGGCGGATGAGACAATTGAACACCTTGTGCTGTCGTGCACCGGTCTGCAACCAGTTCAACCGGCGGAGTGTGGACAGGCAACCCGGGAGCTCGCACTGGCAGAGGCACTCGGCTTTGGGTCTGCTTCCAGCTCAGTGACAGACTCTGCGGGTGGGACTAACGGCAACAACAACACCGACGCTACACCGAGAACCAACGGAGGGTGGCGTGAGCAGGTGGAAGCCACGAAGCGAAGGCTAGAGAACTGGTGGATGCTAGTTCACCAACGGGGATAACCAAATCCCCACTGGCTAGGTCCCAAACTCTACGGGACCGCCCGATTCAAAAGGGAACAGCCGCAAACCATCATCATCATCATCACGTCATAGTGTCAGAGGCGGTTGCTATGGTTACGCCGCTAAATGACGCGCCGCGAGTTTTTCTTGCATATGCTTCACGCTTAAGAATTGCAGGAGTGGCTTCGCCACCAAATTCCGGGTGCCAAATAACGTCGCGACGCCACCCAGTAGGACCACGTCCTTTTTTTTGAACTTACGAAAAGGGAGAAACCACCTTGAGTTGCTCTTCCCAAAAATTAATGCATTCCCCCGCCGCCCCCCCCCCCCCCCCCCCCCCAGAAAAAAAAAAGAAGAAGAAGGAAGTTTTGTTTGTTTGTAGCCTAGCGCACATTGGGCATCGAATATGGCCTTGCTTTTGAGGGAGGAGCATCCCCTGGAGTTTTCAAGTTTCAAACGACTGTAAAATGGCGCCTACAAAAAGCTCGACATACTAATGCTCAATGTTTATACGAGATCTGTGGTTTATAATCTGTCTGTAATGCCAACTGGCCTTGAGGGTATTCGAAATAAATAAATAAATATGTTCTAGCAAACTATAAATTTGCTCTCATAAGAACGTCAATCAAATTCCCCCTTCGCCTCGGTGCATTGGGCATTGAGCAGTGCCTCTCCTGTCGTTCTTATGTTAAAAGAGACCATAAACTTGCCCATTAAAAGTTGTATTGGTGACTTTAAAAATCTCGTTTTCGCACATTAAGCACTGAGCGGTTCCTCCCTTCAGTTATTATAATAATATAGATAGATTAATGTTTACAAAAAGCTCAGGTTCCTATGTTTACTGGCGCATTGGGCGTTGACACGACCTCATGTAGTTGACATGTCGCAACAAACTAAGCATTATTAGATCCTCCCCAGCAGTTCTCATTTTAGAACAGTCTATATACTGCGGCCCAGAAGGATTTCCGTAAAATTCCCAATGGGCCTGTGCGCATTGGGAAGTAAGCGGAGTCGCCCCTGCAGTTCTTATGCTACAACAAACTAGAAATTGGTGCCTGTAAAAATCTCAGTCTAATGCCAAATGCGCACAGGCGTATTTGGTGTAAAGCGAAACCTCCCTGCAATTTTTTTTTTTTTTTTTTTACAACAGACTATCAGCGTTGTGCTCGACCAAAATCGTCGCTGTGGTCGCAATTTGCGACTGGCGAAACGCGACTGTGACGTATTTATCTGGAGTAATTTTTCTTTCGTCGACGGAAATCAGCGCAATGTCAGAGTACTAGGGTTGTGCGAATATTTGGAATTTCGAGTAGTAGTTTTGAATAAGATATTCGGTTCGAGAAGAACTGCACTATTCGCGTTTTTCGAAGGGTTGATCGGAGCAGGTTAGTCCTGTTGAGTGCGCTGCTTACTGAGCACCGGTGCACTGCGGAGAAGCAATACCCGCGAAAGCGAGCTCGGCGGGTGTTGCTTCTCTGCATTACATCGGTGCTCGGTAAGAAGCGAACTAAAAGGGGGAACCCGCCGGGATAAACACTTGTGAAAATAGGAATATCGAAATTGCGTGCTTAGAAGAAAATCATGCATTGAAAGCGGGATGGTGCACGCGTGCCTGTTGTATTTGAAAATAAATGGAAACTTTGTAAATTTGTATATATTCATTGTAGTAAAAATGTCAAAATTAAACTGTCTGTTATGCAAAAGAATATACTATGTTAGGCAGAGATGCCCTTATAACCTGCGTTCATTATGCGCGATTCATTCTTTTTTTAACTAGAGACTAAAGAAAGAGTATTTTATATAGCAAGATTCGTAAATTCACTCAATTGGGTATAGTTAACCATCTCTATAAGATTAGTTTTATGTCAAATCCGTCGTTTACTTGCCATCCCAAGACATTATACCTTTTAAGGTCACAGTTCATAAATATATTAAACTTAGCTTATAAATGAGCAAGTGGAACAACGTTCACAAGTTTAGCTGGGTTTTCGTCTAAGCATTATGCAATGCTAGTAAAACGCGTGAAAAAACAATTAAATACTCGCGTAAAAAATTTCGGCCAAAACGTCTATTCGCTTCGAATTCGCTTCAAACTCAACATCCACTCTTTGCACAAGACTACAGTGTATTAATTGTGACGATGTTCGTTTAAGAATCCGATGCCTGAAAGCTTTCCTCGTAATTCTCACACATTCGAAATTGTTCGCAACTGATAAGTAATCAAAGATTGTCACTCATGACGTCACTGCGAGGAACATTCTGATCGTGACGCAATGAATAGAAACCATAAGAGGACGCCTACAAAACATGGCGGCGCTAATCAATTGACGCCTACAAAAAGCTCAGTATCTAATGTTTGTAAGCGCTTTGGGCACTGGCAAGAGCTTCTCCTGCAGTTCGCGTGTTGGAAAGAACTTTAGATCGGCGCCCGTGGTAATCTCAGTCCAGGCACGTAGCCTCGATTTTGATTCGGAGGGAGGGGGGGGGGGGGGGGGGCGCTCATGACAAAATGCTGGATGAGGGAGAGGGGGGAGAGGAGGGCTACGTGCCTGTCTGAGCCTAACGTTGGCTCTGCTTCGGCAAAATGGGCGTTGATCGGAGAGTCTCCGGCAGTCCTTACGTTACATCCGGCTACAGGAATCCCCTTATAAATGCCCAGTGACTGGATTAGGTGTTCGGAAAGACTCGTGGGAGCCTTTCTCTTTAGGGGTGATTTAGGCGCTTTCGTCGACCTATTTAAACGTCTCGCTCTGTCCACCGTAGGCAGCAAACGGCGTGAGCTTTCGCGCTCCTTGTTTAAATAAGATAAGACGGCGCGAGACCATAACGCAAAGCCGCTAAGCCATGAAGCGAGAGAACGCGTGTGGACCGGGCAACGTAGCATAAGCCACACGGAGTGTAGCTGGCCATATTGGCAATAAACAATAGTTTCGACGGCAAAAAAAATTAAAAAATACAAATAAAATAAAAATTGTGAGTTCTAAAAGCAGCGCATACTGGGACCTCCAATAAGTTACACCGGGAATAGTTGGCAGGTACTGCTGACCATGCTTAAGCGTAATGGCCTTTCTCGATGCCCGTCGGAAACCCTTAACCGCAGAAGTTAGATACGTTGCACAACGGGAGACCAGTGGTGCGGGATTACATGTTCTTGTATATAGGGTGGTGGACGGCATGATCAATTCACCCTTGTTGCTCAGCTGCTTACATGTTTTTCGAAGGTCTACTGGACCGTGTTCATTGTATTATCCCCCAGATTATGGCTGCTACGTAAGTTAAAACAAAACAATGGCATTTATTTAATGTCAATATTTAGTTTTAAGTTCTTATTTTTTTGTCTTTGTGTTTATAATGTTTAGATATTAGTTCAAGAGGAGTTGGAAAGTGCACCAGTAACGATGCGTCAAGCTATTTGGACACTGAAAATGAATGAATAAAATATTGAATGAATTAATTAATTAATTAATGTAAGACTGTTAGAACAGCGTCAACTTGAGCAGGCGTTATCTGTTTGCTTAGTCGCGGTCTAAAATTAAGATTTATGGAGGAAAGAAAGCAGTTTCTCGCGGTTTCAGGTCAAGCTTCAGATAAATGGTAACTGCAATGTTAAGCACCAAAGATGGCTCAAGTGCGGGCGCTACAGTGTAGCGTATTCTAAAGCAAAAAAAAAAAAAAAAAGAGAGGGTAATTTGCGTAAATAAGTTAATAAAGCCGAGTGCGACCAAACATTTAAAAAAGATGTTTGTAGGTGCTGCATTTTTAAGTACAGTATACTCGAATTTTGGAAGTGTGGGGTATTAAAGAACACTGTAAGAAACAAAAATAAAGTTTGTTATTCTCCACACGTGAGAGGAAAACAGAAGAAAACCGTGGGGTTGACGCGTCTTCTCAGATATCGGTACAAAATTTTGAAAGCGCCTTGGAGATGAACAGCTTGAAACATATCCAGCTGAGCCGAGGGTGTGTTGTGGTACGATATGTGTGGGGTCGCTTCAACCAGGCGGTTTGTTTTCTTCTAAGCAGTGATAAAGTGCAGGCGAGCTGGTAATTAATCGACATCTTGTAAACCCCGAGATGAGGAACGATTTTGCCCGACGCATAGGAAATATCAGGTTTTCCTTCTTTTGCCTTTCTTTTTCTTTAACAAAAGCTTGCGTTCACGATTGTATCTTTTTTTTTTTTTTTTAGTGTGGCAATTGCATTATTTAGACACACTTCTTTTTTTCCGAAAAGTTAATTGCACTACGTTCCTTTGCTTATATATGACTTCTTTATTTAGTCCCGAATAACATCAGTCAACCCTGTAACTAGTAAACAACGTGAAAAGCAAAAAAAGAAAGCTCGGACACACAAAAAAAGTAAGAAGCTTTTTTTTTTTAATTTTAAGTTTAAACATATATGTCTATTTATTTTGAATATATGCTTTCTAAAAATAACAACGCTACAAAAAAAATATTAAATACCGTAGTAATTGAAAACGAGCGTGTTTGTGAATAGATAGGAATACATGAAAGGATAAAACATAAGAGGACGGGGACGGAAACCGAAGCTTTTTCATTTAGCAACAGCGTAGAATGACACGAAATATATAAAAAACTACCCCCAACGGTTTCGACTTTCTCGAAGAGGAAATGAAAAAAATATTCGCGAAGGAAATTTTCTATTCATTGAAAAGTTTAAAAAAGCACTAGCATTACGACGAGGTATGCTCTATGTTTTATTTTTTCGTGTATTCGTATATATAGTTTTAATTACCGAGTCTCGGGCACTGGATCGACGAATGAGTCTCCGCCCACGAGAAAAAAAAAAAAAAAAGAAAGAAAAGAAAAATGATTCTTCACTTTTCATCGACAATCTCATGTTTCAGGATCCGCATGTGCCTTCCTCCGCCGTGACACGAAAATGATTTTTTCTTTTTTAATTATATTTCTTTTCGGCAGCTTTTTCAACGGGGGGCATCGTTAGCTATATTGCCGAAGTTTTTTTTCGCTTTTTTGAAAACCCGAGGAACGTGCCAAGATCTGGTGTGGGCAAAGCGAACTTCTTTCCAAACACTGCGTTGGTGTATACACCGTTTCATGCAAACTTTCACCGCAGCGGACGCTGCAGTACGAAGGAGCCAATCAAGCAGGGCCAAAAGTGCTCCGTCATGCCCCGCTCGCTGTTTTTGTGGGTTGAACTTAACTAAAGCAATCACGTACAGTGAATGCACCGCTATCCTACGGTATTTTTTGTGCGTGATTGGTTTTTCCAGAAAATACGCAAACACACAATAACGATGCATTTTTGGCACGGCATGATTGGGTCCATTAAATCGTAGTGGTCGTACACAATGTATAGAAAATTCTTGTACTGTACCTGTTCCCGATTTCCGATAGGGATATCGGACGAAACGCTCGCGGTGTTTTGGATTTGTACCCTTTCGAAGATGACCGATAGTTTTGCGAAGAAAATTTCGGCACTTTCGGAGGAACATGGAAGACTTTACCCGAGACTGGGGTTGGGAGGACGACAATAAAACGTTTGAGGAGCATACATGTTAGTGCTGTGCCGTAGAAAACACTAGGCTCGGGTACACCCACCACGTTTTCAGCTTCACCAGCTCGATAACGCCCAGTCGATCCCCGGGTGTGTCTCGGGTCGTCGGGGCACGTGACGTCATAATATCACGTGTCCTCACGGCGTCACGCGATAACAGTGATGCGTGCGTGACGTCACGGTACCCCGTGGCCACTTCGCGTGACGTCAGAATGCAGGTGACGTCATGCGAAATTATACCGTCACGTGATACCGCGAAGAAACGATGTCACGTGGACTCACGCTGTGCGGATGAAGTTTCCCACTAGTCTTTGCGGGTGAAAATTTTTCCGCTAAGTTTAGCGGAAAAAGACATCGTGCATTTTCATTCCCAACTTTCTTGGACATCAGCGCCTTGCGGACGTTCAACAATAATTGAGCAACAACGAACAATGCAATGATCCCCGGGAATATTTTAGAAGACAGACATTAAATATCAATAAGCAGTAATTAAACATTTGGTAGCGTAGAGTTTTTATTCTTATACTAGGACTTTACAATTTTCCTTTAATTGAACCTTATAGGCCACAGTTACAAAATTGTCAATTTCTGCTTTTCTCGACAAAAGATCGTAAAACGTTCCCGAGGACCGTAATTACCTGGATGTCACAAAACGCAAATCGAGTAGAATTTTGACATCTCCTTAAAACTTTTTTGTTCCACGGAATGTCCCAGAAAATCTGCCGCGTCCGCCATGACGCTATATTTGTGGGGGAAAATTTCTCCGCTAAAGTTAGCGCGATGGTACGTACCTGGGTGCGGCTGGATGGTGGAATGGATGGTAATGGCTATACCCTTTGTAACGGGCGGCAGCTTACGCCACCTATCGTGGTTGTGTTCAGCAGTGTGGCCAGCGCCTCGGCCGTCGCCGCAGTTTCCCTGGTGGAGACAGCTAGGAACCAGGAACATTTTGTTCGTTAGTTTCGGATTGCTTCGAACGTGTCTGCAGATGCGTTGTAAGCATGCTTGTGTATAAAGCAAGCACGATTCCAACATGATTGAGTCGTATGAATATATGCAGGGAACGTCGTGTCTTTTGTATGATGTACAAAGTGACTACTCGCGGATAAAAAAAAAAGAAAGAAAGAAAGAAAAAAGAAAGAAAGAAAGAAAGAAGAGAAAGAAAGAAAAAAAAGTGCTGGGGGTTTTGAAACGGTCGGTTGCCAAAAGAGGCTCAAATTTGTGGTACTGATCCTCCTCTTAATCACTCATGGTCTTGTCGAGAAAGGGTAGTTCGCGGCTAACGGATCGAACACAGGTTACCATTTTTAAGCTACGCCCAGCCCTACAAAAAACGTGTCTAAAAAAAAAAAAAAGATATATATTAGAGCTGGGCGTCGATTGAATTGTTTAACCCAAGTAATCGCCACCTGGTAATCGATTAATCAATCGATTCATCGGTTTTGTTCTTTCCCACGCATAATAGCAAAAAAAAAAAGAAAAGTCGATTAGATTTTTGTGCCTTTGCTGAATATGTGCAATTTGATATGAGCGACAAAATGTGCAATTTTAGATTTTAAATACTCCTTGTTGTGTAGTTGAGGACAGTCGAAAGACACCCACACTCAGAAAGAACTACTTCAGCCGCAGACACAAAAAGGTTCGTTGATATTCTCCGGCAATAGTGAACTCCTTCGATTCTTCAAAATAGTCTCTGCAACGCTAAAGGGACACTTGCGCACAACGTTCGAAGTGCCTGAGACACCCATAACCTTCTCCGCTTGTTTAAAGTTGCAAATCTCGCCTCTATATACAGTTTTCTTTAGGTCGAAATTTATCCTAAAGTTTGGCTAGATACAGGCGCACCTGCCCTCGCGTGGGTAATTAAAAAATGACATTTTTACTTTTTTTTGCGTTGGGGGGGGGGGGGGGGGGGTTGTCAACATTTCACCGATTAATCGGTTAAAAAATTAATCGAGATTAATGCATTAATTGATTAATCTATAGGTTAAACGATAGTGTGCTAAGCCTTAGTTTTTTACAATTACGTTTTTAATGCTGCGAAGTTTTAGTCGAACACAGAGCGGTAACATCACTGCTAAGCATATGTAATCAGCAATTATATATATATATTTTTAACACGAAATTCACTATTATTATTGACGACTTCTGCAAAATTGACGACACCCATAGTGGCTAGAACGGAAAGTTGTCACGGCAGGTTCGCTCGCCAGCTTTTTTAAGCTAATCATATACTGTAAAACCCTTAATGTTCGCGAGCCCTCAATTTTCCCGAATTTCACGAATTGAAGAATTCGCGAAATTTAAGGGCGCGCGAAAATTTCCGTCCTTAAAATTTTAGGGGCGCGCGAAAATAAAGGGTATTACAGTAATTCAGAGCGCCTGGCATTCTTAAGACGAAACCGTGAAAGTATGATAAAAAAAAAAAAGAAAAAACGCGCGATAAAGATCGCCAATACTCCGGTCGTCCGCCATAAGCAACCGCCTCCATTTCATCACCTGACCTCAATCTTGAACAGGTTATCCCCAAAAAAGTAATCGATTACAATGCTATTCTGCTTTGTTAACAAATATTTAAATAGGTCGCTTAAATATTTGAGGGGAAAAGTGAGCATTACCTGAAAAAGCAACCGTTACTTTCTCGATTACTTCAGGTTTTCAAAACAGCATATCTTTCTGCCGGTTTGCAAACGCTCCTTTTGTACCGCCCCTTATTAGATTGAAATCATCAAATTACAGACTACTCGTCTTCTAAATCGACCAGTTTTGGTAGACCTTCGCTCTGTTGGAGATCCATTGGTTCCAGGGTCCCTTGGTAGGAAGGTTATGAAACCAGAGGCCATCCTTGAGAAGTGGAGGGAAAAATAGTAAAGGTTACAAGGAATTTTACTACTTTCAAAAGTAATCAGATTACTCTCGTGAGTACTGCCTTAGAGAGGCAATCAAATGATTACAAAATGACTAAAATTATTCGATTAGGGTGATTCCATCTCAAATCGTACAAAGAAAAGTGATGAATCCTCAATGTAAAAAAATAAATAAAATAAATGCATGCGTAGAAAATCTGTGACTGTAACAAAACTGCAAATTAGAACTACGGAACATTTTTTTTTGGTTCTTCAGTTTTGGGCTTCGAAAAAGCGGAAGGTCTTGCCGTTTCTGCAGACTCTTGTTTTCACAGCAATTATAACCTTTTTTTACTGATTTAAAACTTTGTATAAAAGGGTCTAAGTTCTTTGAAAGTGTGATTTTTTGTTTTATCTTATGAAATAAAAATTGTTTAATCTTGCACTTTTAAGAATAATGGGTTAAGTTTGAATCGGGCTGGCTATCGACATATAATTATGTAATATGTAAGGCACAAGAAACCTTTCAAATGAAAGCTTGTATCCCAGGCATACAAGCTCTAATCGAATATTTTCTTAGTAATTCTGTAATCAATTGATTACCTATATAAGACAGTAATCACGAGAGTAATCTGATTACTTTTGAAAGTAACAAAAATTACTTGCAATTGGTACTATATTTCCCTTCACTCCCCGAGGGTGTGGAGGGAAATATAGTACCAGCATCGTACAGGCATGCGGTCGTGTATCCCTACTGCGTGGCGCAGGCTAAAGACCCCAGGCTAGCGGTTGTACTCCACTGACTAAATTGCTCATCTGCAGCGAGTGACTCGTCGCAACTTTGAAATGGCTGACCAACTACACGCTCTATAAATATCCACACAACCCCAGTTAATACCGAAAGCTTCTATCTAAGCCTATTTAAAAGTTAATTTTTATTTTAGATATGGCTTATATAGATGAAACATCACTGTAAGCTTGAAAGAAAATATTAAAAAATCAACAACAGTTTACAAATACTATAAGTTTTTTTTTTAATTTTTTATATGAGCAGTTTTTTTGTGTGTTTTTAAATGTGCAATAAAATCACTTTGACATATATGGTTTCGTAATATTACGCAGTGCGTTTGAAAAGAACACATATTTGCCTTTCATTCCGAGATGAAAAGATATGTGCGGTCGCCAAATGTTTTCACGTTATTATTATAATATATACGTTTGGAATGTAACCATGGTATTCATGATATTTAGGCCCATCTACTATTTATTAAAAATGAGGCATTACTGCTATATATTATGATAATTAAAAAAAGAAGGTCATGCCCATGTCCAGTTTACTTCAAAAATCTCAAAATTCACGTTTCTTTATATATATATTAATGTAACGAGCATAAAATTACAATTTCAGAAACGTTCAGGTCATGCAATGAAGGGGCGAGATAAATTATTTTCAGAAACCCAGCGGGCCGAATGCGGAATGTTGGTTATTTCTTGCGGCCGTATTTTCACGTATCCGAAGCTCGTTCAAAACTACTTCGTTTCTATTTTTGGGCAATAACAAGAAATACAGATAAACGGGGGAAATGCATAACATTGCATAGAATCCTTAGACTTCTAAGCTCACAGTAACGCGTATGGTGACCAAAAAAAAAAGTGATATTAAGTGAGGTTTACATTACTCTTAAAGATTCGCAATTTTTTTTTGAACAACGTCGTAAGAACCGTTTTTATTTTGAGCCCTCATTTACAAGTGACAGGATTGAATGTTTCGCACAAGACTCAAATAATTCCATTACTTTTTCACTGTGTCATGGTGTTGGGCGAAGCGTGCTGCTTCACTTTTGAGGAGTACCATTGCAGGCACTTTTGGGGCCACTACGAAGACGAGCAAAATCATTAAAATTCCAATGGTTTCCAGTTCTGATCACCTAAGGTTGCACGATCACCTAAGGTTGCGTATTTGATCACTCTCCTTACGCCAACACACTAAGTTTTGCCAAGCCGCGTAGCTTAAAAAAATCAATTTGGTCACCCCTTGTCTCCTGGTAAAGTTGAAACCTACTTTTGAAACGACTAGCCACCCCTTCGGAGGTGTGAACAAGTTTTGTAAATATCAAAATGTTTTCTTTCAGCAACTCTTCAACTGCGCGCAGAGCGAACAGTACGTGTGCTGTATCATGTATGCGATATCGTCGCTGACAACTCCGAAGCTGTAGATTTTGCGCTCGGCTGTAGCGACGGTGAAGATCGACTTGATTTGGTTCTTCCAATGAAAGCATTGTACCGCCCGCGGAAGAACGACGCTTCATTTTCACGCAAAATCAAAATGCAATACGATTTTACGAACCTTGAGATGCGACTTCTTTGAGCTCATAGCAAGCCACTGAGCATGTCCGATTAATCAATGAGGAGGTACTATTTTAAGCACTTTCCGAGCTCATTGCAAAATGCGTTACTTCCCCATTGTTTCTTTCGCAGTTCGCTGGATTCCCACAAAGCTACTTCGATTTCTTCGTCTTTCTCGATTGACAACGATGTCAGGGCTAAACCATCTTCCATTGGACACGCCTTGCTGGTCAGCAAAACGCACTCCTCAGTTGTGTTAGCACGCAGGCAAAGTCTCTTAATGTCTTCAAAACAGAATTCCTAGCCGCTCATGTTTGATATTTCTGCCAGGCAAAGCGCTAGTTACCCCTCTCTTGGTTTTAGTAAACAGTGTCTAACAAACTGAGATAAGATACCAGACACACATACGCGAGCGCTCGTTCAGCGGAAGAAGGCTTCAAAGTGGCGACCTCCAGCTTTCGCTTGTGTGGTATATTGCCTGATTGGCTGCAGCCTCAGCTTTAAAGGGACACTGACAGGGTATTTATGCTCGCTGAGGTTTTTAGTTGTACGTGACATATGAGAGCTCAACTACCCAGAACAGAATTTGCGGCTCGAAATTCGGTTTCTTTCCGCCCGAAAACCGCCGATCAAGAACTGGCCGGTTCGAGTCTCGCTCACTCTCTTTTCCGCGGTCACGGGCCGTTTTCTAAGGTATCGATGCGACCACCAAATTTAATCAAAGTCGTGGGTCACTGAAGGCACACACTCAATATTAAAAATAGAAAAAAATATGAAACCCATTTTTTGTGGCTTCTAAAAAGCTGTAAATACGTTGATTGAAAAAGAAAGTTCCACAGACAACCGGAAGCATTCTGTGCGTGCGTCGTTTCGCGTATCGTGGGACTCGCAGGGACGGCGATGGCAGCGGACGACGGGCGTGGGACCTCTATTTCAGAACTGTCGTTCGCGGTACCGGCGAATTCTGTCTACTTTTAAAAGAGAAATTTGGGACTGATCAAAAGAATTGGTATTCATCCCGTACGACACGCCCGACCACCAAGCCGATTTGCTCGAAGACGTCGCCGAGCCGTCGCTCCCTTCTTGTGACTGAAGACATCACTCGCGCAAACGTCAAGCGCGACGTGTCTACTTCGAGTGGAATATGCACGCGTACGATTTCTTTACTAGGTGAGAATGTCGCCAATGCGTGGTGCATCCCGACTTCGACCCGGGAGTGCTTTTGCTAGAGGAAAATCGGCAGCAAACTTTCCAACTTACAGTTTATCGGCTAAATTATTACTAAGGAAAAAGATACCCCACTTTCGATATGCCCCAGTAGCTCAGTGCGAAAGACGTCCACTTTACACCCGGTAGAGCCGTGTTCAATCCCCCGTGAAACTTCTTTTTTTTTTTTTTTTTTCTAAATATTTTCTGATGTTTACATTTCTTCTTTTTTTTTTACAATTATTACTGAAGAAACAAAACAAAACCAAAAATAAGAAACAAATGCTGTGGACGACACGTCGCTGAATTAGATGGTATGGGATATACTTTTTGACACCTGCGAACTCAATGTAATCAATCACTTTCCACAAAATGCAAGGAGCATATAAATCAGGTAGCGTCTGCTTTCCGAGGTGCCCGTAAATGGTCTACAGGAATTGCAGCCAGCCATTGGTCCCGATCCCGTTGATCTTTCGGAAACTCTGTCGCACAATGCCACTTCTGTTTCGGACGCGGGACATGTGAGCCAGCTCTTCACGCAACATCTTGGGTGTATTCTTTTCGGAACCGATCAAAATTCACCACGGGCACTCACTACTCATCTCCAACTCCTCAATGTACAAAACAACTCATCTTGGAGTAGAGAACAACGAGCGGAACATACATAACTGCAAAAGAATCCCACGGCGAGCAGTTCCCATACGCCGCATGTCGTCTGCTACCTGGAAGGAGAAAAAAAAAAAACACACGGTCGGGTGTAGCCACGTGACTTCCGCCACTCACTCTCTTCTCTCCACTTCTCCGACCTCCGTCGGGTTTCGGTTTCGGTTTCGAGCAGTTGCGTCTTTTGGTTTTATTAAAAAAATACGCTACTCTGTTGCAAAATATTAATTGGGTAGTCCTCCGACACCATAATGAAGCGCCTGGCAAAAAATTTAAAAAAAAATTTGGGGGGTGTCAGTGTCCCTTTAAGCTGCTGCCAGTGACCATATGTATAATCGCTTATGCTTCGAGTAGAACATGTCATCGTTTCTTTCACTTCGACGTTAGGTCTTCACTTGCATATTCCTTCGAAGGCAAAGCCAATGATTTTTTTACGCGCTTTTTTCTCTCTTGAAATTCCAAAATGCTTTCAAACGAGCACTGTTTATTCCTTCAAGTTGCGTTTCATAAAACCTACCTTTTTTTGTTCTTTTTCTTTTTTACGTTACAGGAAAGAAATTCCTGTAAAACTAGAGCACATTAGCGTGTTTGTCATTCAGCGTAAGCATTCATAAACGCCTTAAAAATATGAGCGCAGTGTTGCTTCTTCTTGTCCAAGGAGTAGAAGAAGAAAAAAAGATGTTAGATTACGCTTTCTGTTTTTAAGCCATCTTTTGATTGTGAAAAGTAGCAGTCACTTTTTCTTCAGCTTTATTTTATTTTATTTTGCTTTTCTCCTGCAGTTAACTTTACCGCGTGGTGTGAAATAAATGCATTTATCGTCCAGATATACACATTTTTGTTAACTATTTCAAGCTTCCCGCCCTGACAAGCAAGACGAGCGAAGTCTAGCGGAGTCGCGCAGCCGTCGCGACATCTATTGCGGCAAAGAGCAACTGCCGAAACAGATGGCGCCATCTGGGGCACTAATTTTGAAACGTTGGCTCGAAAAATACGAATATTTTACCATGCGACAAACTGATTTCGGCAAACTGCGATCTTGGTGAAGATACCTTTAAATGGGTCGTTAAAAAGATCAAACAACTATAGGAATTAGGCTTTTTAAGCTGAGGTCAGTAAGAGAAAAACCGGAAAAAATGTAGCGAGTGCCCCAAAGATGGCAGCACAACTCGTTCAAACCCAGTACATCACTACTTGAATGAACGTAAAGAACGCGGGAATGATGAGCATTCGAGCACTGAGCAGTCAACGTCAGACACTCCTTACGAAAGGGTTCCCAGCATTGCATTGAAATATGTATGTGCATTCTATACATGTGTTCTCGCGAAGAAAAGTGACTTAGATTGTGTATATGGGCAATGTCATTTCAAATCGTGCCATAGCTTGAAAGAAAGAAAGAAAAAAGTTTCTTAAATTAAAATCTATATGGTGGAATAACTCTTGACCAGATCGAACTGAAAATCGCTTTTGCGGTACATTTTTAGTTCTCGGGGTTTTGACTCCGAAAGAACCGAAGACGCATTTTGAGATTTGACGAATTTTCATAAGTCGCGCATTCGGTCCAGGCTCAGACATATATGACACATAACAACTTAACAAGCAAACGTTGTACATGGCTTTTCGAAGGACAATAAAAGTGCCAAATAGCCATAAAAATCTGTTTTTGTTTTCACATTTTTCTAATACAAAACCTGGTCCCTTTGAAAATATTTTACCCGGTTTGAATCCTAACTTGCGTTGCAGTCTCCGATATGGCACGGATTATATATCGAACGAAAGCTTCAAATTCGAAAGTACAACATTGTTAAAGTTGAAAATTTTACACGATTTTTCCACTTTTTTGTGTTTTTCGGATGAAAAGCTATTCGTATTATCTGAAATGTCAAATAAAAATCAAATGCCCTTTTTGTGGTATTGTCATATAAAGTCGTACGTTGAAAAGATTATATATATATATATATCAATCTCTCTTCTAAAATGCAAAACTGGCTCGTCCCTTTTTTTCTTTTTGTTTGACTAATAAAGTAATATTTCTTGATACGTTGTTGGAGTATTCGCTGGATTTAATTTAACTAGCAGCTAAATAAAGTAAAGCTGACTCGTATGTGAAATGTTATGTTAAATAACTTTCTTTATTTTTTATTCTATGTTAACGACATAGTGAACATTGACCCAGGATATAAGTATATAATCTATCCAAATGATACAAGTTTTTTTTTTTTTTTTTTCAGACATGCGAAGCGGGTTTGAGAGATAAAGCCAATGCTTTTCTTTTAATGTTGAAAACTTGGGCAGAAATAATTTGTTTGCATATTAATGTATCCAAAACAAAAGCCGTGATGTTTCGCCCACGAGGTCCGAGTACTGGACTTTACGATTCTTTTAATTTTGGTTCTTTAAATAGTGAATTTGTTAGAAGTGTTAAAACGCTTGGAATTGTTCTTTTTTTTTTTTTTTTGAGCACATGCTTTGGACTAGTCATGTTGAATATCTGTGCGATAACTTGGGAAGAATCGTGGGACTTCTTAATAAACTCTAACATATTCTTCCAACAAGCGTAAAAAGGACTCTGTATAATTTGTTATTTTTATTCTCGTCTGTGTTCTTGTAATATAG